>NW_017731480.1:277981-476175 GCF_001890085.2 Hipposideros armiger
CAGGTGTACAGAATAATGCAATAGTTATCCTTTTCACCTCTTACAAAGTGACAACCCTCACTCCCCCTTTAACTGCCCCCCCACCCCCAATATCTTACATATCTATTACAATTCCATTGACTCCATTCCCACACTATACTCCACATCCCATGACTATATATGTATTAAATTATAGTTGACATATAATATTATTCAATGAGCAGCTTCAGATGTAGAGTTCGGTGGTCTGGCCTCTACACCATCCATGAAGTGGTTTCCCTAACAAGACATGAGTCCTTCTGTCCCCCTAAAAAATATTTACATTATTGATTATATTCCCCAAACTGTCTTTTCTATCCCTGAGGACATATTGTAGTTACTAATTTATGTTGTCTCGTCCCTTCACCTTCTCTTTCATCCCCACCCCCTCCCAACTAGCAATCATCAGTTTTTCCTCTGTATCTCTGAGACTATTTCTGTTTACATTTCTCGTTTATTCAGTTTTTTAGAGTCCATGTATAAGTGAGATCATATGGTATTTCTCTTTCTCTGACTGACTTATTTCACTTAGCATAATGTTCACTAGGTCCATCCATATTGTTGCAAATGGTACGATTTCTTTTTCTTTATAGCTGAGTGATACTCCATTGTGTAAATATACCACAGTTTCTTAATCCAGTGGTATACCAATGGGCATTTTTATTGTTTCCAAGTCTCGGCTATTGTAAATAGTGCTGCAATGAACATACGGGTGCATATATTTTTTTTAAATTAGTGTCTTGGGTTTTTCCGGATAAATACCTAGGAGTGGAATTGCTGGGTCATAAGGTAGCTCCATTTCCAGTTTTTTGAGATAACTCCATACTGATTTCCATAGTGGCTGCACCAATCTGCAATCCCACCAACAGTGCAGCAGGGTTCCCTTTTCCCCACAACCTCACCAGCACTTGTTGTTTGTTGATTTATTGATGATAGCCATTCTGACCAGGGTAAGGTGGTATCTCATTGTGGTTTTTATTTGCATTTCCCTAATGATCAGTGAGGTTGAACATTTTCTCATATGCCTGTTGGCCATCTGTATGTCCTCTTTAGAGAAATGTTTCTTCATATCCTCTGCCCATTTTTAAATTGGGTTGTTTGTTCTTTTGGTGTTGAGTTGCATGAGTGTTTTATAGATTTTGGATATTAACCTCTTATCAGACATATCGTTGACAAATATCTTCTCCCATTCAGTTTTTCCTTTTTGTTTAATTGATGGTTTCCTTTTTGTTTAATTGATGGTTTTCTTTGTTGAGAAAAAACTTTTAAGTTTGATGTAATTCCATATGTTCAATTTTTCTTTTACTTCCCTTGCCCACGGGGATGTATCAGTAAAAATATTGCTGAGGGTAATGTCTGCAAATTTATTCTCTATATTTTCTTCTAGGAGTTTTATGGTTTCAGGTCTTATATTTAAGTCTTTAATCCATTTTGAATGTGTTCTTGTATATGGCGTAAGGAGGTGATCCAGTTTCATTTTTTTGCATGTGTCAGTCCAGTTTTCTCAGCACCACTTATTAAATAGACTGTCTTTACCCTAGTGTAAATTCTGGCTTCCATTGTCATAGATTAACTGTTCATATATGCATGGATTTATTTCTGGGCTCTCTATTCTATTCCATTGATTTATGTGCCTGTTTTTATGCCAGTACCATACTGTTTTTATTACTGTAGCCTTGTAGTATGTTTTGATGTCTGGTAGCATAATACCCCCAACTTTGTTCTTATTTCTCAGGATTGCCGTGGCTATTCGGGGTCTTCTATGGTTCCATATAAATTTTAGGATTATATTTTCTATTTCTGTGAAAAGTGCCCTTGGTAGTTTAATAGGAATTGCAATGAATCTATATATTGCTTTAGGCAGTATGGACATTTTAACTATATTAATTCTTCCTATCCATGAGCATAGTAGGTGTTTTCAATTATTTATATCTTCTTTTATTTCTTTCTTCAGTGTCTTATAATTTTCTGAGTACAGGTCTTTTACTTCTTTGGTTAAATTTATTCCTAAGTATTTTATAGTTCTTGAAGCAATTGTAAATGGGACTGTTTTCTTAATTTCTCCTTCTGACAGTCTACTATTGGTATATACAAATGCAGCTGATTTCTGAATATTGGTTTTGTATCCTGCTACCTTACTCAATTCCTCTACCAGTTCCAACAGTTTTTTGATGGAGTCTTTGGGGTTCTATATATAGAGTATGTCATCTGCATATAATGACAGTTTTACATCCTCCTTACTGATTTGGATGCCTTTTATTTCTTTTTCTTGTCTGATTGCTGTGGCTAGAACTTCCAGAACTATGTTGAATAAAAGTGGAGAACGTGGACAGCCTTGTCTTGTTCCTGATCTTAAGGGGAATGGTTTTAGGTTTTTTCCCCATTCAGTATGATGTTAGCTGTGGGTTTATCATATATGGCCTTTATTATGTTGAGATATGATCTCTTTATTCCCACTTTGCTAAGAGTTTTTAATCATAAATGGCTGCTGGATTTTGTCAAATGCTTTTTCTGCTTCTATTGATATAACCATGTGACTTGGCCACCTGGCGCCTAGAGTGACCCTGGCAATGCAGGTCTATTGTAGTTGAGCGGGGTTATGAGGTGTGATTGGTAGTTTTTACAAAGTCAATGCTGTTTCTGCTCTTGCCTGCCCCAAGGCACGCTGGGTGCTGCACAGTCAGAAGGCTTGAAGTGCGTCTTCGGGCACTCTTTTTGCTGAAGGCTGTGGGGGGGGGATTTCAGAGCTGCTAAAAGCCACCTGCCAGGGGGCCTGCAAGTGACTCATCAGCTGAAGTTGCCCTGCCTCCCAAACCACGCAGGAGAGGTGGGGGCTGGGTAAGTAGACTCATACTCGGCAGCCTCTTCGCATACAGAGTTTCTCAACTCACTGGAATAGAAGTGCCTCTGTAATCTGACACTACTCCTCCACTTAGGGGTCAGCGGAAGACTGTGGCATGGTGGCGGCCAAGGTTTCTGAGGGAGGGTGGGGGCGTGTTCTTATCTATGAAGTTGTTTTTTGCTTTCTGTCTGAGAAAAAAGAAAGAAAGAAAAATAAATAAAACCGCTGTTTTGAGCTAAGGCTTCTGTCTCAGATGCTCCAGCAGAGCTCCTGCTGAGCTCCAGGAGTGGCCGCAGGGGAATGCGAGGACACAGGGACTGAGCCCACCTTGCCGCTGCTACGCTCTCTGCTCTGCCTCCTAGGGTCCCGCGTCTCTGCAGCTGCAGGTGCCGGCTGTGTCTCCATGCGTCTCGCCTCTCTCTTCCCCCACTTACCCCGTCTGCCCACCTTCGAGTAATCAGCGTGGGAGTCTCTTAGCTGCTCTGTGTGACAGTAGAGATTCGTTTGATGAGCTACAGCAGTTCAAATTGGGGAGATTTCCAAGGGATCACTCAGGAAGCCCTCCTCACAGCCACCTTCCCCTCTCTCCTGTTGAGTTTTTAAAATTACATTTATTTATTAATTTTTTTAAGAATACTTTTGGATAGCCTCATACACTTTGATGTTGGAAGAACAGAATTAGGTTCCAATTGAAAAGAAGCAAGTTGCTTTATCTGGTTCTTGTGTATACTTTCTTATAAAAGTTCCAGAAGACTTGGCTGAAATCACAGTACCTGAACTCTAGAAACAAAGTCTAAAATAATATAGTGAACTATATATTTGAAATCTTGAAACTTAAGGAAAATACTTAAGCCTCACAAATATAATAACATACACTGAGACAACAGCTTTTGAAAGTAAGCCACTGGAAGACAGATATGGCCCCATACTGTTCCTACTACAAAGTCTGGCATTAGGCTAGAAACTGATGGTGTTCACATATTATTTTAATGATCACAAAGACAGCTAATCAATTTAGTCAATTTCATAAATAAAAGTGACCCAGACTAGATTCTAGGTGCCAACTAAGCAAAATAATAATTATTCTTCTAAACATTTACTTTTTATCCTTTAGTCCTGAAATCCTCATAGAGACACATACATTTTCACTTACATACTTCTCAAATGAGAAATAAAGCCCCTAAAAATTCAAACAATACCCTTTTAGTTTATTTACACTCTTTTGTTTCAGCAATTGAATAATTTTCAAGAATATCAAATCATTGTAAAATTCATCAGGATGAAAAAAATAAGTCAGCTTTATTTTTAACTCCTGAACACTTTTTTTCTACAAAAGTCCTCCCCTTACCTCCACAACTATCTCCAGGAGTAGTTGTAAGTTTGGCCTGATAAATAGTTCAATGGCATCCAGGAGAGACATAGAGTTAAAATGAAAATTAAGCACTTTATTGACAAGAAGAATTAATATCCCAACAAAAAATAAAATCTATATGTACTTTCTTGCCGAGGAAGAGTGATGTGCAGACAACACAGACTATTGATTCGAACCAACTGAAGTTAAAGCAGAATATTTATTGGGCCGCACAGTATTTAAATGTCCTAAATTCCACTTAGTACCACTACCTGCTAGCACTGCAGAATTCTAGACTTGCACCCTGCAGTTTGCACTAATTGGTGGGAAATGCAGGCCTGATGTCAAAGACAACTATAATTGTCTGATGAAAATAACTTGCTTTTGACACCAGTATATGTTACACCCCATATATCACATCCTCCTTGCATAAGGAGGTGTTGTTTTATATAGTCGAGATAATTATAATTGGCTTTAATGTATCTGGAATAACTACGTATAAAAAAGAGTGCAAAAGAAGAGGCTAACAATGACCTAGAGCATTTATGACAAAATGGTTGCTCAAGGAATTTTTTTAAAAGCCTAACTAACAGCACACGCTTATGTTATGCAGGTTTTAGAATGTTAGAAAGCTGCGATTTAGAGACGTACCTATTTTGACCATAATGCATTTTGTCATGTGAAGATTAAATGTGGGGGACATTTACATTTCTCCAACTCGCTGAGCATCTACCTCAGGACTTGCTTTTTTTTTTTTCTCACATCAATAGACATCTTTTTAAACATTGTATTCATGTCTGTCTCTCTTGACAGCAAATAAAATTTAATAAATAAAATTCTGTATGATAAATATGTTAGGTTTATGGAGCAGCCTTGATAAAGTGTGACGTTTTCAAAAATGATTTGTGAAAAACAAATAAATTTACCAGAGCTAATGTGTTACCAGCTCCAAATATATTATCGATGATGCGCAGAAGGATAATGACCCCAAAGAGCATTTGCATGGGTTTTCACAATGCTTAAATTACCGCCAGATAGGAAAAAACATTCCCTAGAAGTTGGACCCACTGCCTCTGTAGATCAACATCTGACTGTAGCAACATCTTGTCTTGTCACTAAATTTCAAATCAACAGCAGCCACTGATAGCTTGTAACAAGGGAGCCTTTTCCCCTTCACACGCATCAAATCCTGTGGCACATTTTTATAATGTGCAGCTTTCCAATCCCTCTTCTAACTTTCTGCCAGGGTTAAAACCTCCAGCTCCACTGCCTTTCTAGTTGGCCAAACCCACTTCATTACCTTTGAATCTGATCTCTTACACGCATATTCAAGGACTTGGAATTTGGAAAGTATGGCCCCTCCTCATTTCTCTGCTCTTTGATTTTACAGCACTTGCTATGCTTCACACCACAAAATGTATTTCATACCCCCTCACTTCCCCATGCAGGATTGTGAACTTAAAATTTACTTTGTGTTAAGTTAAGCCAAGTGATATGCTAAACGCTTTACTTGCATCAGTTCATTGAACCCCCACATCAGTTTTGTCAGTCATGATAATTATCTCCATTTTACAGATGAGGAAATTGAGTTCTGATGCCTTTAACAACTTAGTGATATCGCCTATCCTCTCTGAAATTGATGTCTTTATGTCACAGTCACATTTTTTTTCAAATTCATTATGTTTACCTAACAAGACTGAACATCATATAACCTCTACCACATAAAATACAATGATGACCTTTTGATAATGGCAACCAAAATATATAGTGTTTAATATTTAATAACTTCAAATTTTAATAATTTTTAGATGTCTTTGGGATATGACAATAATTACAATGGGGAATTGGTATGTCAGTAACCTGAAGAAGTCATAGCATATCCTCTCTCAAGATGCCATAATAAGTCTTGAATTAATAAAGTAAAAATTTACAAACAAGATGCATCTAAAAACAGTGTGCAAGAAATGAGAAGATCCCTTGAAAACATCCTGCAAACTACAAAGTGGTCTCAATTTGCCAGTTATATGTATAATGTTTAAAACTTCCCAACTTTTCTTTTTTGTGTATATGACCAACCACACATTCATACAGTTCTTTTTATTAAAGTGTGTGTGTGTATGTGTGAGTGTGAATTTCTCCATATTTTGAAAAATACTTAAAAGGGATTTATTGACTGTGTCCCATTGTTTTTAACATATTTTTTTCTCTTTTGGCAATAGTATCATTTTAAAATTAAAAATAAATTTAAAAGTAGCTTTTAACACTGAATCAGAGTCGAATTTTAAAAATCAGAGAACACAGAGGGTACCAATAAATATACACACATTTTAAGAAAGGAAAACTGTATTAAAATTTAATACTCAATATATACCAATAAAAAATGATGAATACAAGTCACGTTTGACTTCTGCAATTACAAGAGGTGCTCAAAGTGGTTACCATCCAGACACTTCTGATTACGGTGAACTACTGCTTGAGAAACGTTGACCAAAGTGCCCACTTGTATATATTTTTTTGGCGCCCCCGGTAATTACCGGCAGTCTCTCCAAATCCACTGTCAGAACTGGATTGCATAGTAGGAGCATTCAGTTATCTCACTATGGAGTTATGTTTATTGTAAAAAATGCATCACATTTTTATGGGGCATCCTAGAGCCACCAATTAGTGGGAGCCTACTTTGTATCAGACACCGTAATGGGTATGATATATAGATGATAGAGATAGAGCTATACTGGGCTGGCCAAGTGGCTAAGCTGGTTAAGAGCTCGCTTGGGAGCACCACCTCTGAACAGCAGGGCTGCAGTTTGGATCCCACATTGAGGGCCAGTGACGCTCGCCCTCTACAGCTAAGGTGATAAACAGCTCGACCTGGAGCGGGGCTACTGTGAGTCGCCAGCGATGGCATAGGCTGCAGCAGGGCTGCAGTGGGCTGCCGTGAGCTACGTGAGTGGCTGGCAGCCAGCGTGAGCGGCTGGTAGCCGGGGTGAGCTACTGGGAGCCGCTGTGAGCGGCCGACCAACGACCGGCGACCGATTGCCTCACCCGGGAAGAGCGCAATGATAATACCAACATGGGCCAGTGAAGCAATGTCCTCCACAACTAGACTGAAGAACAAAAAACCCCCAGCAATTTGTCTACCTGTCTGTTCCCCTTCCCCGATTCCCCAATAAAATCTTAAAAAAGAAAAAAAGATAGAGCTATATTCACAATAATAATAGAAATAGCAGCCAGAATGTATTGAGAATTTCCTATTTCACATGCACTATGCTAAGTTATTTGTTCATTTGAGACAAGTCTGATTCAAGGTTACAGGTAGGATAGAGAAATGAATACAACAGATGGAGATAAATAGGGGTAAGTACTACCATTACGTTAGCCTCTGCTTTACAGATTAGAAAAAAAAAAAGCCTCAGAAGTATTTAAGAAACTTATCCAGCATCATAAGGCAAGGAAGTAATAAAGCTGAGATTGATCTTCTACATCTATTAACTTTTTAAATGTTCTTATCCCATCCCCCACCCCAACACACTGCCATGCTGTGTACAGTACAGGCTTACTGCTAACGTGGGCACAGAGGACTTTTCATAATGTTTGGGTAAGCGATTAGTACTTACTCCAACTTAGCTCCTGATATGAAGGCTTATAAACTTCCAGAGGCTTCTCAAAAAAATATATATTTTAGTCATTAAATCAAAGATTAAAAATCGGAAAAAATTATATGCTACAGGGTGGTGAAGTTTAGAACCATTTTCCTTCATGATGGAATGTTTTAGTGCAGCTTACCTTGATAGATTTTCATGGAAGGTCATCATTGTGGGGTAAGAATGTAAGAATAGACATCTTAGTTTCGGGCCATTGTTCTGACCTTAACTAGCTACCTTAATTTTTCAACAAAATTTAATGAGTGCCTATTAAACATCAGGCACTGAAATAAGGTCTGAGGATACATGGTAGGAAAGAATTATCCCTGACTTTATATAGCATACAATCTAATCAGGGCAAAAGACATTACACATATGGTTGAAAAACAAGAATTGTGAACAATAAGAACAAGGTATTTTAAAGAAAGAGTAACTTGAGGGGATCATTGGGAAAACCAAATTTAGACTGAGGCTCTGGGGGAAGGCCACTTGGAGAAAGCGAATGTTAAGCTGACTCCTAAGGGACAAGTAGCATCTGCACAGGTGAAGAGTGGAAGGAAGGGCTTTCTAGGGGGCACACACAAAGACCCCGAAGACTCAGACTGGGGAAGAGCCAAGCATGTATTGCAAACAGAGATAAGACCCATGTGACCACAGTCAAGATGAGCGGAGTTGGGAGTGGGATAGGAGGCACGTGACACTGCAGAGCTGGACAGGACCAAGTCATGAAGGCCTTGTTGACAGTGTTGGCTGCTGGAAGGCATGGATGTAAAGCCAGTTTTGTGAGGCCTTCCAGTTCCCATCACCAGTAAAGTGAATAAAGGGGATAGGATGGTATATGAGATCCCTTCCAGCCACTACATTTCACAGGGTTACATTCTTCAACTATGTTCAACTCCATGTGATCAGCAATAATATACCAAATCCTGTGCTGAGCATACAAAGATGCATATTATGAAGTGATAGCCCATGAAGTCTGTTTCCAAGGTGTCTGGAATCCAATGAGGAAAAAGGAGATGAGACCATATAGCTATAATACAACATGGAAAACAGTATCTCAGGGAAATGTGTATTGCATAAGTGCCTCGTAGAAAGAGTACTTGTATGATTTAGAACATTTACTTACACAATCTTATGAAAAAGGATTGCTGTTTAGAATGTCATGTAATTAGCATAGCTAGACTGAGAAGCTCTCCATGAAGTTCTCATTGGGGAACGTCAGTTTGTCTTGGTGTTTAGCATTCCTATCCATTCATTTGGGTTTAATCATTGCCATCAGAAGCCCCTTGTTAAAGTGTAAATATAACACATGGATGCAATAAACATTAACTCAGAAAAATTGGTTTCAATTTGTGAGTCAACTCAAATCATTTGGAAGTAGCTTTTTGGAATGCCTTTTCAAAAAGGCATCTGAGGCCTCCTGCAAACTCAGCAGAAGGCATGGTAAGATCGATTCTCACATTTGGAAGGGTAGGGATGGAGCACACCATGGATTTATCATCTCTGCTTTAACTCGCTAGTTTGGCATATAGCATTGTTGTCCCTGGATACACAAAACTGTAGACTTTACTCGCAGTTAGATTCTGCAGTTTTTTTAGTTTTTACTCATACAGTTAATTTCTGCAAGAGAAGAGGCCTTGAAAGAATGATAGATAGGGCAGATCTGTGCTATCATGGAGCCAGGGGAAAACTCAGATCTTCACTGGAGGTCAAGGTCGCGGCCTTGGGCAGCCAAAGTCTTGCTACACATGAGGTGTGTGAGGTTGAGAAGGGTGAGGAAATGGTATTTAGGAAACTTCAGAATCATACTTTGCCTTCTGCGTTACCATCTGCCAAAGTAGTACACATAGAATACCAGTCTATGCTGCCTAAAATAAAATTAAAGTCAAGAGTATGGTAGTACCAGGAAGAAAGGTACCGTTGGTCTTACAGATGGTTTTGTTCTGATTCCATTTCTGCATCCTGGGTAGAAAGCACCTAAAAGCAGCCATTGAGGTAAGCAAGGCTGAAAAAGACCCAAAGTGAGCGATGCCAAGAAGCCCAGAGCAATGTTCCCAGAATTTCATCGCTTCAATAAGAGATGAGCTGTCTTAAGAATAACTGATACATTCTGACACTTTTCCCCTATTGCACATGTTAATTTTGCATGTGATATTGTTTTGAACAAAATAATTACATTTGATTGATAACTTCCATGCCACATTTCAATTTAATTGGAAACAGCCCAATATTCTCTCTTAAAAGAGGAAAAAGAATGCAGAAAATGTATGAGGAAAATATTCTCTTTCTCTTTCTAGTTTTCAGCCAAATTAGCATGCTTATAAGAAAACCTGCTTCTTCCTATTATAAGCAATATATCCTTAGATAGATAAATATTTTTATCAAATAATTTATTACCAGCTTAAGGAAGAACAACTTTTCATGTAGTTCATAAGAAAATAAAATTATATTTTCTAAGACAATATTAAACGTAATTATGGATTTTTGTAAAAATATTCTCAGTGAAATAAATCTTCATAATTGATAATATTAATAAAATGAGAAAAAGGATTGAATAATAAACTTTCTTGTGCTTTTAGACCAATTTGAAAGTCTGTTTCACTTTGAAAAATAACATAACTGTCTTCATTCATACTTAATTTGATAAAATATTTTCTGCAAAAAATAACAGTAGAGGAGCATAAACAGCCTCATGTTCACATTCATAAGATCGTATTATGAGAAATTATTTTCTGTTTTATTGCAGATAAAACAATTAATATTAAACATATTCCGACAATTCCCTTGAAACAATGAGTCACAGAATCTTCACTTCCTGCAAAATTATTATGCAAATAGTTAAAATATTGAAATGAGCCTAAGAATTGATACTCTAACAGATCAGTTCTGTTATAATTTGTTGACAATGAGTAATCTATTTGAGACAAAGTGAAAGCAGCTGTAGAAGAAAACTTAATAGGAAAATTATGCCTACAAAGCACTTAAATGTAGATGCTGAATAAATTATCTATACATTAAAAGGTTCATATATTCCAAACAAATGATGAAAAGTTTGAAAAAAAAATCTGAGAAAATTTAACAAGCAATAGAATTTTAAATGTGATCAAAACTACAGGAGAACTCTATTAAATATATATAACCTTATTGCACACGAATTACTCTTTTCAGAGCCTGTTCTTTTATTGGATTGTTCTGCCATTTTTTGGAATATATTTTAATGTTATACAAAGAAAATGAATTTCACGGATTTGATTTAACAGTTCAGTTTCTCCATGTTACTGTCTTGTGCTGCAATGGAAGTTTGCTCTTTTATTCCATTATCTACTCCATTATAGATTTGACAAGGTTTCAGTGTGTGTATGTGTGTGTGTGTGTGTGTGTGTGTGTGTGTGTGTGTGTGTGTGTGTGTGTTACAGCTTGGTACAAACCACGTATTATTCAAGGAAAGTCTATCATTTTATTAAGAATGTTCAATGCATGCTCCCTAAAATTGCAACTGATCGATAAAAGTTAGATTCAGCAAATCATTTGACCTACACTCTGACAAATGACTAGATTAGGAAGCTTTCTAGGGCTTGTGAAATATTGCAAACTAGACCAGAGAGTTGATTTGTGGAAACCATCTTCTACTTTTTAAATTATCTTCATTGATTTTGATCCTTTTGAAATCTGGTTTATTTTGAAGCAAACTTAATTGTGGAGTATATGCTATTTCTGGAAAGGAGCCTTTTATATAGTAAAGCAATAACATAAATACACTGATGGGAATAGATAGACATTATGTCTGTATTTTAGGAATCCAAAGCTTTATGATTATAGTGGCTATTATTATAATTATTATTTTAGAAATGGGCATGATAATATAAGGCCATTGAATTCAAAAGACAGTACATGATTTGCTTTGCTCTTACAATATTGAAGCAATTTACAGTAGCAAAACATAGCCTAGGTGATGTGGATTTGGGTACTGAATAATCTACTTTTCTGTAGTGCTATTCTTATCTTGGAATTCAATTGGAAAATTAATGGAAGGGGAGTCCGGTCAAGATGGCAGAGTAGGCAAACACTGTGCTCACCTCCTTTCACGACCACATCAAAACTACAACTAAACTACAGAACAACCATCATTGAGAATCACCTGAAGTCTACCTGAACTGAAGCCCTACAACTAAGGACATACAGAAGAAGCCACCTCAAGACTGGTAGGAGGGGAGGAGATGCACAACTGGCTTGTCCCACACTCACTTGAGACAATTAAAAATCAGGAAGATATCTCAGCAGAAGCAAGGGGACCCAATCCCATACCATGCTCTCCAGTCCAGGGTTTCAGTGCCAGAGAGAAAATTAGCCATAACTTCGGGTTGTGAAAACCAGTGGAGATTGTGGCTAAGTGAGACAGCTGGTGGCTGCAGTTCTAAGCACTCCTCTTAAAGGGACCACACATGGGCTTACTTGCTGAGAGACTCACTCACTCTGAGCTCCAGTGCTGGGGCAGCAGCTCAAATGGCAACAGAGACATATGGGGGTCAACTGAGTTGTCTGACTTCAGAGCAAGGACTGGAAGAGCAGCTTTCTCCCAGATGGAGAAGCTGGCAGAAGACATTGTTTCTTTGTTGAGCCCTCCCCCTTCCTGGTGTGCAGACACAGGCAACCTCCATATCTGAGTCTCCATCAACCTGGCTGACACCATTTGCTCTGCCCTGGTGATTCTCTGAGATCCTGCCCCACCCAACTTTCAGGCACACCCAAGCTGCTTCCAGTGGCTTTTCCACACAAACAGCCCATTTTGGCTCATACTGCAGCCTTTCCTAAAATCTCTCAAAGGTTCACAAAACCCAAACAAGCAGCATCTGGCTTTGGAGTGTCCCACATGTACCTCTGGATGAGCAGCCTAAGCTCAGCACTAGCGACAGCCAGCCTGTTTTCAGCATGGCCTCTCAAGATACCTCCAAGCCCAGTGTGGGTGGCAACCATCTGCAGATTGCTTTGTGGTGCATGCCAACTGGCCCCAGGCAGGGCACAGACAGCAGCTTAACTTTGCCTACAGCAGGGCCCCTCCCAGAAGGCCCCAAACCTGGTACACCCAGTGATCAGCTTTGGACCAAGCTGGAGCATTACCTAGCCACCTCCACGGACAACACAACCAAAGGACAGACTGGGCTGGCATGAGAGCCCTGATAAAGCAAATCCTGCTCTGTAGGGTCAGCCCCTGTACAATACTTTCTCCACTATAATCACAGACATTTCCCACAATCAATCTTCCCAAGGGTCATTCCCTCCTATTGGCATGCAAACAGCAGTGATGGCTCGACTACAACAAGAGGTCACACACAACCTACACAAGGGGCAAACCTGGAGCACCTGACTCTGGTGAACAGGGAGGCTGGGCCCCACAAGACATCTACTACATAAGGCCACTCTACTAAGATTGGGAGGCATAGCAACCCTACCTAAAACAGAAAGAAAAACAGGGAGGCAGCCAAAATGGGGAAACAAAAAAACATGTCCCAAATAAAAGAACAGAACAAAGCTCCAGAAAAAGAACTAAACATAATGGAGACAAGCAATCTACCAGATGTATAATAGTATTCAAAACACTGGTTATAAGGATGCTCAATGATCTCAGGGAGAACTTCAACAAAGACATAGAAAACATAAAAAAAGGACCAGTCAGAAATAAAGAATACAATAACTGAAATGAAGACTACATTAGAGAATTCAGCACCTTGAACAGAGCTGCCACCCGGATTGCTCAGTGGATAGAGCATGTGCTCTTAACAGCAAGGTTGCAAGTTCGACTCCTGCATGAAAAAAAAAAAAAGACTACATTAGAGGGAATCAACAGTAGATAAGATAAAGCCAAGGAGAAAATCAGCAATTTAGAAGATAAGGTAGCAGATAACACCCAAATAGAACAGCAACAACAAGAAGAAGAAAAGTCCAAAAAATGAGTATACTTTAAGGGGCCTCTGGACATTAAGCATACCAACATTTCGCTCATAGGGGTATCAGAAGGAGAAGAGAGGGAACAAGAAATTGAAATCCTATTCGAAGATATAATGACAGAAAACTTCCCCAACCTGAAAAAGGAAATAGATATACAAGCCCAGGAAGCACAGAGAGTCCCAAACAAGATGAACTCAAAGAGGCCTACACCAAGATGCATCGTAATTAAAATGCCAAAGATTAAAAACAAAGAGAGAATCTTAAAAGCAGCAAGAGAAAAGTAATTAGTTAACTACAAGGGAGCTCCCATAAGTTTGTCAGCTGATTTCTCAACTTTGCAAGCCATTAAGAAGTGGCACAAAATATTCAAAGTAATGAAAAACAATAACCTATAACCAAGATTACTCTACCCAGCAAAGCTATCATTTAGAATCAAAGGACAGATAAAGAGCTTCCCAGACAAGAAAAAGCTAAAGGAGCTCATTACCGCCAAACCAGTATCACAAGGAAACCTAGAGGGACTTCTTTAAGATTAAGAAAAATAAAAATAAAAATATGAATTATAAAATGGCAATAACTACATATCTAACAACAATTATTTTAAATGTAAATGGATTAAATACTCCCATCAAAAAGATGGGTTGGCTGAATGAATAAGAAAACAAGACATTTACGTATATATGCTGCCTCAAGAGACTCGTTTCAGATTGAAATACACACACAGACTGAAAGTAAAGGGATGGAAAAAGATATTTCCTGAAAATGGAAATTAAAAAAAAAAAGCATTAGAGTAGCAACGCTTACACCAGACAAAGTAGAGTTTAAAACAAATAGACAAAGAAGGACCCAGTAATCCCACTTCTGGGTATTTAGCTGAAGAAACCCAAAATGCTACTTAGAGGGGATATGTACACCCATATATTCATTGCAGCACTGTTTACACTGGCCATGATGTGGAGACAGCCTGGGTGTCCCTTGATGGATGTGTGGATAAAGAGGAGGTGGTACACATATACAATGGAATATTGCTTAGCCATGGAAGGGAATGGTTTCTTGCCATTTGCGGAGACATGGATGGACCTGGATGGTACTGTTTTGAGTGGAGTGTGTCAGACAGGGAAACATAGATGCAATGTGATTTTGCTTATATGTGGAATCTAAAGAACAAAATAAACAAACAAAACAGAAACAAACTCATAGATACAGAGAACATTTTGATGGTTGGCAGATGGGGGTGGAGCTGGCGTGGGGTGGAGGGATAAAAAAGGGAAAGGGATTAAGAAGTACAAATTGGGGGCCAGCCGAGTGGCACGTTGGTTAAGAGCTGGCTTGGGACACCAGAGGGCCCCGGTTCAGATCCCACATATGAAGGCAAGTGACACTGCACCCTACAGCTAAGATGCTGAACAACAGCTCAACCTGGAGCTAAGCTGCCGAGAGTCGCCTGTGACTGCATAGGCTGCAGCCCCTGCTGCAGTGGGTTGCCATGGGCTACCATGTGTAGCCAGCAGCCAGCGTGAGTGGCTGTCCAGAAGCCAGTGACTGACCTGCCTCGCCCAGGAAGAGCGCAATGATGGTGCCAACTTGGGCCAGTGAAGCAACATCCTCCACAACTAGACTGAAGAACAAAAGGACAGCAACTTGTCTGTTCCCCTTCCTCCAATTCCCCAGCGCTGTTCCCATCCCCCAATCCCCCAATAAAAAAATCTTAAAAAAAAAAAAAGTACAAATTGGTTGTTACATAGTAGTCATGGGGATATAGGGTATAGCAATAAGGAATATAGTAATACTGTAATAACTATGTGCCAGGTGGGTACTAGACTAGTCAGGGAAATCACTTCTTAAATTATAAAAATGTCTAATCACTTATGCTGTACACCCGAAATTAATACAAAATAATATTGAATGTCAACTTTAATTGAAAATTTTTAAAAGGGGGAAAAGGTGAAGAGGAATAAGAGGTTCAAATTTCTAGGTATAAAACAAATAAGTCATGGGGATGTAATGTACAGCATAGGGAATATAGTCAATAATATTGTGATAGCATAGTACAGTGTTAGATGGTTGCTGGACTTACAGTGATCACTTCTTTTGGTATATAAATGTTGACTAACTATGGTGTAGAACTAATATATTATTGTATGTTGGCTATTATAAAAATCTTTAAAATATAAAAGCTAAAAAGAAAAATTAATGGAAATAAACAGGGCAAATGCAACTGACAGTTTGTCTCTATGTCCATTTGCAATTCTGCCTCACTCTCCAAAATTTACCTTTTAAAATGATAACTGCCCTTCTACTTCAACCGTGTCCGTAATTATGTTTATATTCAGCTGCGTCATCCTTTGGAAAAATTAAATATACCAAACAAATACACAAATAAAAGTACTGTATCAAGCACTGAACTTAGTGAACCATAAGAAATCCTAGAGATGATCAAATTTAAAACCCTCATTTCACCCATGAGGAAAGCAAGGCTCAGAAACTATTAGTGAACTCACCCAAGGCCACTAAGCTAGGTAATAGAAAATCAAGATCAAATTCAAGTTTCCTAAATTTCCAAACCCTCCACCATGTTGGTTGAATGCCATTTTAGAGAGTCATCAGGAAGAGATATCTGCATGACAATGAGACTAGAGGTTAAAGACAATATTTGTTTACAGTATAGATCTATTATAGTTAGAGTCTAAAACAAACAAACAATGTATTGGAAAAGAAAAAGTATTTACAAAGTTTTACAGTTTTTTGTGGCCATTCCCTCACAGAGACATGTGAATAACAAGACTAAATTTTCTTTCTTGTATTGAAAATGATTTATAAGCTGCCTGACAGGGAAGGTACCAATAAAAATCTAAGTATTGTCCTATATTTTCGCAAAATCAATTTAAATAGCCAATTCAAGAATTTTTTTTAAAAACTAAATGCTTTCATTAGTACAAAAACTTTGCATAGTAATTACCTTCTACATCAGCCTGGGATATTTTTGACCATATCAATATTATCTCTGTACAGACCAAGCATTTCAGAGACAAAAGGAACAAATGATTTTCCTAATTACATAGCAAATATAAAACAGAGCTGAAACCAAATCATTTATTTTCAAACTCATAAGCTGGTGGGGGAAAATTGTGAGAAAATGTTTATCCTAGTCAATGAAACTTGCCAATAAGTAGATAGTTAAGATGAAATACCTGCAAAATCATGAGTAGGACTTAGGAAGGAAGTGTGGAGTACGGCTATTGGTGATAATGGTAGTAAAGAAGTTTTAAATTATAAGTAGAAATTTAAAAACAAAAAATATATTTGACATGCAAGAAATTTTCAAAAGCAGAAAAAACATGAAAACAGGGTAATGGAAGGCTTTGTTATGTTCATACATGACTAATTTTTAAGAGCAATCACCTAATTATTTAAAGTTCAAATTAATTACACTTGGCTTCTGGGAGAAGTAAGGGTGGTTATGTTTTGATGTGGACAGGTTAACAGGTATGAGATTAGTGTATCGATTTGGGCCTTACTTATGTCTGTGGTTACACTAAGCATTATTGTTGGTAAACAGAAATTGATTCAAGTTTTATCCAACAGCAATGTGTATCATACAATTTTAGTTTTATTATTTTCACTTATGCAACTGTAATGAAAGCTGGGGAAAATATGAAAGTGGTTTCAAACAAGAAGAAGGCATTTTATGAAGATTTTTGGAGAAGGAAAAAAAAGGAAGAAGAATGCATTTCTAATCCATGCATTTTACAGCTGCCACTATAGCATTCTGAATGGTCTTGTAATTAATTCTTTCTGTTTCATATTATTCCGAGACTATTCATTTGGAAAAAATATGTAGAACTCCTTGTCTGGCCTTTCTGAATCTATTTTTCACAGTTGCAAAGTACTGGTCAAACAAATTAAATTACTGCAGCAGTATGTAACTAATTTTATGTAAATTAAGGTGTTAATGTTCTGAATCACATTCCTGAAAATGGTCTGTTTTCTCTTGCAGCTTTTCTTCATTAATGATGCTATGAATAGTCAAATCGAAAAATTAATTCCTATAAGACTAAGTGGATAAATCATCACCCTTTGACCCCTCAAAGAATTAGATCTAAATACAGTTTTATGGTCAACTCAGTCTACACTTGTCAGACGCCCAACCAAATAAATCAACATTTTAAACTTAATGCAGCTCGGGTTGAGATGATGTGAAATAAATTCCATCTTGTTTATGTAGAGCGGCATCTTTTAGAGCCAATGATCAAATTGTGTGGTGCAGAATTAGTGCCACGCTTGGACCTTCATGAGCAATCTTTCTGGTCCCCCAAAAAGGTACCATCTTACTCCAACATCTATTATCTGTTTGAACTGTGCAATTTCGACCTCAAAAATAACCCATGTAAAATTGTGGACTATCAGATGAATAAAAAATTTATAATTGGTAATACCTAAGAGAAATTGAAGTAGGAAAAGAGCAAATTCATCATCTATTGAAATACTTGCCAAAGCATATAAAGAAAATCAAAGTGTTTTCTAACTACTTGGCAAACTCATATAACCCATTGATTGAATTAAAACTGTTTAGTAGAAGCAAACACTTAAATTATTTATCTGTTGGAATTTTTATCTAGAATAATAAATGTTAGTCTACTTCCTAAAGTGCAGTACATATAGATAACAATGCAGCAAGAGTTCCAGAAAGGTAACCGGGTCATAATTATTGTTGCTGTGATAAATGGCAGCTTGAATTTCACAAGAAATGGCTTTTCCAATGAAGTCACGGTAGCTGGGACCAAAGTACTACCTTCCCAGATGACAAAATATTTTTTAATTAAAAAAATCCAAATATATTTTTATGTGTATTTGCAAAATGTTTCCAAAGAACCTTCTTGTCATTCTTTTGAGATCTTCCAACAGATAATCTATTGATAATGTAAACCTACTGTGTGGGCTTTACTTCCCCTGGGTCTTTTGGCTAGCCATATAATCAAATCAACAGGAGGCAGATTGAAAAGACAAAATAAAATTGAATCTCGTGTACACAGGAATTCCACATACATGAGAGAGTCAGAGACCCTGCATACATGAGAGGTTCAGAGATAGAAAGGGGGGCTGAGGTATATAAGACATCCTGAGCTAAGGATGAGGTAATGTACCTTAGGGGCTTCAAGAGGTCATTGCTGAATAATAAGAGCAAATATTTAGTAAACAGAAGTTTGCCCTGCCCTATAAATAGGTCAAAAGAAGTTATCTCTGATAATCTCTTATGGGCAAAGCCTCTAATTCAAGTTCTTCTAGATAAGTGAAAGGGAGGGGCAAAAGTTTCTCTTGAGCCTGAAGCTAAAATTGCCTTTAGCTCAAAGTTGTCTGCATCCCACTGAGGCAAATCTTGTGGTGGCTCATTCTGAACCCCACAATATCTAATCATGCATTCAGGTAGAATGAAAAATACTGTCTCTTATTTTCCATTCTTAGTTTGGTCCTTAAATCCATTCCTAAACTTACAAATTTAAAACATGGAATAGCAAACAGCATACTACCATATTGAAAGAAGCCACTCAAAAACAAAATACTGGGACTTCTTTACCCAGTTAATAAGATGACTTCCAAATGATGACCCCACTCACCCATCAAGAGCTAAAGGCCTTGCTACCATTAACAAACAGATATCCATGTTATATAACTAGCCAGATCAAAAGGTAGCAGAAGAATTAGAATAAGTTGGGAGATAACCAATGATGTCTACAAACTGCTCTGATTTGGTAATTTGACATTCAATGAAGTCTAAAGAGCAGGACCTGCCTGTCTCCTGAACTTAGGATAGACCTAATTGGAGGAAAGGGGTAAAAGGAAACTAGCCCAATTTTGTTTTGAATCCATGGAGTAAAGCCCTTGAGCGAAGAAAGCTTGGGAGCTGTCAGAACTAAAAAGCCAACTCTGTAAAATGAAGGTTGAAATATAATTTTCCAGCTAACTCATGCCTAATTACCAATGAGCATCAGCATGTGTTATTCCAAACGCGCACTTAAAATTTCTTTAAAAAATTAACATCCTCCAAATGAAATAAATCACAATGACTTCTTCAACTTCCTATTGCTCTATTACGAAATCCCTGGAATTTTCTCAAAGCAGCTGCCCTGGGGCTGGAGAACATCAGAGGACCTTCCTTCCCCGTGAAGCTACATGAGGAGGCAGTCAGTTCCTGGCTCAAGACGCAGGCCTGGGTTCTCACTGTAGGTCTCTCAGCACTTTATACACATTAAATATAGTATCCTCTGAGGCTGGCTGGTTGAAGACCCTTTTTTTTCTTTAAGTATATTTAGTTCTTATAAAATCAATAATGCCTCTCCAACACTCAGTATTAATAATACTTTAGACTTCTACGACATTTTTTTTTCATACTGTTTTCCAAATATATTGATTCATCCTCTGACCCCCGGGAAGTAGATATGATTAGACACCATCTTTATATGCCCCACATGGTGCCTTGATTAGAAACATCTTTCTAGTGAAAAAGACACTGGACAAATTAAAAGAGGCCATATCAAGTCCTGGCATCAAACCATACTGGTGTAGCTTTGGGCAAATCATTTCACCTCCATGAGCCTGCTTACCCATCTGACAGCTCTGCAAAATTAAATGAAAAATATGTAGGAAAGTATTTTTAATTATTAATTAGTTAATCTATTAAACAAATATTATAGCCCTAATGTGTGCCAGCCATGTGCTAGGTAGTGGGGATACATCATAAACTAGTGTTGGTCCCTCCTTCCAAAAAACTCATGATCCATCTTAGCAAATAGACATTTGCACAAGTAATAACATGCACGAGGATAGTTATGAAAGGGAAGTCCAGGGTATGTAAACCCAGCCTATGTGGTCAGAGAACAGCCTCAACAAAGGTGAAAATCAGCTATGGTAGCTAGCCAAATACATGTGAATAAATAAATGATAAAGGTATGTCAAGATAAAGACATGTTACCTTTTTCTAGGGTCAAACAGAAGTGTATTGAAAGAACTAAGAAGAGAAACTGGAAATTTAAATTCTTTGCCCTGTGTTTTCATCCAATAGGCTACGTAGCTGCTAAGCATTTGATAAACTGCTGGGTGGAAATAAAGGAGGCGCTATCTGTTTGTGATGTGGCTCACTGGTGACATCTTTCATAGTAGATGATTAATCACATTATATTGGAGCCTTACTATATGTTCAGGATCGGTGCCTTTGGATTGCCTTTGTATAGGGAGACTATCTTCTAACCAGGTCTATTTAGTACTTCATTTAAAGTAAGTACTCTACTTTAAATGGAGACCTAATTCATCCTGAAAACTTCACTGTAATATACTTTGTTATAGCAAAGTCAAAATACATTAATTAAAAAAAATCATAACAGCTTAATACAAGTACTGAGATTAAAAAAAGGCGGGGGAGGCGGAGAATCAAGCAGCATTGATCCCCTCCTATGCTCCAGGCACTGTGCAAGTATAGTTTCACATATATTACTTGGTTTAATCCTATTGAAAATGCTGTGAATTTTTCAGCCAAGTGATCAGGTTACCATCAACAGTGATAAGTGATGTTGATAGGATGAACCCTTGAAATGATGTGATGAGAATGGCACTTTACCTTGTCTTCTTTCTAAAAAAACATAATCATAAGAAAAACATCAGACAAATTTCAACAGAGGACCATTCTATAAAATATCTGACCAGTATACCTCAAAATTGTCAAGATCATCAAAAACAGGAAAAGTCTCGGAAACTATTACAGTCAAAGGGGACTAAGGAGACAGGGTGACTATAGGTTTGCAGTGTCCTCCATGGGACCCTGGAAAATAATAAGGATATTAGTTAAAAGTAAGGATATCTGAATAAAGTACAGCTTCTGATAAATAAAAATATATCAGAATTGGTTATTTAATTGTAACAAATGTTCCGTAGTAATGTAAAATGATAATATTAGGGGAAATTGTATTCAGGATATATGGGAACTTTCTGTACTATCTTTGTAATTTCTATGTAAATTTAAAACTCTTCTAAAAAAAAACCTGTTTGTTTTTTTAAATGTTTGTAGGTTTTATTAATCTCATTTTACAAATGAGGAAATTTTAAGTAATTAAATTACATAGCCAGTAAGCTGTTAATTTGAACACACATCTGCCTAAATCTAAATCCCACACTCTGACCAAGGAATCATGCTACCTCTCCAAGGAATCTGGTTTTGGAACAAGGAAGTGTCATTTATAACACGTTACATCATGTTTTCTTATTTTCAAATTTCTAGTGGTAGGAAGTATATTAAAAAATTAGAAAAATAATTGCTAGAACTTGTTAGCCAAATGTCATGCATCCCTACTCAAGAGTTTACTGTCCATTTCCTTGAAATAAAGCCTATATCTGTGGTAATAAATTTTGTATTTTAAGCTGATATTTAAATATACCTGCACACACTCACACATCCCCACACCGAATGCACACATACACTCACACAAGAGGAACAGGTAACAAAAAGCATGATTTTAAATTATTGTTGGTCCCTGGAAACTATGTTTTCCCCAATTAACATAGCAAATCAGAGGTTCTCCTTAATGTTGTTTGTATAGTCAAATAATACGGAAAGTCTTCATTCTTTCATTGTTTAGGAAAGATATGTTCAAATTAATGAAAATACACCATATGCATACACCAACCATTCATTCATTCATTCATTCATTCATTCATTCATTCAGATCCTAAATACCATGCACTGTTCTCAAATAAATTTTGAAATTATCATAGGTGATGCAGGTGGTGTTCAGGCCCAGGATTGTACTACAGATGATCTAACAGACCAAAAGAGGCATTTCAGCAAATGAGGCAGCATGAGGAAAAGCCCAGGCACAAAAGAGTGAAGGGTCTGTTCCAGAATCAACAACCAGTTGGTAGAGTATTTAAATGTTCAGTTGTCTTAGAACTCTTAGCAAGCAAAGGTCACTCCAGACAATTATATAACTTAAATATTCCTGCTTCTTAAAAGCAGATAGTGTGTTTTATATTTTAAACCCATATGTATTTGTTTGCTTACCTAATAATTATAAAATTCAGGGTATGTTTACCTTCCACATGAAAACGTTTGCTACTTTGGAAAAACCAGTTGAACAAAATATATTGGTACTATCTATGAAATTGAGTTCAGTTAAAATGTGGTTAAGAGTTCATGCCCATGCTTGAATAAGTCTAGAGAATTGGGAATTTTATCAACATTTTACTTTTTTAATTGTGATGATGAATAATGAATTGTCAACCCTGGACACTTGATAGTAGCTAAAGGGCCATCAATATTGCCGAATGCAAAGTTAAACCAACTTTTACAGATGAGAGATGCCTTGAGAATGGCAGTGGTGAAATGTATTTCACCAGATGAATTTCTGTGATAGGATTGCAGAATGAACCTCTCTCTCTCCCCCTCTCTCTCTCTTTTTAAACAGGCAAGGGAAGGGGCAGTCAGTCTGAGATTTACACCTGATTTGTGTTATAGTAATCTTTGAAATTAAGAAGTGTATCCTTGCATTTCATTAAATTCTGGCTAATGAGATAACTGTCTTCCCAAGGAGGGAATGATAAAGTACTCAGGCCATAAAGCATAAATTAATACTGCAAGGTTAAACACTGGAACTAACTCATGTTTCAACAAAAGCCCCTACCAGCAGTTAAATTAACTGACATAAATACCATAAAATCTGTCTTTATTTTAGTTTCAGATGATGCTTCTTTTTACACCCCTGCTTTCAGTTTGTATAACTCATTTTTGCACATTATTGCATGCACCATTTGCCATTTAAAGAATCAGCTACAACGGGGGAAAAGATTTAAGGAATAAAATACTTGGAGAGGAAAAAGAAACCGGTGGGTCTGGGGGATATCATATTGAAGATTGTTAGTGCCGTTGAAAAATACTACAATAGACAACAGGAGTTCAAAGAAACAGTTAATTATGAGACGACCAGCCCAAAGAAATCTACTTTTTAAGCTTTTGATAGACATTTTGAAAAAAAAAATGCTAAAGAAAACCTGTGGTGATAATAGGTTTGATATATATTCTGGCAAAAATTATATCACATTAATGAGGTGGCTTAAAGGGCTCATGCATTTTGTAGGAGGCATTTCAATGTATTAGTATAATTAGCAGTGATGAGAAAACTGTTTGGAACTGAATTACCTCTCACGAGTTCATTTGAGCTATATGAAATTACACCATGCAAGAAGGAAAATTATGGAGCCATCCAGAGAGAGTTCATGCCTGATTTGATCATAGCCACTAATTGGATGATCATTTTCGTAAAGCTTTTCAAATGGTTGACAGTTTCTGCCTCTCATTTTTTTTTCTTTCTTTCTTTTTTTTTTTTAATGGACTAGCTCTTTATTTCTTATACGAAGCAACCAAACATAGGTTTGTTAGAGATTTGGGTGTTTCTACAGAGACCTTACAGGTGTAATTGTCACAACCTGAGCAACCTTTGTCCCTTAATTAGCTGCTTTTGGGGAACCCCTAATGAGAATTGCTGTTCTTGTTAACAATCTTAGAGAATACCTGATGAGTGACGCTCTCCCAGCCTGATGTATGTCAGCAGCCACCATATGACAGCAATTTAATGAAGTTAAAATCTGACCTGATTGGGATGGATAGAGGAGCACTTGTGTTGTATTGCTTTTGATCTCTCTCTCTCTCTCTCTCTCTCTCTCTCTCTCTCTCTCTCTCTCCCTCTCCCCTCTCCTTCTCTCCCTCTCTCCCTCCCTCCCATCCTCCCTCTCTCTCTCTCTGTTTAATACAAAGTGGGTGCTCAGGTGAAGGACAACAGAAAAGTGGAGGGTAGAGGGTAGAGAAAAGGAAGCTTTATTAATGGATCTGCTTTATGAACTTTATTCACAAGACAACCAGTAGCCGATATAAGAGAACTGAAATCATGGAGTTAGCTGTCTTTGTATAAGTCGCTTCATGTGACCTGCATAATACAGCAAAGTCTTACTATTTGGGGGTAACTAAGTGTCATACTTGTTTTCTGCTTTACTTTTTATTTATCTTCTCCACACCTCCTACTTGAATCATTATTTCCATTAGAGCCATACAAGATTGCCAAATGAGATTCAATCATGTGGAGTTAAATTTTTTTTTTTAATTACAGGTTTTTTTTGTCAAGTAACATGTATGGCCTAAGTAAATTGGAAAAAAAAATCATTATGAAAACATGCCACTCGATTTGTTGCTGAAACGAAAGATGCAACATTAGATGAATGATTTTTCAATTTGATTGGCAAGTTCTAATATTATTAGACAGAGCCATCCAAGATACAAAATGACATTGATTTTTTTGGTGTGCAAAAGTGTGTGTACATGCACGCACGTGTATGCACATGTTCAGCTTCTAAAGTGTTGTTCTTTCTCATGGCCAAATAGTGCGAGGACTACTTTCTCTATTTGGAAATTTCACCCTCTCTGCTGCTAACAGATGTCACAGGATGCTTGCTCATAAGCACTGCTTTTGGCCGTACTTGATATATACCACAAATTGGAAGGTGAAATATTAATACCCTCAAAGTTTTAATGAGTCCGCTGACTCTCCCCGGCCCTTCCTGTGCCTGCGTTTGCTTAGGTATACTGAGAAGCTGCCTTTACTGAGACACTTAGAAAGTTGAAACAAAACATCTTTTTCTTAGGAACAGAATATTATATAAATATGCTCGCTACACTCTGGGGACATCATTTAAGGCATTTGAAATTGAAATTTCAGGGAATCAGAACTTAGAGATATTGTTACTCTTAAATAAGTTAAATTACCTCAAAAAGCAAACATGTTCCTTAATAATAAGTAGATTTCATTTTAACTTTTTTTTTTTTTCAGTGCTAGAAGGGGTCACAGAGACTGGTGAACAAATTGGTGGATTTACATACAGACATATTTGCAATCTATACTGTGTTCCGCTACTGACATGTTTGTTCAAATGATCAAAATATAAAATAACCAATGAATTTCTAATGAAAAATAGAGAGGACATTTAAAAAAAATTTTCCTCATTCTAATGGCTCTCCCTGAACCTTTATTTTTTTTGGGGGGGGGGAGGTGGTGGCATGGTGTTGTTTTTTGTCAACTCTCTGGAGGTTCTTCTTTCCTCAGCTTCTACTATACCAACTCCCCCATGAATACCTAATCTACACTAGCTTATTTTCATTTTGGCTTATTTCTTTCTTAACTGGAATTTGGTTACCTCTGGGTTTCCTGTGTTAGTTCCTCTCTTTCTTACATTTCTTGTTTTCTTCTTCATGTATGGTGTTAATTTTCTAAATCCTTGCTCTCATATTTGATTGACAGTTCATCTGGGTATGGAATTCTAGCTATGAAATCATTTTCCCTCAGAACTTTCAGCACAATGCTGAATTAGCTTCTGCAATTCAATGTTGCTGATAAGAAGTCTGATGCTAATTTGATTCTTAGTCCTTTATAAGTTACTGCTTTTCCCCAAAAAAGTATAAGGATACTACATTTCTTAGCTCTTTTTTTTTTTTTAATTTTTATTGGGGAATCAGGGGAGGGGAACAGACAAGTTGCTGTCCTTTTGTTCTTCAGTCTAGTGGTGGAGGATGTCGCTTCACTGGCCCATGTTGGTATTATCATTACTCTCTTCCCAGATGAGGCAGTTGCTCTCCGGCCATTGGAAAGCCAGTCTCAGCGGCTCACGGCGGCTCATGGCAGCTCACGGCAGCTGCTGGCCACTCATGCTTGGCTGCCAGCCACTCATGGTAGCTCATGGCAGCCCACTGCCGTGTCCCTGCAGCCTATGCCATCACCCGTGACTCAGGGTAGCCCAGCTCCAGGTTGAGCTGTTGTTCACGATCTTAGCTGTAGAGAGCACAGCGTCACTGGCCCTCATGTGGGATCCGAACCAGTGACCCTGCTGCTCAGAGCTCACACTCCCAAGCCAACTCTTAACCAACGCGCCACTCGGCCAGCCCACTTCTTAGCTCTTGTGTATTTGATAATATCTTTCTTTCACCACTATACATTAAAAGAAAACCTGGCTGGGTAAATTTCATGGGATACGACATTTCCCACTCAGATCTGCAGCTTTACTTTGCAAAGTAGAAATATGATACTAGTCAGACTTGTATTATTTAATATGGAATTTATTCTTTCTATGTACTTGCAGGGTTTTTTTTTCTTTATCTTAGTGTTCAAATATTTTTAGAGAAATATGTTTAGATGTATATATTATTACACTGATTATTTCTAAATTGCTTATATATGACTATATTAGTAATATACTTACATATATTTAACCATAGGAAATTTTTTTCAATTATATCTTTGATTAGTGTTGCTATTCTGATTGTTATGCTTCCTCTCATGGACACCTGAGCACTAAGTTCCTCTTTACCCATCTCCCATGGGCATGATTTTCTACCTTACTATTTTCATCCCCTTGTCCTTTTCTTCTACGTTTTGGGAGACAATCTCAGGGTGTTCATTTGTTTGTTTTGTTCACATTATGAGTTGAGCATCTATAGAAATAATTTTAATGTTTTTATTAACTCCAGAACAGACTTAAATTTTACATTATGTTTCTTAGTCTACTTGGGTCTTTTCATTCCTCACTTTTTGTTTTATTTGTTATCTCATATATCAGACTCTTCTCTCCTTTTGATTTTCTGTTTGTTTCATAGGGGCCAAGAAGTATTCTTTTGTCACATTAAGAATGTCAAAAAATTTTAATATATTCTTTGATTTCCTGAAAATTAATATTTTCAGTCCTCAATGATTTCCCCTATTCACTGTTCTTTTCATAGTCCCTAAACTGGATTTTTTTCATCAGATCAGTTGGAAACTACTTCAAGTTTCCACTACCAAATATATGTGTAAATATGTACCTGTATCTATACCCACTTTTCTACATTGCCACTATTAATTTTATGAAGTGTCTATTCTCTTCTACAAGATGAAACTCTTTAACATTATGCTAAGTGAAATAAGTCAGTCAGAGAAAGACAAATATATGATCTCACTTATACGTGGATTCTAAGGAACTGAATGGATGGGAGAAGTGGATGGAGATAGTCTCAGAGACACAGAGGAAGAACTGAGGGTTGTTAGTTGGGAGGGGGTGGGGATGAAGGAGAGGGGAAGGGATGAGACAATACAAATTGGTAATTGCAATATGGCCTCAGGGATACGAAAAGATAGTCCGAGGAATACAATCAATAACGTTGTAAACATTTCTTAGGGGGCCAGATGGACCAATGCCCTTTTGGGGAGTCCACTTCATAGTTGATGTAGAGGCCTGACCACCGCATTGTATTTCTGAAACTGATGTTGAATAATACTGTATGTCAACTATAATTATATATACATATAACCTCGGGACACGGAGTAGAGTGCGGGAACGGATTCAATGGAATTGTAATAGATAAGCATGAAATCGGGGGTGGGAGGGCAGTGGATGGGGGGAGGGGGGTTGTTACTTTGTGAGGGTGAAAAGGGTAACTATTGCATTGTTCTGTACACCTGAAACTAACAATAAAAAAAAAAAGATGAAACTCTTTAACTGTGCTCCATATCCCATCTCTTCTGGGCTTCTCAGAAACCTGCATAACTGTTCCCTCCCATCCCCCAAAATTCCCTACCTACAACCAACATCTCTAACCTGTTGATATTTCTCTTCTTTCACCTTCACAGAATTTTTAGAAGACTTGTCTATCTTCCAGTCTGCAATTCCTCAACTACATTTGGTCCTTGGTCTATCTCAGACTGACTTCCACTCTATCACTCCACCAAAATTGCTCTCATCCAAGAGAGTAACAACCTTCCTGCTTTCAAATTCCAATGGCTGTTTTTTACTCCACATCTCACCTGACTTCTCAGCAGAATTTGAAATATGGCTGACTATTCTTTCCATCTTGAAACAATTTTTACCTGTGCCAGAGAATTTCTGCCTACATTTTTCATCTTTTATCTATTTGAATCCTTGGTATTTACATTATTGTGTTTTATAAGCTTTACATATTAAAGGTATTAGTATTTTGCCTGTGACAGGAGCCATTTTAGGAAAGAGATATATAGCAAATCACTTAAGTCAATATAATATGAGTATTTATTTAACAAATTCAGAAGGAAGCTACTGAAGGAAAATTTTCAAGAAAATAGCTTTTTTTTTATTTCAAAAGTATGTATTTCTCTTAACTTCATAGTCCTATAAAATAAATCAAATGAACTATATACACAGATATTAATTTTTAGTATTGCCTCTTATGAAAATAAACCATTGTTTGGTAACTTATTTTATTTTACTAACTATATTAGAAAAGCAACTTACTTTTAACCATGTACCTTATTTAGAGAAAAATAGGTGAAAAAATATTTGGTAAATATAATCAATTCATGAGAATTATTAATACATTTCCATATTGTAATTCAGTTGTATGAACAGGACTCAATACTGGAATAAAATCAAGATTTTAAGGAAGAATGAATAAGGGAAATTAATGTTGGGTAGACAAACAACAGTCTATTATAGAAGCTATACATGAAAGCTTCTTATTCATTAGCACTGGTTTCACATAAGGTTTAGTAGTAGTAGTAGTAGTAGTAGTAGTAGTAGTAGTAGTAGTAGTAGTAGTTTTAGGTGTACAAAAAAATGCAATAGTTATACTTTTCGCCCCTCACAAAGTGACAACCCCCTCCCCCAATTAAACTCCCCCTCCCACATAAGGTTTTCGTGGGGGGGTTTTGTTTTTTTAAGATTTTTATTGGGGAATTAGGGGGATGGGAACAGTGCTGGGGAATTGGGGGAAGGGGAACAGACAAGTTGCTGTCCTTTTGTTCTTCAGTCTAGTTGTGGAGGACGTTGCTTCACTGGCCCAAGTTGGCACCATCATTGAACTCTTCCCAGGCAAGGCAGATCAGTCACCGGCTTCTGGACGGCCACTCACTGCGGCTGCTGGCCGCTCACGCTGGCTGCCGGCTACCTACGGTAGCCCATGGCAACCCACTGCCACAGGGGCTGCAGCCTACGCCGTCGCCAGCGACTCACGGCAGCCCAGCTCCAGGTTGAGCTGTTGTTCAGCATCTTAGCTGTGGAGGGCAGTGTCACTGGCCCTCATATGTGGGATCTGAACCGGGGCCCTCTGGCTTCCCCAAACCAGCACTTAACCATCGTGCCAATCGGCTGGCCCCCATATAAGGTTTTGAAACAGAGAAAGTTTTCTTTCAGGCCCCTGGACTCCCTCCCTACTCTGCAAAACCAACACCTTTTCTGTGGCACCCAGTACAGTGGTTGTTCTCTAGATAAGTTTTTATTTCCACTTAATAAAATCAAAGTGTTAATACTTTCTTCCTGCTTTCTCTGGGATAAGCATAAACAACTTTAGAAACTGCAGGATTACAGAATAATTTTATTGATGTTTTTCTTTCATTGTCCTCTTTGCTAATGCAAATCCTTTCAAACTCACACATGAAAGTCAATAACATAATTTTAACTAGTATAAAATGAACTATTTGTAAAGCACTATTATATATATCATTATATCTTTCATTATAATCTTGTGAAATAAATATTATTAGAATCTTCATCTTAAAAGTAAGGCATTCAGAGAAACAACATGCCAAAGGTGACATACCTTGTAAGGGGCAGGTCCAAGATGACTCCAAAGGCTGTGATCTTTCCTGACATGTGGTAAAGGGACTTAATGGGCATGAACTTAAAAAGGTAAAAGTGTTATAGGAGAAATTAATTGTTGCCTATTCTGTTTCTGTTCTCCTCTTTAAAAAAAAAAGATTTTATTGGGGAATTTGGGGAGAGGAACAGTTTTGGGGAATCAGGGAAGGGGAACAGACAAGATGCTGTCCTTTAGTTCTTCAGTCTAGTTGTGGAGGACGTCACTTCACTGGCCCATGTTGGTATTATCATTGCGCTCTTCCCGCACTGCAGCCTACGCCATCACTGGCCACTCACGGCAGCCCAGCTCCAGGTCAAGCTGTTGTTCACCATCTTAGCTGTAGAGGGTGCAATGTCACTGTCTCATGTGGGAACCGAACTGGTGGTCCTGCTGCTCAGAGCTCGTGCTCCCAATCCAACTCTTAATCAACTGTGTCACTCAGCCAGTCCCTGTTCTCCTCTTTTTTAATAACAGAATCCTCATTATTTGCAGAGTGGCAATGCACACAACTCAAAGATTGCATTTCCTGTTTTCCCTTGCCACAAAGAAGCAAGTGAGAATGATATATAAGAATGCCATAATGTATGGGAATGCCAGGAAGTCTGACTCAGCTGGAAGATATACCTCTTTAGGTATACCTTCCCTCTTTCCTGCTGCCTGAAATACTCCAGTAGTCAGCCATCTTAGTTTACTAGGTAGACTTCAGTACACAAACCATGTGCTGAGGATGATGGATCAAAATAGAATCGCCATAGCACCTCTGGCCTGCCTAGCTCTTGACTTCTTTTATGTGGAGAGTAAGTCCTTGGGTTTCAGCCTTTAATATTTGGAGGTCTATGTATATGCTACCGAGAAAAGTTCTAATTGATACAGATGTATAGTACTTCGTTAAATCTGAAAGCAAATTCATGGACTGTAGATGCGCAACATCCAATATCATCTCCTTGAAAATATTGCCTAAAGCTAACTGAGTTGTAGAAGCAGAAAACACTTTTTTGGGGGTAACAAATTAATAGAAATAAGGAATTTAAAGTTTATTGGGAAAAGAATTGAATGCTTTGTGGTAATCATCCAGCATAGGGACAGTTTATATATGGCAGTCATGCTGTGGGCAGAAAGCTAGTGGGTAGATTGACAGACGTCGAATAGTTACATCAGAGTGAGGCTGCAGTGAATGTAGAAATAGCCTCAGATGGTTTGTACTCCTGAGGATAAGTGATGATCCATTATTATGTTTGAACTGTGACGAAATCAGTGAAGACATCGTAGTAAGAAGCAAAGCCATGGGGATGCTATTAAGAGTTTAGCAATTCTAGTTTGTGTGGGAATATGGATTCCACTTACCAAAAACAATAGCATATAGTGAAAGAAGAAAAAGTTACTGTCATTGTTTTGAATTGCTCCTAAGGTAGCCTATTGTGTCATGAGTTTCAAGTCAAATTTCATGTTATTAGTATTCATTTTATTAGTGTGGTTTATGTGTAGTGCCATAACATCACTGTAATAAAATAATATGATATTATGAGTTGTCTTCCTCAGATCTAAAATAATGCTTGAAAACATGCAGTAGAAAGGCAGAGAGAGAGAGAGAGTGAGAGAGAGAGAGAGAGAGAGAGAGAGAGAGAGAGAGAGAGAGAGGAGGAACAATGAGATTCATTCTTTCCTGTTAGTTCCAATACTTAAGTACCTAAGTTACTTTCTTAATTTACAGCAGTATCAGTACTTTTTCCTATCAGTGCTCCTTTGCTTATAGGCCATCATTATTATGTTCAATTTGAATCTATAGTATACCCAGTCAAAACAGTATTTTTAATGCAGCATTATACTAGTATACTAGTATTACTGCTCACGCACTGGACACATGAATCTTAGTTGTAATAGGCAAAATCAAGATATTTATTTATAAATATACCCAGAAGAGTTCTTTAATTGATGGCTTTGTGAATAAAACCAAAAAATTATCTGAAAATGACTGAATCTGAATCCACACTCTGGAATAAAATCTAGATACTTATTTCTAGACAATTAACTTAGGTATACATACATATAACAAATTACAAATGACATAAAATGGAATTCTCTTAGGAATTTCTACTTCCTCTTCATCAAGGACCTAGAAATACCATTTTGCCATGAGAATTGTCTCTGTACTGGTTCAGTGAGGGTTCTTTTTCAAGGTTCAGTTGACATTCTTCTGGTCAGCTACAGTGGGCCTGGGTGTCTCAGCATTGTGTTCATGTGATATAATAAATGAAATCTAACGTTTGAAGTATGGGTAGGAAGTAGAACGAAGAAAAGGAAAAGGCATTTGGAAAAACCTGAGCATCTTAAACAAATTCACACAGCTAAAAATGAGAGCAGTGTGATTATTTCACAGAGAGCCGACTGGCCAGACTGGAATTCATGCTCATGTTACATGATTATGGCGGCGATGTTTGGACAGATAGGACAAGAATCTTAGACAACAGATGTTGTAGATAGGTTTGCTATTAATCCAAGTCCCAGAAGCCTTTCTGGGTATTAGAGAAAAGGGTGCCATGACATAAATGGTATTTTTCAAATGCTATCTCACTTGCGTAGAGGTTGGAATAAAATGGGAAAGACCATTTTAAAGGAACTTTCAGTCAAGAGGATTTAGTTATAATTCAACTATAATTAAGAAAAACTCAATGCATGTAGGAAAAATGGGGAACCACAAATGTACAAAGGAAGAATCAATTCCACTTACTCACTTCACCATATAAGAAAAAGGTATAAAATGACAGTCATAGAAACTAAAAGTGGCCCTTTAGTAAGGTTATTGGATTTATTTATTATTTTTAATTTAAGAAGGGGATGGAGGAATTATGGTGTAGCTAAGAACCTTTATATATTTCAAACACATAGCATGTGTGAATCCTGCAGGTTTTAATTTGTTCGTCATATACAAACATCTGTTTAGATAGACACTAATTGTTCCATTCGATGATTTATGTATATTGTGGAACTGTGGGGATATTGGTTATATTATGGATAACTGCAAACGTTCATATTGGGTCTATATAGAATCATAAAATCAAGTTTAAACCAAAGCCTTCACCTTTTACACCATTCCTGCAGTACAGAAAAGTATTTTCATTTGAATGACATAATTAGCACCAGACTAGAAATAACATGGAAATTATAGTTCATACCATTATTAATGACCTCAGAGCACTAATTGCTAAATGAGAAAACAAATTTTTCTATTCCTCCTGGAAAAATAAACTAGGTGGGCCAGACATTTAGCTAACCTCTGCTTCACCAAGTCATCTCCCAAGCCACTCACCCACAGGGCCTAAGGAATACTTTCGCAAAGAAATTTCATGGTGATTGGTTTGATTTCCCCTCCCACCAGTTGCAAAAATATACTTTATCTATTACACTCTGATCTTCTTTGATGTTATACAAAAAAGAGTTTGTGCTTCATAAATGATCTTACACGTTCATTTCTAACCATAGTGTCTGGGAAAAGCTGTCGAGCTTATCAAAAATAGGAAAGGCTTTTGCATTCTGGACTGAGTCATAGAAGGAAATTGCTTAGTTTTGGGAGTGACTGGGAATAAGAATTACTATCCATATGCCTTGGCTCATTTTTCTCCAAGTACTTACCCTCCCCAATATATTATTTATTTTAATTATTGATTGATTGTTGGTCTTCCACTGCTAGAATGAAAGCCCCAGGAGGGCAGGAATTTGGGGGACGTTATGAATATTTGTCTGAAAGAATCTATTCACATCCTTCATTGTGGGTTCTACAGTCCCAATTTGTGTCCAGCTGCTTAACTATAATACTCGATGAGCAATGTGTGGCTTTAATAACCATGATTTTGAGGGGGACACTGTTGTGTGTCCTCATATTTAGATAGGTAATTTTTCTATTTTATAATTGAAATGCAATATTAAAACTCTGGAAAAATTAAAAATATGAGCTTTTCCATTTTAATATTGTAAATCTTTATAATCTGGTGTTATAAATATTTTTGCATGACATTCCATGTAAATGTTCTTACATGACTTACTTTGTATAGTCTGAGAATACTTGAAAAATCAGTTTTGAAAAGTATAATAAGTGGCCATCCAATAAGAGTATGTTTAATCTGACTTAAAATATGGGTGGATTCTCCAATTTTCTTCTTGCTTTCACAAATGTTTGCAAGTTGCTTCTCCAGACTAGCATATCCAGGAAGTTCAGTATTACCAAGGTGCAAATCCATCATTGATCTACATGGGGTAAGATGACAGATGGGTATCACAGACCATAATAGAATTAAGTGGTAAACAGGATAGAAATTAGGCATTTTAGACCAAATAAAAAGAGTGAAATTTTATTTCTAAAAGCTAGTAAATATTTACAAGAATAGAGAAATGATGATTATAGAAATCTGAGATTTTTTAAAGTGTTTCTTGATTCAGGTGGTTAAATAATGATAATTATTTAAGAGCTTCTTCCAGATTCTCCCTTCCCACTGGGGCGATTTAGATAAATCCGTACAGTGTTATGTCTTATTTTGTTTTGTTTTACTTCCAAATTGCCCCAATGGACAATTAGTCATGCCCCTGAGAAGTCTAGTTCAGAGTATAATGTGTCATTATACTGATTTTTTTTTCTGTTTAATATTAATGAGAAAAGTCTATCTTAGTTTTTTCTCAGATCATTGGATTTCTATATCTTTGATGAAAGGTTACTATCTTTTTCCTTAATTTAAGAAAAAAAAGACATTTAAAGTAAAGTCATTTTACAAAGCTTCAAACTAGTTAGTTAACAAAAAAATATTAGTTCTATTCATGATTGTTTGCCCTGATGGAGACTTACAGTGGAAAAATGAACCAAAACTTGGAAAACATCCTTCTATCTGTTTGGTGGGTGAGATTACAACTTGTGTTTAAATATAAGTGAGTCTGATTTTCTTAATCCAAAGAAAAAGTGAATCTACAATACATTGGACCTAATTTAGCAGAAAAGAAAGAAGTTAGCTTTCCATTTTCTTCTCAACTCCTTTCTGCATGCTATGGATAGCATTACCTTTCTGACTGACACTAAGCAGCAATTTAAGCTAAGTTGCCCTCTCTTAACTGTACTGAATTACTAGGTCCTAGTTGAACTAAGGATAGAGAACAAAATGATTAGAAGTCTGTTTCAAGGTGAGCGTTTGATTTCTTCAGTACAGTACTAGACATTCTCACTCTTCTTTGGTTCTATCAATTTGAAAGAGGAGGGCAGATGATGGTTTTTGTAGTTTTCTTTCACTTATTTTTGTACATGTAATTTTGAATTGCTTTAAGCAAGTTAATTAGCAATTTGTTTTTCTTCTTTGTATTGGACAGATGTTTATGTGTTTTAAATTTAGGCATTTGTGTTTTATTACTAATCAATGAAGCTTATTAATCATTAAAGTATTAACTCAAGATCTGTTATAAGTTGTATTATATAAACCAGCACCTTTTCCCCTATCCCCCATCTTTCAGGATATTTCAGAGATTTGTAATATACTTAGCTTCCATTGTTACATTCTGCATTTTATTCTGTGATCCCCTGACCTTTTAAATGATTTTTTAAAATTTGCATATACGTATTATGGTTCACTCTTTTTACTGTAAAGTTCTATGGCTTCGGCAAATGCGTAATGTCACGTATCCACCATTACAATATCCTACAAAATAGTTTCACCACCCCAAAATAATCTGTGCTTTACTTTTCAACACTCTCCTCCACCCCAGATTCCTGGAAACTGCTTACCAAGTTATTCTCGCTACACTTTTGTCTTTTCCAGAGTGTCATGTAAATGGAATCACACAATATTCAGCCATTTCAAACTGTCTTGTTTCACTCAAGACTTCAGATTCATAAATGTTTTTGTGAGGCTTGATAGTTCATACCTTTTTATCATGGAATTGTATCCATAGCATGATGTACCACAGTTTGTATACCCAGTCTCCTATTAGAGGACATCTTGGCTGCTTCCAGATCTGGGCATTTATGAATAAAACAGCTATCAACACTCATGTGCAGGTGTTCATGTCGATAAAAGTTTTTGAATCAATTGGGTAAATACCTAGAAGTATGATTGTTAAATCATATAGTAAGACTATATTTAGCTTTGTAATAAGCAGCTGAACTGTCTTCTGAAGTGACTACCATTTTGTATCCCTACTGGCAATGAATGCGAGTTCTCTGACTTCACACCTTTGCCAGAAACAGGTGTTGTCAGGTTGTTTTTGTTTGGTTGTGTTTTGTTTTGTTGAATTTTAACCATTATAATAGACATGCAATGGTATCACATTGTTGTTTTAATTAGCATTTCTCTAATGACAAATGATGTTGAGCCTCTCTTCATATGCTTATTTGCCATCTGTATATCTTGTTATTTTTCTGCTTTGTTAAGGTATATTGACAAGTAAAACTGTAAGATAAAGTGTACAAAGTGATGAAAGGATCCCCCCATCGAGTTAATTAACACACATCTATTGCCTCACATATTTACCTTTTGTGCGTGTGTGTGAGAACATTTAAGTTATACTCTCTTAGCAAATTTCAATTATATAATATAGTGTTATCTACTATAGTCACCACATTATACATAAACTGGAAGTTTGTACACTTTAACCATCAGTCCCTATTTCTATTTTGCCCATCCTCAAGGCCCAGCAACCACTTTTTTACTCTCTGTTTCTATGATATTGACTTTTTTTTTGGATTCCACATATAAGTGATACCATGCAGGATTTGTCTTCCTCTGTCTGACTTATTTCACTTAGCATAATGCCCTCCAGGTTCATACATGTTGTCACAAATGATAGGATTGCCTTCTTAAATTGAATAGTATTTCATTTTATGCATACACCACATTCTGTACATTTATTCATCTATGCATGGACACAGGTTGTTTCCATACCTTGGCTATTAGTTTATTTCCATACCAATGAACATGAAAGTACAGTTATCTCTTTGATATAATGGTTTTGTTTTTTTCGGTTATATACCCAGAATTGGGATTGTTGGATCATGTATAGTTCTATTTTTAATTTTTTAGGAACTTCCATACTGTTTTCCACAGTGGCTGTACCAATTTACACTGTCACCAGCAGTGTACAAGTGTTCTCTTTTCTCCACATCCTAATGAGCATTGTTAATTCTTTTCTTTTTTATGATAGCCATCCTAACAGATGTGGGGTGCTATCTCATTGTGGTTTTGATTTGTATTTCTCTGATGGATGGTGATGTTGACCATCTTTTCATGTACTTGTTATCTATTTGTATATCTTCTTTGGAAAAAATGTCGATTCAGGTCCTTTGCCCATTTTTAAATTGGGTTATTTGTTTTTTGCTATTAAGTTGAATGAGTTTCTTGTATATTTTATATATTAATCTTTACCAGCTATGTGGTTTGCAAATATTTTCTTCTGTTCTGTAGGTTGCCTTTTCATTTTGTTGATGGTTTCCTTTGCTGTGCTGAAGCTTTTTAGTTTAATGAAATCCCATTCATCTCATTAAAATAACAAAAAACACTTTTATTGCTCCCAGCACTTAGGAAATTCTAAGAGTTTTAGGAGCTTTCTGCCAGAAATGGACAAAAACCAAACATATATTTCTTATCAAAAATCATATTATCATAACCTCTCAAGTCAAGTATTTTTTTCTAATGCATAACATGTTGTTTTATCTTTACATGTGTCAACCTAAAATAAAATAATTAACAAATTATAAAAGCAAAATTGAGTTTATTTGGGACTAACAGAATTATTAATACAACTCAGGACAAGCAAGCTATGGTGGCCAGAGAACAAAGGAGAGGTGCTTGCTTTCATAGAGGAAAGGAAGGAGTTGGGAGGGGTGATTTTGATAGAAAGGCCACTGGAAAAGGGCAAGAGTTTGTTTGGGGTGGTGACAAATTCTCATTGGCTGAGTTATGGTGGCTCTCATTAGCTGGGTTGTTGCTAGGCAAGGAGAAAAATCATCCTTCCTTTTGCTGGGGAATGTAAAAGATACTTCTTCCTGCTATAGTTTGCAGAGTATGAGAACTCCCTCTACAGGGCTTCCTGATTCCTTTTGAAATATGGCTTTCCTTATTTAATTTCACACTTTTCTTTACCTTAATTTCCTTTTGTCTTATTTTTCAAACATTTTGAACTGCAATAATTTTGTTTAATATTTTTCTTTTCTCACTTTAGAAAGCATGTTGTAAGGTGATATATATGTTAATTAGTTTCAATGTGGTAGTCGTTACACAAGGCATACTTATATCAAAACACCAAGTTGTACACATTAAACATATACAATTATTTATTTGTTAATTATATCTCAATAAAGCTGGTAAATAGTTTTAAAGCATGTGAAGCTATGAATTTGCTTCTAAGTACAGCTTTAACTATATCTCATAAGTTTTTATAATTTGTAGTCTTACTATAATTTTCAAATATTCCATAATTATAGTCCTGATTTTCTCTTTGGTAGTAGAATTATTTAGTAGAGTGTTTATGTCTTTAAATTTCCAATTGATTTTCATATGATCTTTTTTTTTTTTTTGCTGCTTTTAAAATATTTATTGTTACAGTATATCTCTGATATATTAAACCCTTTATTTTTGCCTATAATTCCCCATCTTCTGATATCATTATACCACCCTCCCTTTTTTTTTGCATTCACTACCTATGTCTTTGCCCTTCCTTTTATTTATAACCCTTATTTTATTTCAGTTACATTTCTTTTTTTTCTTTTTTTTCTTTTTTATTATTAGTTTCAGGCATACAGAACAATGCACTAGTTATCCTTTACACCCCTCACAAATTAACAACCCTCCTCCCCCTATCCACTGCCCTCCCACCCCCAATATCATACTTATCTATTACAATTCCATTGACTCCATTCCCACACTCTAATATGATCTTTTTAATTGTATAATTATATTGCTTTGCCTGAGAAACATGTCTTCTAAATTTTCTGCACATGAAGATTTAATGAAGTTTTTCTTGTTTGGTCCTAACCAACTTTTGAAAACACTCCAGAAATGTTATTCTCCTGTAAACCTTATGTATTTCTAAAAGTTGTACTTTATGCATTCATTTTGTCTATAACAATTTATGACATATATTCATTGTGCATTTTACCCTTATCATTAAACTTTGACTCTCCCATTTCTTTCTGCTTTGAATTCCACTTTTTAAATAATACAGTTACTGCTATCTTTTTGTTTGTCTATTTAGTCATTTTGTTTAAAGGAAGGACCTTATAGAAAATACAGAGTTAAAAATTTTAAGATAGTTTTTATTCTATTCATTTTACTGCAATAACTATATATTTATCTTATTTCTGTCACAGTGTTTTCTGATTTTATGAAATGCTTCTTATTTTTTATAGTGTCCTTTGTAAATTGTCATCATTGATTTTTATTTTCTTAATGTTTTTTACTTTCTAAGCCATACTTTAAGATATTTTGTTCTAATCATTATTTTAGAGTTAAGTAATATCTATTAGTTCTCCTCCCTCCTGACAACTAAGGACATTAACAGCATTGGTATTGTATAATTTGTTTTCCCTCCTGTCTCAATCTGTGGTGATTTTTGGCATTATTTGGGGTTTTGTTTTCCTGTAGTTTTTTATTTCTTTTTTGTGTTATACTCCTCTTTAAATTAATATTTAGGACTTCCACTCAGTTTTATAATTATTTTTATGAGATATTTAGTCTAAATTCTTTTGTTTCATGATTTTAAAATTTATTGACTTTTTTTCTTTGGAATAATACTGTACAATTTTCCCATTGCTAAGATTTTAATCTTGAAATATCCCACAATCATTTAAAATGTCTCTTGAAGTAATATTTTAAGAATAGTACATGAGAGATTTACTTACCAAGTCCTTCATGTCTGAGACTCTTTTCTGTTACTATTACACATAAATGCCAACTTTGTGCAGGGTGGAGGAGGGCCAAAGAGAGTCATGCTGGCAAAATAGTTATATTGCTTTACTCTTACTGACATCTTTTGTAACATTTTAAACTATGTTTGATTATTTTTTATTAACTAACTCTGTGACTTCTTGCAGTATTGAGTATCATATCTTTATTGATGCTGTGTAAATAGTTTTTCAAATATTGTTTATATTTTTCTGTCTCAAGATTCAAGAAGTGTTCTTAGACATTTCCTCCATCTTTGTCCTGGCAGAACTTGCACGTGGCTCGGTTTGTTTGCAGTGTACTGGGATGCAACTCTTTCCCCCACTCCCCGGTAAACACTTTTTGGTAACCAAAAAAAAAAAGAAGTGTGCTTAAAGCTAATAATATGAAATTTGGTGACTATCTCTATGACTTTTACTGATAATATTCACACTTTATATATTTCAATCAGGCCAATAGTTAACTTTTGCTTTTTAAGGCAGAAGACCCCTAATACTTTTCACATTTACAAGTATATCTCCTCATTTCTTTTAGTCTTTTTTTCCTAATATTACTTATTTTATTCTTGATTCACCTCCAACTCATGCCAAATATATATCTATATCTATATCTATATATATATATATATATATTAACTTGAATTTGAGTTTCCTGTAGCTAGCCAAAGTATTTTGGCCCTTTGGCCATAGATAATAGCTCAAGACCCCTTTGTTTTTTAAATATAGTTTGGGTTTTTAAGCTCTAAGCCCATTTATCTATCTTTTTTTTTTCAATTTGTAAGATTCATAAGATTCATCCATAAACACATCATCATTCACTTGGATATCTTAGAGTACATTTTTATTGGTTTGATCGTTTAAAAATAGTAAATGAAACTATACACTCCAAAGGAACTATCAAAATTGACAGAAAAAAAATACGTGCTATATATTGTAAAGTCGTGCACAATTGTGGACTTTTGATGGGAAAAGTTTATATAAATAAATCTCTAAGGAGCTAAAGCATGCTAGCTGTTTTGTCACTCTCTATTTTATTGAACATATTCATTAGGTTGTTTTTGTAATGTAGAGTTTTGTATTAAAGTGTACATTGGAGTCATCAAACTGGGAGATTTTGGAATTAACACATTTTTTCTTAATCAGAATTTATTCGTAGCCCTAGTTTTTACACATTTTGGGGAAGATTTTCTTTCTTGTGAATTTAGCAGCTTAAGCAATTGAATTCTTTTTCCTTTTAACTCACTTGTTAAAAGGTGTTACTTTATCTGCACTTGAAACAATTACATGTAAATACAAAAAATATTTTGCTATCAAAATTAGTTGTCAAAAGTATATCTTATTGCTAAATTTTAAGGATTTCAAAGTTGCATTTTTCTTACAGTTCATGGGGTTTTTTGTTTGTTTGTTTGTTTGTTTTGGAGGATTGTCAACAGTATCTAGAAGATTAAACCAGGTCAAAAAAAATTCTCTACTAGACCATAATATATATTCTAAATTTTTAAATGACTTAATAAGGTAGACTATAATGGTGCCAAAATATAGGTTAAAGACACATGGCTGTACTTGTAAGTTCTCTCTGTGGATGATAATTACCTTGCTGGGTGAGTGGCATGACATCATTGTGGCATGTCTAGTGCATAGCAAGGAAAATCTGTGACAAAAGAAATCATAATAACAGACCTGGGACTATTCTACACTTCTTTAAAGGCTATGAACTATTAACTTTGAGAGATACCTTCAATAATATTGGGTGAATTATTACTTCAATCATACAATGTTGCTTGGAAATTCAAGAAAAGGAACACCAATGTCCAAACTACCTTTGATGTAAACTATTTCTCTTAACCAAGCAACCTTTACAAGAAAACTTTCTTAATGATGCATCATTGTAAGAGTTTGTTCGTCTACCTTGTCCTGAAAATCTATGTGCTCTTTTACTCTAACTTGGCACAACTTTCTAAATTTCCCCAGATTTTGATTAGAAATTTGAACAAGAAAGGTCATAACTCCCACTGGTAAAAGGATGAATTGTTTTGTAACTGCTTTGCCAGATGGAGAAAATAATGTTGGATGTACACTTTGCACTACATATAAAGGCATATTGCAAAGAGATTAAAGACCTAAATGTAAAAAGTAAAACTATGAAGTTAATAGACAAAACTATATAAAAATACTTTTGTAACCTTGGTAATGGGAAGAACTCCTTAAGCAGGCAAATATCAGAAGAATATTGATGATTTTTATTGCATAGATAGTAAATATTTCTATTCAGAAACAATACCATAAACAAAATTAACAGGAAAATAGGTTGGAAAAAATACTTAGAATGTCAAAAACTAATCAGGAGCCAAGACAATTCAGTGGAGGAAGTCTTTTCAACAAATAATGCTGGGACAACTGAATATCCACTGGAAAAAGAATGCAATTGGACTGCTTACTCATACCACACACAAAATTAGATTTAAATGTAAGAGCTAATATTATAAAACCGCTGGGGAAAAAAATAGAGCCCATCTTTGTGACTTTAGGTTAAGTAACAGTTGTTCAGATATACAACCAAAAATATAAATGAGAAAATAAAAATAGATAAAATTTAAAACTTTTATTCTTCAAAGGACACTATCAAAAAAATGAAAACACAACCTATAGAATGGGAGAAAATATTTTCAAATCATATATCTTATAAGGGACTTTTGTCCAGAATATATAAAGAAACACTAACAACTCCACAATAAAAAGACAAATAACCCAATTTTAAAATGAAGAAATAATTGTATTAGACATTTCTCCAAAGGAAAAAAAAACTAGCAAATCAAAACCACAATGAGATATTATTTCATACCCACTAAGTTAGCTACAATTAAAAATTAGGTAATAATAAAGCTTGGCAAGGATGTGAAGAAATTGGAACCCTGAGACCTTGCTGGTAAGAACATAAATTGTGCAGCTGTTTTAAAAACAATTATATAATTATCTTGCATATCTTGTTCTGGGGGTGTAACGTACACCATGGTGACTATAGTTGAAAATACTCTATGTTATACTTGAAATTCGCGAAGAAGATAGATCTTAAGTGTTCTCACCACATACATATACTCACACACACACACAAAGAAAAGAAGTAACTATGAGGTATGAGGTGATGGATATATTAACTAGCTTGATTGTACTGATCATTTCAAAATATATACACATATCAAAACATCAAGTTGTACACCTTAGATATATACAATTTTTAATTGTCAATTATATCCCAATGAAGCTGGGGGGAAAAAAGAACGAATTCATCTTCCCAAGTTCTAGGACTCTTATCACCTGATAATACCCTATCTCCTATTCCTCTGCTTACCTATTAATGTAAGATAATGCTACATGTTTTCGCCTTGGTCCTCCTCCTCTTGTTGTCCATATCCAGGTAAATAAGTTCAGCTACTACCTCAATATGACTGATTTCCTGAAATGTAAACCACAATTTCCAAAATACCACCTTGTGGCTGCCCTAGCACCAGCAGCTCAAACTGAATAACTTCCATCACAGACGTCCTCCTGCAGTTGTATTCTGCATCTCAGCAAGACTGTTCTGGTCACTTCGGTGAGCAGCATTGCTAGGCCTTCTTTGTTTCACCATCTACACCTAGTAGCCAATGATTTATTTTTATTACACGTTCTTAAAATTTTCTAGTATCCATCCCCTCCTCCTCATTCCCATGCTTCTCTAACCCAGATCTGCATTTTCTCTCAAATGGACTGTTTCTATTACCTCCTCACTGGACCAACAACAGATGGGAATTCTATTTTGGTATATATATGAGCCAAAGATACAAAGGATACTCCTAGAAAAAAAAAAAGTATGATGGTAAAAGTAGGAATCAGAGTAGAAAAAAACCCTAAGAGGAAGGACAAAATTAGGAGAAAAACCTATGAATCTTTTTTTGAGGGAGATTAATTTTTAAGAGTGCTTTTCCATTCACACAATGCCAAATTTTGTACTTTATTTTCATGGCCACGTGATTCTCTTACACACCTATTTCTAGGTCATATCAATTCTATTTCCTGGTGTGAATGTTCTGCTTCAAAATAGCCTATCTCCTCACTATCTTGATTAACTTTGTCATATTAGAATAATTTTTTCCTAAAGGAATTTTCCTGGCTTTAGTTTCACACCTGTCATTCAAAGTGTAAAAGTCTCATTCTTTAAAGCAGAGATATAATTTTTCATCTATTAGATAGGCAAAAAATTTTAAAAAGACAGATATTATGCAGGTGAAGGGGAAAGAGTTCTATCTCCATAGGACTGTAAATGGGGACAACTTATTAGAGGCTAATTTGGTAACTCTAATAATGCTTTTTAGATATGTGTACCATTTGACCCACAGATTTCACTTTAGAACTATATCCTAACAGAATTGCTTGCATAGGAAAATAACAATGCTTATTGTAGCATTCTTCACAGGAGTGGAAATTTGAAAGCTCACTTAAATGGGCATCAACGGGAGATATTTAAATTATGGCACATCCATATTGTGTGATATCATTCACATTTTGAAATAATAAAACAGATCTGTTTACATTGATATAGAAGTACACCCATGAATAAAATTTACAGAATAATTTTATTTTTTTGTGAAACAAAGAGCAACAAAAATACATATAAATTTGAGTGTGTGTATTATGTGCAAGTATGTGTGGTATAAATATTATATAATTACGGTATGTGTGTGTATTACTTACATTTTTTTAAAAAGGATGTGTATTACCAACTCTACCTCTCACAAAGTCTCTAGCTTATTTTTGCTCCCCCTTTTCTGAATTCCTATGACATGCTCCGAGTCTGTCTCATGTGTCTTGTCAACACTAGCAATTGTAAGCCTGTTGAATAGCTACCTTGAATTTTATATATGTCTCACATTGCCTACACATATACTCAAAAATACTTGCTGAATTGGATTAAATACCTAAACTTGGTCAAGTTAGAAATATTTATTTTTAAAGTATGGTCCAAAATGTATTTTTTTATGCTTGACTCAGTTTAGAACTGAGTGCTTAGTAAGATCCTTTGGATGTATTTCATAATCCACTGAATTACAAAAAAAATTAATGGCCAAGGAATAAAACTAATTACCAATCAGTCAAAAGTTAGACATTTATTTGGTATTCAGCAAGTCAGCATAAATCTTCTAGTCTTGGTATCATAGTTTGATTCTGTTCAAGAGCCTAATAACTAAGAACAAAAAGAAAGTGCATCTTGTGGGCCTTAGGTGGGGTCGGGGGAACTCGTGATCCGATAAAATAATGACAAAGGAAATTTGCTACCAGGGTTGATATTTAATAAGTCAATGAAACCCAAAGGCTTATTTCTACCTGAGAAAGTCAATATATCTTTTCCTTGAATAAAATAGCACTGGAATTCTCCAGTATTACCACTGGTTCCCTTCTCATTATATTAAGTTCCACAAATTTCCCCGAGCTAACATAGCAAGTAGTATTTATAAAAAAAAAAAAAGAGGGTTAGCACTGTTCCAAGCATTTTCACAACTTAGCATTTTAATAAATATTTTATAACTACCTGAATGTGTAATTCTTATAACATTCCTACAAATAAATATACTATACATTTATATGAGATTGGACAATTAAGTTCACAAATTCACCCTAGAGAAAATGCTAACAAATGATAATACTCCTATACCCATTTTCAGATAAGGATGAGAGAGGTCATATAGTTGTTCAAGGTTACACAGCTGTAGGTTTCAGTAACAGAATTTAACCTAGATCTGTGTAATTCCAAGCTCTTTTCCAGGTTCCCTCTCTCTCCACAGTGTGATACAACATAGTGAAATCTATGGAAGAAAAGCAAATTAAGTGGCAGAATATTTCAAATAAGAAGTCACATCACTTACAGGTTTTGACAATTAGAGAAAGGCATCACATGAAAGTTATGGCAGCTCCCTTGCTGTTACTCCAACTCAGCATTGTCAGCCATTATGGCCAACATACAGTGTGGACTGCTGTCACTCAGCCATTTCTGCAGAATGTAGGTGCTTCATACAGCCTCTGGAGAAGTTGTTAATTGCCTTTCCTAGTTTGTGCTGTAATTTTATGATCTCTACTTTTACAGAAGAACTAGGTAAAAATCGGTAGTGCCACCAATGTTACTTTGCCTTTCTGTAAGACCATTATTGATCATTTTTAGAGTAATGACTCTAAACTAAGATTGCTTGGGTTTGAATCCTAACTCTGCCACTTACTGCATGACCTTGGATAAATTGCTTCATGCCTGTGAACCTCAGTTTATTTACCTATAAATAAAGTGAGGATCACAACAGTGCCTGTCTCAGGATTAACTGAGGTCATGTGTTGTACAGTGCCTATTTTAGCAGCTGGCTCATAGTAAGGTCTCAATAAATATTAGTTAGTGTTACTGAGGGCAGTATAGTTCAAATCACTTGTGTTTCATTAAAACTTGTTTTAAAAATTAATGTCAGGAAATAATTGTGTCCCCATAGAACTGGATTGTGCTTTCTCCATCCTTACGAAGAAAGCTAGGTCAACTAGGGTAGTGATTCTCAAGTTGGGGACAGCATATGGAGGCATTTTTGGTTGTCACAACAGAAGGGTAGGGAGGGAGATACTGCTGCATCTAATGGTGAGAGACCAGGGATGCTGCTAAACATCCAACAATGCACAGGGCACGACCCTACAATAAAGAATTATTCTGACCAAAATGTCAAAGTGAGGTTGAAAAACCCTAGCCTGCATATTTCTCTCCTTACCAGGAATGGAGAGAAATTCACAGCCAAACTTTCACTCACTCCATCATTCTACCCATTTCTTACATTAATCCAGATATCTTATTTTTATATTATAACTTTATCATATTTTTGTCACAAAATGCTTCAAATGATTTTTGGGGAAAAAGGTGAGTTATATATATAAATTCAATAAAGTTAATTTAAAAGGCTTAGGTGAATCCTCCCACTGCATTTGCCATCTTTTCTGATTAGCGTGTCAGTCAGCATCCATTCAATTATTCTTAAACTTTTAGAACTCACTGCTAAACTTTATGTAGCACCCAGAACAGTGTCATGAACAGATAAATGAGGTTTACGATGACTATGATAACAAACTTTCAGCATCTGAAATATTAAAAGGAGTCACCAAGCAGCATGCTGGCAATCAATCAATACATGTAGAAGCATTTATTGAGCTCCTATAATGAACTCTGTTTTGTGCTGGATGTTATGAGGGAAGATGAGTTTGTCTTATATTTCTTTCATATCCCTTGAGGAGAGCTTAGTCAAGTTCAGGGGAGAAACAGAGTGATACTTTAAAATATCATATAAGACTGTGTGTCCCTAAGTTCTAGGTTCTATAGAACAGTTAAGTTGCAATGAATTTATCATAAAGTAATTAGATAAAATGATTTAAAATATTTATTGAGTTTTTTTTTATAATTAAGTAATGTACTTATGTGTTAGAGTCATCAAAAATGCTGGTAGCCCTATTTTCTCCCCATTAAATTACCCCAAATTAAATAATTTTAATTTCTAAAATAGTTTACTCAAATTAAGATAGCGATTTTACTCCCCGAATGTAATGGAGGGCTCTCTGACATGTGATCTCAGTCTAATCTAAGAATAGTTCTGAAGCTGACATTATTGATAAATCCCTACTGTATCTGAAGTTCGCTCTTTTTATTCTGAAGATTATTTAATTATCAGATTTTAAACATCTATGGCACCCAAATAAGATGTGTATCTTGGTTTATCAAATCAAATCAATGATAACTCATCAGGCCAGAAATTGAACTGATTATTCCCAACAAACTAGTTTATGAAAATAGGCAAACCTTGTCAAGGGAAGATCAGGTAGTCTCCAGAAAGATGACATACAAAAAGTGAAGAGGTAACCTAGTTCCTTGGACTTTTTCTTTGGATGCACAAAGAGATAGTTCAGAATGTAGCTGTGTGTTATGTGGGGGACACTCAGCATTCTTTACCTTCAGGGTGGCAATTACCTTCACAATTGCATGCACATGGAGAAAAAAAAATACACTCCAAATTACATTGTGAACTCTGAAGATTAGTGCATCATTTCATGGACAGTTGAACCTGTGTCTCATATAAATGTTTCCATAGCAAAGACAAAGAATATCATTATGCCATCTTCTAGATTTCCAAGGAGTTTGCACTGGGGTTTTGCCACCTGACTTCCATTACAGGAAATAGGAGTCAAGGGGCTGAGACCGCAAGCCATGCTTTGAAAATTTAAGGGGATGTGTCAGTGTCTGGACTTAAACATTCATCTGTGTGCTCTTTGGTGGCAACTGAGTATAAGATGCATTGCCTCTGCCATGCCTTTTGGGAATGGAATTATATACAAATTGTATCTGTGTAGTCAAGTATATGTGGCATAGCACATGTAGATACAGAGCATGTTAAGTCTGCAAAAGGAGTTTAAAATGTTTTATAGTTTGAAGTCAACCTCTGAGTTCTTGACCCTTTATAAGAAAATTTGAATAATGACTTCCTGCATTCTTAAAATTGTGAATTAAGGCAGTTTTCCCCTTTCTGAGACTTGTATTGTCAGGTGAAGAAAATCTCTGAACTTAGTTAGAGCTGTTTGATCGAGTTGGGAAGATTTCTTCTGGCTCTTAGCCACTAACCCTCTCCCGCTTTATCTCACCTTTACTCATACTCCCCGGGTCACGCTGTTCATTTATGTAACACAGAGTTAGTTTCCTGGCTCAGTTTCATGGGTTCCGTTCCATTGACCCCTAAATGCTTACAATTAGAGATTTCGGAGTTTGGGTGATTGTGTGCCCCTCAATTCTTCCTCCTGCCCCATTCTCCTCCCTTACCTGGGTTCAATCTAATCTATTTGCACAGAAATTTAGATAAGGTTCTGATATATAAAAGCCTATAAAATGTTCAATAATGCTTACAAAATCTGACCAGTTTTCTAGAGCATACACAATTGTAAAACAACAATGAGGAAAGTGAAATACAATGGTCGAAGAGTCAAAAACAGAAGTGCACACAGGGGCAATGCCATGACACCCAGATCCAAAAATCTCTACCTACTGAGAGTCCCCAGGCCCTGATTCATCCTACCTCCTCATTAAGCCTTGGCTATTTGGTGACTATTCAGACAAGGTCCTAGTTCCTGAGCCTATTGGATACTTGCAACTGAAATGATCTCAATCACACCACTAGTGGACTTGTTTCCTTTAGTCTAACTTCATTGCTCAGAATTAGAAATGGAATATTGCAATTAGGTCTTAATAAGATAGATCAATAGTCATGGATTTAGTCTAAAGGATCTGGGGAGAGGGTCCCTTAGACGGGAAACTATGTCATTTGAAATGTTCAGATAGATGTCTAAATCATACCATGTTGAGAACTAATTTGACATGTCGGGGTCATAAGGGAATTCTGTGGAACCAGAATTCCGGCAATTGATCAACAGTCAGAACAACCATAGAATCTCATCCAGCTTTGAAAGACCTGAAATTATAACCATCAAAGTAGAATATGCGTATGTCCTTTCAGGATTTGCTGTTATGTATCAGTCTATAGTATTGTTTCTCCAAACATGGTCTGAAAACTCTGAGAGCCTCATGTGTTACTTAAGGCTGGAAGTACATGGGTTGATCTCATGGCAATAATATTTACAGTATAATAATGCCTATTTTTATGGTACTGTGAGAAGTAATCATTTCTATTATGCATTTATTTTTAAAGTCAATATACTCTTCAAATTATAATTGTTTTTCAGCAGTAGTAAATAAAGCATATGGTTAGGAGGAGCATATTCTGCAAGATAAATCTGTTTAAAAACTGTTTCTCTGTTCTAAGTAATGCAATTGTGATTGAGATGTGCATTCAAATACACAGAGAAAATGGACTTCATCACTTCATCTCTTCCAGAGACAATTAATTCTGGTCATGACCACTCTCCTTCAACATAAAGAAAAAGTAAGCTTAGCAGAATACAACAACCATAGTCTTATGCAATAGTTAAAATGATTTTAAGGTAAAATGCCCTGTAGCAGGCAGAATAAGGTCCCCAAAGCTGTTCATGCCCTGATCTCTGGAAACCATGAATATGTTTTGTTAAATGACAAAAAGATCTTTGCAGATGGAACTAAGGTTTCAGGCCTTGAAATAGGGAGATTAAAGTCTGTTATCTAGATGGGCCAAACATAATGACATGGACCCTTAAAAGCATGCCCTCGTAAGTAACTGAGAAAAACTAAATGTCAGAGAGATATAATGGAAGAAGAGGCAGGAAAGATTTAAAACGTGAGATAGACTCAACCCACCATTGAAACTTTAAAGATGGAGGAAAACAGCCACAAGCCAAAGAATGTGGGCAGTATCTAGAAACCTGAAACAACCCTCACCTTATAGCCATCAAGGAAATGGGGACCTCAGTCTTACAAACACAAGGAACTGATTTCTGCCTACCACCTGAATGAGCAAGAGAACAGATTCCCCCAAGAGCTTCCAGGAAGGAACACTGCCTTACTGACTTGAGTTTAGCCCAGTGAGATCCATGTTGGACTTCTGAGCTCAGAACTATGAAATAACACACTTATGTTGTTTTAAGTTGCTAAGTTCCATAACTCGTTATGGAAACAATAGTAAACTAATTCATACTCTCTCCCTCTTTTCCTTTTTTCAAGATTTTTATTAAAATATAGTTACATATTATATTAGTTTCAGGTGTACACCATAGTTATTCAACATTTATATACCTAAAGAAGTGATCGCCCCAATAAGTCTAGTACCCATCTGGCACCATACATAATTATCACAATATTATTGACTACATTCCCCATGCTGTACATTACATCCCCATGACTTATTTGTTTTATACCTGGAAATTTGAACCTCTTATTTCCCTTTGCCTTCTCCCTCTTTTTCTTCTTCCCGTCTCTAAAAACCTCCAAAATGGTGCCTGGATGTATGGAGAGGGGTGTGGCTTTTCTGAATTCAAGACAGTGGAGTGGAAAACCTAGGAACCTTCTCTCAGAACTAAAGTTGGAAGCTGGTATAACCTGTGACCTTTTAGACAGGTCCCCCTGTTCCCCCCATGCTTTCTGGCTCACTGGGCTTCAAGAGATTTCAAGAGGCCCCAAAGCCTCTCTGAGCCTGGGCCCATCCAGAAATCCCTGAAATGAGGAAATTAAGAGGCTAGTATAGCTGCTTCTTAACAGAGTGTTTGCTAAGGGGGAGAAACAACACAGGAATCACAAAAGAATATCTTAATAAATTATCTAGCTATATAAGCTCTTGCACTACGCCAATCTTAAAATATCTGAATATAAGCGATAAGTGTAGGAAGTGAGGAGACTTTATAATGTAGGACAAAAAGCATGGGCTTCAAATCCTGTCAGTCACTTCAGAGGTATATGATCACGATCAAGTTATACAATATCTTTGATTCTCAGTAGTTTCTCAATGGATAAATAGTGGAATAAAATGCCTCCTGCATCAAGATGTTATAAGGAGGAAGTGAATAATGTAGGTTAAACATCTAGCACCCATGCTTGTTCCCACTCACAAAATCCTTTTAGGCCTAGCAGTTCCTCATTTTCTTCAGGCTTTGGATAGAAAAGACACTATTTTCAGATGCTTTCAAATTTGATTTCAGTTTATCTCTAAAAGAATTTGCTAATTCCTTACTCTACAGATAATATATATTCCACTGGACTACTAATTTACTTACTTGCATATATATACCTCCTAGAATATTACTTATAAGAAAATATTTTAAATGTATTATTCTAACTTAACTAAATTTACTATATACTTCTGTTAAATGCAGGAAGGATGGGTTTTGTCATTATTTTTACTTGATTTTTAATTATTATTAGCCTTTCAATCTTTGGAAATGTCTGATATTTTCTCTAATAAAAGAAAAAAATAGACATGACCTCCTTAAATTTATATTTTGAAAGCAAATTTTAAAGGTACTGTGCAATGAACAGGTACCTTCATAAGTGTTTTCATAACATACTTGCATGAACAAACATCAGTAATGTTTAGAAACAATTTAATGATATTTTCACGGATGTGAATGAGGCTCCATGAGTGACAGGAGGGGAACCCAATTATTGCTTGTCAGGAGACTAGTAAATTAAGTGATCTTATAAAAATGGTTTACATCAAGCAAAAACAAAATATATGGAAAAACAGGGTTTTTTTAATTTAATGTTTTTATGAGTATGAAATGCTTGAATGACAAATAATTTCAATTTAACTGAAATATTATAAATCCTTTTGACTCGTGGTCATCAATAAATAAACTTTTTTATTTTTATTTTTATTTTGTTTTTAATGGTTCAAGGGCATATCCTGGTAAGAGCTCTGATGAAAATGGAAGCAAGTTCATCAAGTCTTAGCTCTTGCTTTCAGAAATAGCTTGGATCCACTTTTCTCTTGTGTTTTCCAGTTGATACAGAGAAAACACTGTATTTATTTATCTCTGTTTTTTGGGCACATACCTTTAGTTTTCTTTCATAAAAAAATTTAATAACAGGACTTCGTAACACATCTAGCCATGAAAATAGGACTTAACCAAATAAGGTAACACACATAGTATCTATCGGTACTGACCTTATTCACTTTTCTATTTGTTTTTATTCTTGTTGATGTGGAATTATTATACATGCTTGTGAGAGCTAGAGAGAGGTAAATAGACCAGAAGGAAGTAATAGCATTGAGTAATATGCATGACAACAATGACATTTCAGTAAGCTAGAGAGAAGTTTTGGAGTGTAATCACTTTTAAAATGTTTTCCCAAAGTGAGTCTTGTCTAATCTTCAGTAGCCTTGCAACAAAATGACACTTAATCATCCTGCACTGATATCTTTTATAATCTTAGAAAGAGATTCCACAGATTCCTTAAATAACTCATCCTATTATCTTAAGATGCTCTTGATTCAAAAGTTTCCTCTTCAGTTTCTTCCTGTGATTGGTATCTTCCCTGTTTTTCTGCCTGTGTCAGAAATGCATACTAACTACAGTCTACTCCTAAAATCATATCCCCTCAAATTTTTGAGGATGAAATTATACCAAAAACTCCTGAGTATTATATTGTGGTAGAGAGAACCCTCTACTGCTTTGTAACAACCTCTTATGAAAGATAGTAAAATGACCACAGGATTATTTTAAAGAAATAGCGACCTACAATACATAGCCCGTGTTAGCATGAGTTGGCTATGTTTGACTATTAGATGGTTCCTTTACAAACAAGGCACATTTTTTAACCAGAGTTGAATTAAAGTTGCATGGGCATCCACGTTAAGTTAGTCAGCAAAACATCCAGTAACATGCTCATAGTTATTTTTTACGATCTATCAAATTGAATCACCAATCCATTACATTTAAACTTCTAGCATGTAACAAATCTGTAATTAAACTAAACTAATTAACATTTTATCCTCATATGAAGAATGCATTTACTCTGTTTATATGGGATTATATTTATAAGATTTTCTATAGACCATCTGTGTGGTGTCTTCTAAAGCACCATCTATCTTGTAGCGTATTTCCTTAGCAGGAAAAAAAAAAAACTATCTGTTGTTGGTGCAGGAAATTTATTCACCACTAAAAAAGCATTTCCAATTTCTAAACAAAAAATAGGTACAGTGTATTGTCAACTAACTCTTACTGCCTAGAGAAAGATTGATTTTGTTTGCAAACCATATGTTTGATATCTAAATCATGTTCAGAGTCTTTCATTCATGATTGCAGATTGATATAGTTCTCCTCAAAAAATGTATTTATCTTTTCCAGCACTCATCAAACACTAAATACCTAACTAGGTTGCAGGAAGAATCTTTAATTCCATCATTTTACTCTGGTAATTGCTTTTCCTTTTTTATGTTTAACCAGAGTAAATGAACTATAATTTTAAATTTCTCTTGACACTCGCTATCAGATGCTGTATAAAACATGAACAAGGTGAGGAATGATGAAAAGGCAACAGAAATAAAAGTCTGTACTGCAACAAAAAAAAGATGTCACTTATGTGGGCCAAAACAGTTACTACGACAACATCCAGAGGCTTGATATCACATTAATCTCAAATCAGGGTTCCAAACTCCCAAGGGCCATGTATAAAATGAAAGGCAAGTACCCCAGAAAAGGGAGAGCCACCTCTGAGCTGCCAGTGAATTGTTGCCAGGTAGGGATGCCAGCCTTGTGTGCCTACCTCCTAATTTTTTCAAGAAAGGTCAAAATTTAGATAGCTTTTGTAAAATCGCCTTACTTTAAAACGTTGGCCACCTGGTTTATTTGGTGTTGTTATAACACTGTCCAGGCCAAGCAAAGTATGTGGCTGAAGGATTCAATCAGCCCTTGAGTTGTCCCTTTACAATCTCTTCCTCAGGTTTTATGGCTGGGCCGTATCCTCAACTGCAGAATGACCTTGTAAAATAAACTTCTTAACATTAAGAGTGAGTTTTTCTGCCTTACGTATATTTAATTGATATCGTTGACAGAGTATTCAGTGGGGAACTGGGAAACCTTAGCTCCCCTTGTATTTTGGCCACTGTCTAGTTGTAGGCGTACGGCGATAGCAACAATAACGAGCATACACATTTATGAAGTACTTGCTGTTTTGAGTTCACAGCATGGTACTAAGTGCTTTACTTGTATTCTCTCATCTAATCTTAACAATCCTATCAGGGACTGTGATTATACTAATTCCCACACTATGCTTATATAACAAAAAGCATTCTTGAGCACCTAATGTATGCCAGACACCACAGAACACATTAATTGTTATTAATTGCTGCATGAATTATTAAGTATTTAATATTTATTAATTATTAAACCAGACCTATCCCTGCAGTCCTGGATTTCCATATCCAGTGGGGAAGATAGGCCATAAACAACTGTGTGATACAAATCATGATAAATGTCACAAAGTGCTTAGAGTAAGTTGCCTAAGGCCACACAAATAATTCATTGCAGAGCTAGAATTTAGAATGCCTAACATTTATTGAACACTTACTAGATGCCAGGCACTGTGCTAAATGCATTACAAAGATGAACTAATTTAAACCACAAAACAACTCTGTGAGTTAAATGCTACTATTATTCCTATTTTTCAGATGAGTTACCGGGGGCACAAAAAATGCTAAATGATTTGTTCAGGTTGCACAGCTAGTAAGTGATGGAGCTGGGATATTTCAATCCAGTCGACTATGTTACTTAACAAGTCACTTAGTCTTTCTGCAGGCTCCACTGTAAACCCTCACCTAGTTTACTGAAGTGCAAATTGTATTTGGATGTATGGGTGGGGAAACCCAATAGGAGCAAGGGAGGAACGGACTCAATGATTTATAAGGTGCCTTTCTGATCTATGATTTAAAATTTGAATTTTTGGTGAAGTATGTGGATCTAGATTGTGTCTCTTCTGCATTGAGAAAGGTTTTTGTTGGTGGTGCTCAAAACATTCTGGGAATAAATTTACAAAATAGCATTTCATTGTAAAACCATCCCATGGCCAGATATGCCTCACAGATTATTAACTCTTAATAAAGTTTGGTCTTGCATACTTTCAATGTCAAATCCAACTTAGTGCCCTTTCAGATTGTTAGCCAGGAGATCTCCTTACCAATAACCATTGGTTATCTTCTATGCTCTGGATACCTAGGTAATCCATTGCTTTTCATTTCTCTGTCTTCTGGAATACAAAACTTGTGGCATCATTGAGTTCAAGCTCCCAAAGTCTTTAAAAAGTGGCTGTTTATATTTACATTAAAAATATCTCAAGATCATTTGTCATTAATTAAAAAGGATGGTCATTCACCTATGCCCCAGCATCCTGATCCTTTTATAATAGAAATGGCCAGAACAGAGTCTGATTATGATATTATTGTGAGAATTTAGATACTGTGTGAGGAAGAATTCTACAAATGTGTGTATTGCTTATGAATAGTACTAAAATATAGTTTTGACGTGAAATGATCAAGTCCCTATAATATCAATTACATAGAATGGGCATACGTGATTATTTCATTTGGCTACTGTGGTGTTAGTATACAAGGTGTGATCAAACAATACAGTGAATTTTAAATTTTAAAAATTTATTACAGTAAAAGGCACATTGCCATGAATCCCCCTCAATATACTCCCCCTCACTTCACTTCAAACATACTCATCCCATCGTTCTTGCCACTTTCTGAAGCAGTTCTGGAAGTCCTCTTTTGGAAATGTCTTTAGTTGTGCTGTTGTGGCTGCTTCAGTGTCCTGAATCATTTTGACTTTGGAGAAGAGCCAGAAGTCTCACGGTGCCAGATCCAGTGAACAAGGTGTCACACACTGTTACTAAAGTTCCAGGGCACCATTTCCTGTATTGAAGATCCCTGCCTTTCCGTTGGATGGCACATGGCAGCAGCATTCACCGTATTTTGTGATCACAATGAAAAAGCTCTGTGTCACACAGCGCTTCTGGTGCGGCAATTTCTGTCAAATAAAAACATTACGGTGTGTCCTCATCCACCTTATTCACTGGATCTGGCACCGTGCAATTTCTGGCTCTTCCCCAAAGTCAAAATGATTCAGGACATCGAGGCAACCATGGCAGCGCAACTAAAGACACTCATGAAAGAGGACTTCCAGAACTGCTTCAGAAAGGAGCAAGAGTGATGGGATAAGTGTGTTCAAAGCAAGGGGAAATATTTTGAGGGGGACTCACGGCAATGTGTCTTTTATTGTAAATTTTTTTTTGTATTTAAACATTCACAGTATTGTTTGCTCATACCTTGTAAACCATAATCAATACATCAATACATTCCAAAATGCTTCTTCTTTGGCATTGCAATATAGAATATCAAATATAGTATTTGTAAGTGTCACCGTATCTTGTCCAGTAGGAAAAACACTTGGAAATAAAAGTATAAACATATACGAATAGGCTTAGAATGAATTGCTATGTAAATAATAGTTATAAACTTTTAGGGAAATCCACTTAGATCTATATTTATGGTGGAACAAAAGGTTTTCCTTTTAATTTGGCATATAACATGCTCCTGAGATGTGACTTTGTAGCAGCATTTCCAAGTGGCTTATATTGGTCATAGACTAATGAGGAAATGCAGATAACAACATTTTATGTCGATGGCTCTGCATCCTCCCAGGGAATTTATGCACAAGAAAACAGTCATACTGGATTCAACTGCAAAAGCGCAGGTGAAAAGAAGAACATCTGGCTCTTTGCAGGGCCTCAGAGGAAGTGACCTGATATGATGGAAGTCATTATAATCACAAGGTCCAAATGCACTTCAGAAAAAAATGACATACTAACCTATGAACTACTATAGCTAATTAAAATAGTCTCCAGGGAAAACCATTAAACTTATGGTAGAAAAACATTCATTATTAACATTTGATGTGCTGTGTCTTCTCAGGATACTCTGGTGAAATCTTTTATCCTGTAATCAAATTTCTCCTTATGAAAATATGAATGTTTTAATATGTTGCAAACACTTGTCTCTGGGCAGCATAATTAAACTTTGGTCGAGTAAAATTATTCACCTGTTAGTTATCTGCAGATTTTAATAGCATTGTTCATATTACATTCCAGCATGTTACAATTGGTAAACACCTAAGAATTCATTTAGCGTATCTTAAGAAACTGTATCCCAAAGGCTTACTAATGCATTTCATAGCACTCTCCATATTATTTTAATTATAACAAGGAAGTACCTGTTTAATTCCAAATCCATCATTCTAACCATCAGATCCTTCCTTGGGCCCGGGCCAGTCTCTAGATTACCTTTACCAAAGGGAATGCGGAACATTTGGAGGCTTCAGAAGACAGTGGCAATCATAATTTACATGAAGGGTAACAGATAAAATATTCCAGGTTCATGAAGACTTCAGCTGAAAAACTAAGGTGAACATTGACTTGTTCGCCACATAATAATTTATAAGCTGTATTTTGGTATTGGTGGGAGTTTCTTTATTTGCTCTTTGATTGACCAAAATGGAATCCAAGGACCAACCACCCATTAAAGATAGAACAACAAATGTTGAACTTAGAGCAACTCTAGATAGCTCTCATGTTACATGTAAGAAGCAAACTCCTAATGAGTCATTAAAACTGAAATGAATCTGACATCCTTATTTAGAGGATTTTATAAAACAAGATTGCTTTTTACAGTCTCAGAAATCATATAGGCCCTTCACAGTGTGGGCCATTGCAGTCGTTTTTCAGATCCTCACTCCCGGCCACTTTCCTGCGCATACTCTAGGATGTAGCTGTGGTGGTCAATTTTATGTGACAATTTGACTGGGCTAAGGGATGTCCAGATAGCTGGAAAAATATTATTTCTGAGTGTGCCTATGACGGTGTTTCTGGGAGAGATGAGTATTTGAATCAGTAGACTGAAGAACACCCCCACCAATGTGAGTTGGCATGATACCATCCACTGAGGACTTGAACAGCACAAAACGGTGGAGAAAGCAAAGTCATTCTCTGTTTGAAGCTGGGACTTCTATCTTCTCTTGTTTAGGACATCTGACTTCCTGGATCTTGGGCCTTTGGATTGAGATTTATACCACTGGCCCCATTGTTGTCAGACCTTCAAGTTTAGACTAGAACTACACCACTAGCTTTCCTGGGCCTCCAGCTTGCAGATGTCAGGTTGTGGGACTTTTCAGCTTCTATAATTGTTAAGGCAATCCTTTCTAATAAATCTCTTTGTCATCTATATCTATATCTATATCTACATCTAGAGTGTCTATACCCAGATATCTTATTGGTTCTGTTTCTTTAAAAACCCCTGAATAATACAGTGGCTATGTAAATTTTACAGCTATGCATAAATGTTTATCCCTCTGGGTATGTGCATAAACTTTTGCCTAGTCACTCACATTTCCCATGAATACTTCTGCTAATCTTTCTTTCAAGACATAGATCAAATATTACCAGCTTTCTGAGACCATCTCTGACTCTAGCCAGTTTCTTTTCCTTCTGTGCATATTGTCCTTACCTAAATTATAACTCTATTAGAATGTATATAACATATACTATGGGACTATAGTTATATATTATAAACTATTAAAATATATAATAAATATAAACCATGTCTTTGTCGTGGGTCTGACAGACAGCTTATTAGATGCACCTTTCATTTGGACAAGAAATCACTCAGGATCATTTTAATGCTTAGGGTCCTTCAGTGGAAAGCAACAACCTGGCAAATGAACTGATTCAATTGACACTGGTAATTTAAGCAAAAAGAAATAATTTAATATAAGGATATATGGACTAGCTTACAGGGCCACAGAAAAAAGTAGACATTTTCTTCTGAAAGAATAGAACGGCTCCAGAGTTCTAAGTAGCTGGGAATGACAGTTTCCCGGATACCACTGAAGAGAAACTTAGCCCCATTTTCATCCTTCCTCAAAACTCAAAATTCCCAGAAAAAAAATCAGATTAGCCTAGTTTCAATCATGTGCCTCTTGGCTGGTAAAGGGAAAGGGCCTTGACTGGCATTACGAATGTACACAGTAGGGAAGAAGCAGTTACCCAATGTAAATGAGGGTGCAATTACCAGAAAAGGGAGCCATTGCTGGGCAGACAGAAGGAGCAGATGTCCACCTCAGATAGATACCTATTGGTGGAGCACATACATTTTTTGGTGGAGCACATAAATATAATACATATTTATTTGGTTTAAGAATTACCATATAATGGTGAATAAACACCCTAGCTTTCTTCTCTTTTTAAATTTCATTTGATGAAAATAATCTTAAACCTAAAATTACAATATGACATTCTGAAAATGCAAGCCTTAGTCTAGAAAAGAAACTTCCTGGAATATGAAAAATAATAAGAATGCAACTTTATGAATTGAATCGATGAAAAAGAAGTTTTAAAAATCTCTTGACACCCTTTCTGATGCTTCACTTGATTTGTACTATGTAAGAAAAAGAGAGATATATTAACCAAAAAGTTAATAGTAAAAAAAAAAAAAAAAGCCTCAATAACAAAACAGGTTTCAGAGACCATATTTCTTCATGAACACTCAATTTATACACATTTTATGCTGTCAAAAACAATAGAGTCAGCTATGCTTAAGTTTATGGCTCTGGGGAAACCTGATAAGATTGAGCATTTAACAAAACTTGCGACAGAATCAGGATAAAGCCCACCCATTTATCTTGCTGGCCCACAGTGAGTAATTTAAATGTTTGTTCATATGAACTAAACTGGTAGCAGGAACGAATCATTTTGATTGGTTTATTTACACAAAAAGCTAAACCACCAGGAGGATGAAAGCTAAAAGTGAACAGATCAAAATGTTAATAATCTCTCTTCCATTTTTGAATTTTGATTCAAGAGTGGATATATTTCCTCTAATAGGTCTATGGTTCCTTATTTTCCTATCACCTAACATTTACTGAATAAATGTCGTTGAAGCAGTATGGTTTCCTAGGTTCTAGGTTAATAAGTAGTTAGATAATGAGGAAAGAAAAACAATAATGGGAATTTTTAAAGATGCTTATGGTAACCTAGAGATCCAGCATTTTAGGAAAAGTCTCCTCTCCCTAAGATAATTTCATTTCTTTATTCAAGCCTGAGTAGGTCTCTTAAAAATGTTCTTCTATTGATGTTTTCTTTTGTCTTTTTTCTTTATTACTATTTTGTGAACTATATTGATGTATAATTTACATGCAATAAAAATATCAATTTTAAGTGATGAGATTAAATTCAATGAGTTTTGACAAATGTGTATATTCATATGATCACTACTGCAATCATGATCTAGATTCTAGAACACTACCATCACCCCAAAAGGCTTGCCTATGTCCCTTAGCAACACATCCCCTAAGCCCTGGCAAACGCTGATCTGCTTTGCATGGGCTATGTTTGTTTTTATTATTATTAAGATAATACTTTTGAGAGTCATCCATATTGTTACATATAGCCATAGTTTATTCCTTTTAATGGTGGATGGCATTCAGTCATGAATATACCACAAATTGTGCATGTAACATTTAATAAAAATTTGGGTTCTTTCCACTTTGGGGCTATCCTAAAGTTGCTATGAAAGTCCAAGTACAAGCATTTATACATACAACCAAATGTCATTTCTCTCGGGCTAACACCTAGGAGTGGGATTGCTACATCATGTGGTAAGAACATGTTTAACTTTATGAGAAACTGCCAACTGTTTTCCAAAGTGGCTGTGCCATTTTGTGTTTCCACCAATAATGTATGAAAATTCCAATTGTTCCACATCGTGTGTGTGTGTGTGTGTGTGTGTGTGTGTGTGTATGTGTGTGCAGCATGAACAGCAGAAGTTTATTCATAAAAGAGAGTAAGTACACTCCGAGATATGGAGCGGGCTCTGTTCCACATCCTTACACTTACAGTTTTATAGTTTTAGCTCTATGATTTACTTCAGGTTAAATCGTGAATATGATTTGAGGTAATGACTGAGATTCTCTCTCTCTGTCTTCTCTCTCTCTCTCTCTCTCTCTCTCTCTCTCTCTCTCTCTCTCTCTCTCTCTTTCTCTCTCTCTCTCTCATACATGGATATCCAGTTGTTCCAACAGCATTTGTTCATAAGATCATCATTTCCCCATTAAATTATCTTGACACACACCTTGAAAAATCAATTTATGGACTTCCATTCTGTTCCACTGATCTATATTTCTATCTTTATGTAAACCCACCTGTCTAGAAATCCATGGCTTGATATCAGATCTTGAAATCGAGTAGTGTATAAGTGAGTCTTACACTTTGTTCTACTTTTTAAAAATTGTTTTGGCCAATCTAGGTCTTTCCATATATATGGAAATTTTTAAATCAGCTTTTAACATCTACAAAATGTCTGCTGGGATTTGGTTGGAATTAAGCTAAATTTGTTGATCAAGTTGGGGAGAACTGACATCTTAACACTGCATTTTCTAATCCACAATCACAGTATATCTCTTATTAGTTTGGGTCTTCTTTCATCTCTCCTAGAAATGTTTTGTAGTTTTCTGTGTACATGCCTTGGATGTATTTGGTTCAATTTATTCCCAAGTATTTCATATTTTTGAACAGTATTGTTCCTTTACTTTTGATTGTTGCTAATATATAGCCATAAAATTGTCTTTTGTGCATTAACTTTGTTTCATGACACCTTGTTAAATTCAGACTTTAGTAGATTCTTTGGAATTTCTATATAGATGATCATACTGTCTATGAATAAAGACCATTTTATTTTTTCCTTTCCAATTTGTAATCCTTTTATATCTTTTCATTTCCTTATAACAATGGCTAGGAATTCTAGTAAATTAAATAAAAGTGGTCAGAGTAGACATCCTTGCTTTGTTCCCTGTTTTAGGGGGAAAGAATTATTTTACCACTAATTACAAAGATAGCTATAGGCTTTTTTCCATGAGTGCTTTTAACCAAATCGAGAGTGCTCCCTCCTCTTCCTAATAGGCTTGAGAGTTTTTATCATAAATAAATTGTGAATCTTGTTAAATACGTTTTCTGCATCTATGGAAATGATCATATGGGTTCTGTTTTTCATCTGTAAATATGATAAATTACACTGATTGAATTTTGAAGTTTAAGCCAACTTTGCATCTCTAGGATAAACCCCACTTGGTCATTATTAATCATTTTTTAATATATTTCTGGATTTGATTTTTTAATATTTTATTAAAGATTTTTTTCATCTATATTTATGCAAAATTCTGATCTCTGGTTGTTGTTTTTTCTTATGTCTTTATCTGATTTTCTACCAGGATAATGTTAGCCACACACACACAAAAAAAGAATGAATGGGTAAATATTTTTTCTGTTTTTTGGAAGAGTTTGCACAATTTTATTTTTTAAATGTTAGTTACAATCTGCCAATGAAGCCACTTGGACCTAGAGTTTTCTTTGGGGGAAGATTTTAACTAATCCAATTTCTTTAATAGGTCTAAGATTGTTCAGGTAATTAACTTCTTAAATGACTTTGGTGGCTTGTATCTCTCAAGGATTTGCCCATTTCATGTAAGTTGTTCAATTTTTTGACGTAAAGTTGTTCGCAATATATTCTTACTATACTTATGTCTGAAGAATTCTTAATGATGTCCCTTCCCTCATTCCTGGTACTGAAAATTTGTGTCTTTTCATTTTTTCCTGATTAATCTACCAGAGGTGTATCAGCTCTGTTGATCTTTTCAAAGAAACATGTTTTGTTTTCATTGATATTCTCTGTTATTTTTCTGTTTTTTATTTCATTGATTTTATCTCATATTTATTATTTCCTACTTTCTGCTTTAATTCATTGCTCTTTTTCTAATTTCTTAAAGAGAATGTTCAGGTCATTGATTTAAGACCTTTCTTCTTTCTTAATATTAGCATTTAATGCTTTACAATTCCTATAAACATGGATTTAACTACATCCCACATGTTTTGATATGTTGTGATTTATTGTCATTAAGCTCGAAATGTGTTCTAACTTTCCTAATGATTTTGACTAGAGTGGTAGGTATGGAAATGGTAAGAAGTGATAAGATTTAAGATATATTTTATATATATATATATATATATATATATATATATATATATATATATATATAGAGAGAGAGAGAGAGAGAGAGAGAGAGAGAGAGAGAGAGAGAGATGAATTGATAAGGAATGAGAAAATGAGAGGCAAGCATGACCTTATTCACAATTTTATTGGGGACTGGCAAGATGAGATTGAATTTCACATGATTTTGGCAGCATATATTGAGATTACTTTCAGTTCAAAGGTTACACATTTTGGAGAATATGCATGGTATAAGACCTTCCGTAAACATGTAAAAATTGCACCTCAGTATACTGAATAATGTATGTAAACTACGATAGATAAGAAGGAGAATATTTTGATAGCTTGACGGCTCTGACAAATGGTAATATATGGACTTACCCTTTGTGATATATGCTGTTACTGAACTGCTTCAACTAGCTCAAATCCCTCCTCAGCAATATTTCATCTGGTTGGATTTGAGTGCTGAACAAGGGTTTTACTGTATATGTAGCTTGTCCCCAACTTACCTTTGCAGCATCTTGCCACTGTGTCCTCAATGCAAAGTTCTAGTGTCCCCTGCCTCCAAAGTTCTTCCCTTTCCACTCTACAGACAAAACACTTTTTATTCTTCAAGAATTTGTTCCAAAGTCACCTGATTTGAGAAGCATTTATTAATCCACCACTTTCTGCTCACCTTCTCATCCCAGGTAGATTTTGTCACCGCCACCCTCCCTACAGGGAGTGACATTTTCTTGGTACTATATGTCACTTCTCCAGCACCCCCATCTCCCTAATTGTGAGGCCTACCATCCACAACACCACTTAGCATATGTCATAAAATTCAGTACTACTAATAATAGTCATCACTGAGTCTTTTACAATGTACCAGACACTATGAAATGCATTACCTAATTAATCCACACAGCAAGCCCATAGGTAGATTTTTCTCAGATGAGAAAACAGGGAGAGGCTGAGTAATTTCATGGAGGTTATAGCTGGTATAGATAGAGCTGAGATTCAGATCCAGGTTATTTGACTTTCCAGACCAGGCTCTGAAGCAGGAAGAACAGTGCCTCTCCACACGATTGCTAAATTTAACTGGATAGTGCTCTAAAGTGTGTCAAGGCACCAACGGTGTCTCCCCATGTTTAGAGAAGTGGAATGCCCTTTCACAACACATGACGAAACTTTATATTCTGTAATCTCACAAATATACCCAAGTATAACAAAAATAGCTTTTTCTGGAGTTTTACATGAAACACATCAAAATTGATTGAGTCTGTCCCGTTAAATGTTTACACAATGGCAATATATATCATAGCTCTTTCTAGAGAAATGCTCACCAATTTAGATTATGAGGGATGCGTCTAATGACTCGAAATAAATCTTGAGAAATTGATACATAACACTGTAGGCAGGGTTACCAAGTTGTTTCATTAATAACTTGAGTGAGGGCCGGCCGAGTGGCGCGATGGTTAAGAACTCGCTTGGGATGCCAGAGGGCCCCGGTTCGGATCCCACATATGAGGGCCAGTGACACTGCCCTCTGCAGCTAAGATGCTGAACAACAGCTCAACCTGGAGCTGGGCTGCCGTGGGTCGCCAGCGACGGCGTGGGCTGCAGCCCCTGTGGCAGTGGGTTGCCATGGGCTACCGTCTGTAGCCAGCAGCCAGCGTGAGCGGCCAGCAGCCAGCGTGAGCGGCCAGCAGCCGCAGTGAGCGGCCGTCCAGAAGCCGGCGACTGATCTGCCTCACCCGGGAAGAGCGCAATGATGGTGCCAACTTGGGCCAGTGAAGCAACGTCCTCCACAACTAGACTGAAGAACAAAACAAAAGGACAGCAACTTGTCTGTTCCCCTTCCCCCAATTCCCCAGCACTGTTCCCATCCCCCCAATTCCCCAATAAAAATCTTTAAAAAAAAATAAATAACTTGAGTGAGATAACCCCAGCAAAGAGAGTAAAGTCACATGTCCACGAAAACAGGTTGGGTTGCCCCTCCTCCCTGCTGCTGGAAATGGGCCTTCCATTGGAGAGCACGGGTAGCACCCATATTAGGATGCAGTGCCACACAATCTGTTATTTGGAAAAAGAGAGTGCAGCTGTCAAACCTCACCTGAAAATCAAACATCCTAAGCTGAGCCTGAATTTGTTCTCCTTGAATAAATTCAGTAGATAAGGCTGGTCTGTAAGTTGTCAAAATACAAATATCTGATCAAGCTTTAACTGCATTTCCAAGGCCAAGGTGAACAATGGCTCTGGGGGAATAATGAACACTACAGAGGTTTCTTGAAGTCCGTGAGTGGCAGCAGGTCTTTGTTTCATTGAAGCCACAGAAAATAATATTTGTGGGGGAAATAAAAATGGAAGAAAGACCCAAATCAAAATGTAGCCTATAGTATAAAAGTTTATAGCTGTGATAGAAGGAAAAATGACTAGTTGAAGAAAATATCTTCAAACAGAATTTGTTTGTCTCACTTCAGCCTAAGAGTAGTCCTTAGGGCAAATCTTCTAGCAGACCAATGGGGTTAACTGTACTGCTGTATGTTGTAGCTGTACTTACCCTTGGTAGCACTTATCATAATTGTATTTATATTAATGTGTTATTGGTATGATTGTTAATGACTGCTCCCCCACTAGACTATAGGAGCGGACAACATGTATCACCATTGTATCTCCAGTTCTTCACACATGCATGAGGTGCTTAAAACTTCCTCGATAAACGAATGACTATTCCCATGCAAACTCTAGATGGTGTACAGAGAATAAAAAAAAGTATGATTCACTTTTAACAATAACATAAAATAGGTGCTGAAACTAAGAGAGAACATTAAATGTCTAAATCTGGAACTGGGTTCGCCTAGAGCCATCAACATGAGTCTGCTTCCAGTTTCTAATACGACTTTTTATTTGGATCTGGGACACAGAGGGGGAGAAAAGCTCAAGTGAGAGCTTTCCAGGTTTGCTCAGAAATCTTATCATGTTGATGCACTAAAGAACCTCCCAGAATATTTACACCATAATTTAGATTATTTAAACATAGAGTTCTCTTAATATATTTTTTAAATTCCTGAATTCATAATTGTTGTATCTTTATAAAACAAATGAATTGGAAAATCAAAGATATACCTAGGTAGGTATGCAAATGAGTTACATTGTATATGTTGTTTGATAGGTTAAACATGCTAACCATGAATAGCACTCTGGGCATGCTTTGAATGTATGATGTCATATTCATTGCAATTATTAATTTACATAAGTATTGCAATTTCTCTATCAGTATAACAGATTTTAGCTTAAAAGCACCATAAACTGAGAGGCTCACTACAGTTTAAGGTTGGCAGCTGGGAATTCGAAGCCAGCCGAGAGAGTAGGCAGAAGGTCCCTGCTGTTTCCTAAGGAGAGTGTCCCTGGGAGATACATCTGCTGTTGAAACATCGAAACACATTTCATTGTGGAGTCCTCCACACAAGCGTAATCCAGACTTTGATTTTAACTGTATTTGGCAAAATGAAAAGGCATAAACATTTTCTATTCTCAAGAAAAAAATTCCAAACTCTTTTAATAAATATTGACTTTTGTGGTAGGCAACATAATACTCCCCCCGCCCCCACTCAGCCCCAAAGACTTCCATGTTCTAATCTCTCAAACATGTGATTATGTTTACCTTACATGGCAAAAGGGACTTTTTATATGTGATTAAGTTAAGGATCTTGAAATGGGAAGATTATCCAGAATTATCTGGGTGAATCTAATCTAGTCAAAAGGGTCCTTAAAAGAGGGAGGCAGAAGGGTCAGGGGCAGAGAAGTAGATGTGACAATGGAAGCAGAGGTCAGAGAAATATCATTGCTGGAAGGGAGCCACCAACCAAGGCATGCAGACAGCTTCTAGAAGCTGGGGAAAGCATAGAAAGAATATTCCCCTAGACACTCCAAAAGGAACACAGTCCTGCCAACATTTCGATTTTTGATTTGTAAGACCCATTTTCAGACTTCTGATCTACAAAAATAGTAAGATCATTTGTGCTGTTTTAAACCACTAAGTATGTGGTAACTTGTTACAACTATAGGAAACTAATACAATTCATATGTATGTTTTTGACCTCGATTATCTCTAGCAATGATTCCTTTCTGTAGGCTCATTTTCTTTACCACGAATTTTATTCCTAATCTTACTTCAGGTGATTCAGTTTAGGTGATTCAAGTGAGTCAGGTTGATTGACCTGGGAAAACAAGATGTGGTGGTCAATAGCCAAACCACAAGTAGAGTAGTAGTTTTTTGTTTTTTTTTAAGATTTTTATTGGGGAATTGGGGGGATGGGAACAGTGCTGGGGAATTGGGGGAAGGGGAACAGACAAGTTGCTGTCCTTTTGTTCTTCAGTCTATTTGTGGAGGACATTGCTTCACTCGCCCAAGTTGGCACCATCATTGTGTTCTTCCCAGGCGAGGCAGATCAGTCGCCGGCTTCTGGATGGCCGCTCACAGCGGCTTGAGGGCCTCTCACACTGGCTGCTGGCTACACATGGTAGCCCATGGCAAACCACTGCCACAGGGGCTGCAGCCTACGCCGTCACCAGCGACTCATGGTAGCCCAGCTCCAGATTGAGCTGTTGTTCAGCATCTTAGCTGCAGAGGGCAGTGTCACTGACCTTCATATGTGGGATCTGAACTGGGGCCCTCTGGTGTCCCAAGCCAGCTCTTAACCATTGCACCACTCGGCCGGCCCAGAGTAGTAGTTATTGAGCACTCACTGTATTTATGCATTAAATTACATAGTCAAATGCTGTACTGTGCTATATTTACTATATTATTCCTGATAGGTGCAGAAAAAGTATTTCAAATTCTCTACTTCTCCAAAGCTTACAATCTTATAGGGGGAGCTGCTAACCTCACACATGAAACAATAGTGTTAAAGAATAATTCCATGGCCCCATGCTCTTGTGAAATATGACTAACACAGTTCCAAATACAAGGAGCTGTAGAACATTGACCCTAAAAAGGTAAGTGGCTATTCTCCTAATTCATAAAACCATTTCTAGCCCATAAGTTTCCTGAATAGGCTTGCATGTATTTTTACATATTTCCTTTCAACCTTAAAAAAAAATACTTCGGGTAGAAATTCTTCATCCTAGGGATTATGTAAACAACTTCAGTTGGTCAATCACAAGGTGAAATAGCTTCATAAAGACAATGCTTTAATTCTACAGGGATTCTTTAAGTATTTCCATCTCATTTTTTTTAAAGTACAAAATGAAGCAATTGTGTCAGAAGACAATTATTTTGATTATAAATACCGAAACCAAAAATGAAGTAAAATATTTGGAGTACGTGTTAGCCAGGGTTCTCCAGAAAAACAAAAGCAATAGGATGTGTACATATGTAGAAAGAAATTTATTCTAAGGCATTGATTTATGCAAGTATAGAAGCTGGCAAGTCCAAAATCTGCAGTGTGGGCTGGCAGACAAGAGATCCGCAAAAAAATGATGGTGCAGATCCAGTCTGAATGCCTGGAGACTCTGACCCTCCTGCCTCCGTCTTATAAGGACTGTTTTGATGACATTAAGTTCAACAGGTAACTCAGGATAATCTCCCCATTTTGAGTTTCTTAACCACATATGAAAAGACTCTTTTGCCATGTAAGATAACCCATTCACCTCCTACTGGTGCAGATAAAGTTTGAAAGCAGTCTGCTGGAGAACTCCCTCTTGTACAGGAGGTCAGTCTTTTTGTTCTATTCAGACCTTCAACTGATTGCATAAAGCCTACCCTCCTTATGGAGGGCCATCTGCTTTACCCATAGTTCACCAATTTAAACGTGAATCTCACTAACATTTAAATACCCTCTGAGTTGACACATAAAATTAACCATTGTAGGCCCACACTTTATCAACTTGGCACCCATACAAATCTTAAATCATACTTAATTTCCTAATAAAGAGAATAACAAAGTCTACTTCCCCCTAACATGATACAATGATTCTGTGAACAACTGAAAACACACTTTTTCCCTAAAAGAGGATACAAAGTCTTTAATTGATATTTACTCTTCTCCTTGATATCTTATAACTTAACTACTATAATAAAAAGTTTGCAATACTTAAATGAAGGAGGAAATACTTATGACAATTACAGTCCTTATTTCTGTAACTAGTCACATGGCCATAGTTGTATTCATAATTATCTTCTTCTATTCATTCCATATTACCTTTGCCTCCAGCTAAAACCTCACCTGGTTATGGTTCTTTACCTGTTGGGGTGAGCCAAATCTTCATTCCTAAAGGGTCTCATTAGCACTGTGTATCTGAAGCTGATGTTGAATAATAATGTATGTCAACTATAATTATATATACATAAAGTCACGGGACATGGAGTAGAGAGTGGGAATGGAGTCAATGGAATTGTAATAGATAAGCATGATATCGGGGGTGGGAGGGCAGTACATGGGGGAGGGGGGCTGTTACTTTGTGGGGGTGAAAAGGATAACTATTGCATTGTTCTGTACACCTGAAACTAACAATAAAATTTAAAAAAAAACAAAAAACAAAAAACCACTCCTGCCTGAAGTGGGTTGTCGTAGTGTTCCATTGACTTTCCATCAGGCATAGTAATACTAGGTGCCTTAAGAGATCTTTGACATTCTAGACATAGTCTTCCTTATCTGCATTGCGGAGTTTTAGTCCAATTTCCAACTGGTAGTCAGGATCAGCCAACATAAATCCCTTCTTTGTCTGATAATTCAGAGGTATGAGAATTTCAGAATAGCCAGATTGCAGTCTTAACTTCCCGTTCAGTGGAATCATTGCTGTGTCTCCTAGTGGAAGCACTTCTCCCTTTGGAACTAAGACCTCTAAACCAGTAGAGTATAAGGTTATAGGTGCAGGGGGAACCATGCTGCTAATAGGTCACCAGGGGTAATAGTAAGTGATGCCACCCTCATTTCCACCCCTTTGATTCCTGGACCAGTGAATCCTGCCTACGGGGGCATTATCACCATATATTTGACACTGATTCAGAGTATACACAGGCTTCTGGAGAACCTTGCCCCTGCCCTGAAAGGTATTGTGACTTAGGTGGCACTGTAACTAAATCTTCAAAAGGCCATTCCACCATTTCATCAAACCAGCCACTTCTGGATGGTGGGGAAACATGGTAATACCAGTGAATTCCATGAAGTGAAGTGAAATCATGGATCAGAAGCAAGGCTGTGTGGAATACCATGATGGTGGATAAGGCATTCTTTAAGTCCACAGGTGGTCGCTTTGGCAGAAGTATTGCATGCTGGGAATACAAATTTGTATCCTGAGTAATTTTCTATTCCAATAAGAACAAAATGCTGTCTCTTTCATTATGGAAGCAGTCCAATGTAATCAACCTGCCACTAGGTCACTGGCTGATCACCCTGGAGAATTGTGCCGGACCAGGGGCTTAGCATGGGTCTCTGCTGCTGGCAGATTGGCACTTAGCAGTGGCTGTAGCCAGGTCAACCTTGGCAAGTAGACATCCATGTATAACCTCCATCTGTGTCACCATGGCCACATGGTGTGTCTACACACATTTTCGTGTGTCTACTGGGTGATGGTACAGGTGGCTGGGGAAAGAGGCTGACTGATACCCACAGAACAAATCATCTTATTTGCTAGATTATGTAAATTCTCACCCTGTGGTGAACATTAACATAGAATATAAATATCTTCGGGTTTCACGCATTCAGAAAGATCTATCTACAGACCTCTTCCCCAGGCTTCCTTATGACAAATTTTCAATCATGATCTTTACTAACAGGTATTGAGAAAAAAAAATAAAAATATTTACCAAATCAATAGTTGCATACCAGCTACCATGGGATCTGTTAATTTTTTCTTAAAGATTTTATTGAGGAATTGGGGAAGGGAAACAATGTTGGGGAATTGGGGAAGGGGAACAGCCAAGTTGTTGTCCTTCAATGTTAGTTGTGGAGGGCGCAGCTAGCTCAGCTCCAAGTCCAGTCGCCATCTGGTGGCCCTCCGGCAGCTCGCAGCCACTCAGCTCAAGGTGCCATGTTCAATCTTAGTTGTGGGTGGGCATAGCCCACTATCCCATACAGGAGTCGAACCAGCAACCTTGTTGTTAGGAGCACATGCTCTCACCAGCTGAGCCATCCTGCCACCTGTAGGCAGCTCAGTGGCAGCTCAGCTCAGGCACAGCTCTCTGGCCCATGTGGGAATCGAACCAGGGACTCTGTTGCTCGGAGCTCACACTCTTAACCAACTGAGCCACTCGGCCAGCCTGGGATCTGTGAATTTTTTTCAAGCGATGGAATTGCATTTTGTACAATGGCTGTAACTACTCCCGTTGCATTGAGGTTTCCCAACATAGTTCCCACTGTATTCTTCTACAGAAAAGAATGATCACAGAGCTCTTTAAGGGTACTGGTGTCTGCTTCACAAATTTATTTCTCACAGTTGTGGTAAAAGCTGTGTTTTCTGGATCTTCCCATGGTGGGTGACTTGATCTTAAAGGACAAATCCATTTCAATCTCCCTAAGTCTTCGAATCCTTTCCTCTAGAGCAGTGGTTCTCAACCTTTCACAGGGGTCGCCTAAGACCATCGGAAAACACATATTTTCAATGGTCTTAGGAACTGAGACACTGCTCCTCTGTCCGTCTCCAGGCCCACATGCAGATACGCCCACATACGCGTACCCAGCAACCCCTGTGAAAGGGTCGTTTGACCCCCAAAGGGGTCGCAACCCACAGGTTGAGAACCGCTGCTCTAGAGTAAAGCAGAGCAGGTTGGCATTTTCAACTCACTCACTATGGAGCCACGCTTTGGTTCATGTTTCAGCCAACTAAACAAACAGAACCCTTTCTAATTCCCCAAGCTACAACATTAAAGGCACGATCTCTGCTTAGTGGGCTCATAGCAGTACAGTCAAGGGGAAGCAGCTGGTGCTATGTTTAGGAATAACTAGTGTTTTGGTATGTTCATAGCAATGTTTGTTCTGGGTAAGAAGGAGAAAGAAAACGGGGTTACAAGGTAGACTGGATTCAGATATAAAGACTAAGAATTCTTGATACAAGACATGTGGAGCGAATAGGATAACTATGCTAAAAATATCATCCACCGAGTCTCAAAAAGTCCTTAAGGTGACTTTGACCAAGTATTCAGCCATTAGACAGGATTTGTGAAATTGAATTAATGCATCCATTTCATTTAAATAGTTTTTCATTAAGTCTTCGCTCACACCTGCTTGCTTCTTCTCCTTCCAATCTTTGTATTCTCTCTCCTTATTTCTTTTTTCCTACCTTATTTTTCTTAAATAGCTATTTCTTAAAGAATTAAATACTTCTGTCTTTCTGATGCCTTGCAGTTTTAGATAATACTTGTGAAATGCATTTTCATGAGGTGCTTTTTTGGGGGGCAGGGGTTTGCTGCTTAAAAATCACTTGACTTAAAGCTCTTTCCCATTGTGTGCACTTCAGTCCTCGGAATATAAATCCATTTTGTAATTACTCCAATATTCTCATCTTAGAAACTTTGCCTGACACACCATTCCATATGTTTATGATTCTCTGAATGAAAAAGTGTTCCCTGACAACCATTCAGATTTTTCCCTTTAATTTCCATTTATGCCTTATTGTCTTATAATGTTCAACTGAAAATATATGTTGCAATATTGTGTGACATTATCAGTATTACTTAAGATTTTTATATACCTATATATCAGCCAAACATCAGATAAATCTCACTATTCTTCTTTTCGTACATCTTCCTTCCTGGAAGAGCACAGGTAATAGATTCAATTTCTCCTTCATGACAAGTTGACTTTAAGCATTTCTTACAAACTGAAGACAAGAATCAATTTGCATTTTGGTTTGAATTATTTTTAAAATGTGAACTGGGAATGGAATTTGGCTTAACATTTGTGCAGTTAAAGCGATGGTACGAACTACAATGCTTATTAGACGACAAAACTTATATCAGGGTTGATTTTAAGAATGGTGTAAAGCCAAGACACAAGACTAATTTGAAGGTCTTGCTAATAAATAATGTTGTTAGGAAAAAGGGGGTATTCTGATGATTTGTAATCCTGCAATAATGGCTTCTAAATAGTTAAGATTAGTTTGAGAGATGAGTGCCTTTCTACCCTCTATGCCATATGCCAGCAGGGGACAAAAATCAATCTTGCAAGGGCTCTGATTACTTCTGCTCCAAGTTCCTTGTCAGCAGATTCAAAATGTGCAGGGCAATGAATCTTCCACAAGGTAGGTGCTGCCCATCAGCTGGAAATCTTTTTTTCCAACTTCTGGTATAATATCTGCTTGTGATAAATTAGGAGGAGAGGGAAAAATAGAAGACTATTTGGTGCAACAATTTTAATCCTGTGTTATCAGTACACAGAGAGAGCGACACTAGCTTCTGTGGCTTTGAAATGAAAAATGTACCCTTGGAGGGTAGAAGCTTGAATGTTAAGAAACAAATAAAATAATGGTCTTTGTCATCTTAAAATACCATGCCACTTAGCAAATGATCAAGGGAGAACCACATTACAGGTTGATAACTGAATTAATAAGTACTAATATCTGAAGCAAGGTGTCTAGACTTGGATCCACATTAGAAGCTTTAAAAAAAAGAAACTGAATTTCGATTACAATAAAAGACACAGGGATGAGAGCAATGAGAGGAACAAAAACAACGTGATTGACAGAGGAGTGGTTTCCCAAATATCCACATGCTAATTTCCCCAAACTAGGAATATGCACCTTGCATGGCAAACAGGACTTTGCAGATGTATTAAGTTAACACACCTTGACCTGGGGAGGATTATCCTGGATATCCAGGTGACCCAGTGTAATTACATGGGTCCTTAATGTGGAAGGAGACAGAGGAGGTTAGAATTGTGCAATGCGAAAAGACTTTGATTTGCCTTTGCAAACTTTGAGGATGGAGGAAAGGGGCCATGAGCCAAGGAATGTGGGCAGCCTCTAGAAGTTGGAAAAAGAAAGAAAATGGATCCTACAAAGAACCTAAACAAAAGAACAGAACCCCGCTAGCACCTTGATTTTAGCTCAGGGAGGCCCATGTGAGATTTCTGATCTGCAAATTATAAGATAATAAACATGTGTTCTTTAATGCCCTTAAATTTGTGATAACTTGTTAGAGCAGCAATAGAAAACTATTAGAGACAAGACCTAAAAAGACAAAACAAGAAATGAGCTTTAAAATTATGTACTGTAAATTTCCCATAAATTCTTATCATTGCTTAGAGTAAGGTACTCTGGTACAAGCTTTCTGTTTGTTTCTGGTTGTCTTTCGATAGTTCCCACATACATTTAAGTCATGAATGCCCTTTGACCTGGAAATTGCACTTCTGGGAATTTACTTAAATAACTAATGGTATTTGGAATGATTCTTTACAAAAGTGTTTTAAATAGCCTAAATTTGATAATAGACGAAATGTTCAACAGTCGTGATTATTTGAATAGCTTTTGGCAGAATCTCAAAGAGCATACTTATTAAAAATTAGTTAAATGAGAACTTGTTGAAATTGAAAAATGCATTCTTAATTATGTTGAGTTGAAACCAGGTACAAAATACTATGTATGGTGTGATAACGTATTTAATATTGGATATGTAGATGTATATGTATGATACTGGTATAATATATCTATAACTGCTTTATACCAATACTTTATACCAATTTTTCATGTATGTCACCAAATATATACTTGAGTTGTGAGTATGGATGTGCTTTTATCCTACTCTTAGATGAAGAAAAACACCAAAAAGTATCTTTAGATATAATTTTTTTTCTGCCTATATATGCATGTGTGTGTGAAATTTCACATTTTTATCACTTCTAACCAAATGGTAGTAGAAGTACAAAATGTGCAGGTGTCTATATATTTAAGCTCTCCTCTACACAACATTGTAAAGTTTAACTCATTCTGAAAACAGAAAGAGATATGTCTCTACTAAACACCAAAACAACTCAAGGGTATAGTGAATTGTGTGACTTTTTTTTGGCCTAGTAATTTCAACCTAACTGCACCCCCTAAAAAGCCCACAGTAGGATGAGGGTATAAAATGGTACAATCTTTCCAGAAAATAATTTGGCAAACTATATCAAGAGCCTTGAAAAATTATATCCTTTGAACCAGTAATGCCATTTCTAGGAATCTAAAGAAATAATAGGCAAATGTTATTACAAATCAGAATACTCATTAAAGCCTTATTTATGTACAAGAACACTAGGAAACAACCCTAATGCCCAATAAGAGGGAAACTGGGCAGTAATTCAAAATGATGTTTTCAAAGAATATTTAATTATATGAAAAAATGTGTTCAATATGTTCCTAAATGAATAAAAGCAGGCTGCAAAATAGAATATACAACACGATTCCAATTTAGAAAATAAAAAGGAAAATATACCAAACGTTAAGAGTAGTTATCTCTGGGTAGTGAAACTGGGTTTTAAATTTTTTTAACCATGTGTGTATTTGTGTGTGTGTGTGTGTGTGTTGGGGTTTCCATTTATTCTAGCATGTGCCTATATTACTTTTCAAATTAAAAAGACAATTTTCGCCACCCAGATTACACCAGACTCTCTGGAAGCAGCTCGGAATGAGTTAGACTATCTACCAGAATGAAATTGAAATCAGGGTGTTCCTTCTCCCGTTGGCCTGCCTGCCCTTCCAGTCCCTGAAATGTGGTTCTCTCTAATGACTATGCCTTGAGAAGCTCTCACAGAACCTGTGGAAATAGCCTCTTTAGGAGCACTGGTGAAAACCATGGCCTTGACCTGTGAAGCACATCCTTTCTTCCCGGACTGAACCTGTCACTTCATCCAGCATAGCACTAATAACAACGAGTAGAGCTCACAGTGAACACTCACCTATATGCACAGGACAGTTTGCACTGGGCCTGTATTACTCCTAGGAACAGCCGGCCACACAAGGGAACACTGTTACAAGCTTCCCACCAGGCAAACAGATATCTTTTTATACATTGTTTCTGGTCATAATCGACTCCTGACTAGAGAAACCTCAATTTAAAATTGATTTGTCCTAGGTTCCAGCTATCTTCTGTGGCCCATATGTGCAGCTATCTATGTTACAGGCAGTGGTTATTAGGATGCAAACTGTCAGCCCTTTTGAAAGGAATAGAAGATTAAGGGCCTTGAGAAAATATTTTTTCCTCATTGTGAGCCCCTCAAGGGCGGGGCTGCCTCATTCATACGTGCTCCTCCTCGCATCCAGCACAAACCCTTGCACAAAGTCAGTCAGTACTCAGTATTGTTCATAATTTGAATGATAAATGATGCTTTTTTTTTTATTGGGGAATTGGGGGGATGGGAACAGTGCTGGGGAATTGGGGGAAGGGGAACAGACAAGTTGCTGTCGTTTTTGTTCTTCATCAGTCTAGTTGTGGAGGACGTTGCTTCACTGGCGCAAGTTGGCACCATCATTGCGCTCTTCCCGGGCGAGGCAGATCAGTCGCCGGCTTCTGGACGGCCGCTCACTGCGGCTGCTGGCCGCTCACGCTGGCTGCTGGCTGCACACGGCAGCCCATGGCAACCCACTGCCACAGGGGCTGCAGCCTACGCCGTCGCCAGCGACTCCCGGCTGCCCAGCTCCAGGTCGAGCTGTTGTTCAGCATCCTAGCTGTAGAGGGCAGTGTCACTGGCCCTCACATGTGGGATCCGAACCGGGGCCCTCTGGCGTCCCAAGCCAGTTCTAAACCATCGCGCCACTCGGCCGGCCCGATAAATGATGCTTTTTAAAGAATTCCTTTACAAGTTCATAATGTTCACTTTTGGTGTGTGTAGAGCTATGACGTTCCTTTTATTCTAATGGTTATGCAAGATGGGGAAAAGGTAATGATGTCTCCCTTTTTCAAGGGTTTACTGGGCCTCAGATAAAAGGGAAGAAATAATTCTATCTCATTCTAAGGAAACTACAGAGTCTTTCAGTTCAAGAGATCAAAGCTGCATTAACTCTTCCAGTTACCACGATTTGCCATTTTCTATCATTTAGTGCTCTGGAAACGGTAATCTACGAAATAGTACCCAAGTGCCTGGCAATTTATTAAGTGAGCAATTTATTCTTTTCTCACTACAAAGATCAAACCATTCACCATTCAAATTCTGCACATTCCTCAGCGATAACGAGGTGGGGAAATATCCTTGTCTTACAGATGTGGAAACTAAAGTTTAGTTTCCAATGGAATCAGTAGAAGTGGGGGAGGAAGTCTCCACTGCTTACCCTCATTCTCTAGTACACATTAGCCCTTTCTTAAATTCAGAATTCAGTTATGTAAGCTTTTCAGAGCCCCAAGAAAAGGTTTTGGCCTTCTCTTTTACCAAATCTATCTATATACTATCTATCTATATATCTCTATATATATATATATATTAAAAAAGAGAGCTGCTTTTTTGGTTCCAGTGGTAGTGCCAGTCTGTGTCACTCTGAGAAATAGAGCATGGTTAGAGATGGGTAAGAAAATGGACCAATTCAGCCAATAAAGTGACAAACAAGAAATAATGTTATTATGTCTCATGAGGCAAAGAGGAGCTGAGAAGATGTAAAGATATTTGTTCCTTGCCAGCAGTTATCAAAAGTAAATAGTTGAGGGGAAAAAAAAGTAAATAGTTGAGTTGAAATCATGCTGATACTAAAAACAATCCATTTTTAGAGTATCTCCAGGCATCCCTTCTTGTTCACATGAGGTGAGAGTGATTCCTGCCCCATCCCTCCCCCACCTCTGGTCAGATTAAGGTCATGTGGCCTCGCAAATGTCTCACTGCAAACTGTGAGGAAGTTGTGCTGTCCTTAAAGCTGTAACAGTAGCAAGCTCCTGGACTGCTTTACTATCCCATCCAGGGCTCCCAGGGGCCCTCCTGCTTCATGAAAACAATAGCGGCAAGAACCACTGTATAAGTGCAAGCTTCAGAATACACATTATCTCATTTGATTATCATGGAAAATCCTACAAGATAGATATTCTCATCACTATCGTATACAGTAAAACCTTGGATTGCGAGTAACTTGGCTTTCAGGTGTTCTGCAAAACGAGCAAACATTTCTGATACATTTTCACTTGGTAAACGAGCGATGTCTTGCAATACGAGTAGTTTGTGTCCAGAATGAATTATGTTCACAAACCAAGGTATCACTGTACATGAAAAGAATGAAGCAAAAAGTACTAAATAATGTGCCTGAGTCCACACTGTGAGTAAATGGTGGTGTGTGGGTTTAAACCTAGAACTACGAAATTCCCAAACACTTCCCTTTCTGCATGAGATGGTTCCTCTGTGTTGTGCCATATACTGTGTGGAGTCTTCTGGTGAAAAGCTTACGAGTAAGTTATGTCCCAGGACTTAAATTCCATTTTACCATACTCTTCAAAAAAATAAGAAAATGTATCACAGCAATTCCATGAGCTGCTGTTATCCAGACACAGACCAGAGTCTCCCCAAAACTAACAAGTCTATATCTGCATTAAAACATTTCCAAAATGTGATGTACGTCCACAACATGTCACAGTAAAACTGACATTAGCTGAATGCCAAAATTATAAAATACATGATTATGTCACCTCTTTAAGATCAGGGAACTGTGTCTCTAGCCCATAGATTTCCTAGCACACAATCTGTACTAGTGACAACCATGTTGCGGGTACAATTTTGTAAAAAAAAATTTTATGTATATACAGAAAGCGCTATGAAAATGTCTACAGTCTATGATCATACTCTTTAAGTAACTTGGTTGCTGGTATTTATCAAAAAGCTTAACTTGACCCCAAATTTGTCACTAAGATGCCAAATCATTAATTAAAACTGAGCATATCAGAGTAACTGGTAGACTGTCTGATTCATGTCCCATCACCAGTAGACTAAAGTATATCAATTTTAGACCCAGGACATTCATATCTATTAGCTGGGTCATGCCCAGGGTGCCATGAAATACCTAGGTACCTGTGTAAAATATACTCTTAGTAGTTACCTCTGGATGTTTCTCCATTGCCAGTCAAAATTATTTATTTTCATCTCCTCTTTCTTTCTACATCTTAACAACAAACCTGTGTGACTTTTGTAATAAAAAATGTAAATATATCAACTTTCAGGCAAAAAAAAATATCTTTCCAAATGTATAAAAACACTTATTTATTTATTTTTTTAGCTGAGCCATCCTGCCACCTGTTGGCAGCTCAGCGGCAGCTGAGCTCAGGCCGGGCATTGAACCGCTGTTGCTCAGAGCTCAAACTCTTGAGCGAGCTCTTAACCAACTGAGCCACTTGACTGGCCCTAAAAACACTTCTAATTAATAACTGCTAAGAGTTATTGTGCATTTTCTACGTGCCAGGCACTGTACTGTTTATAACTTATTTAATGTTCACAATAACTCAGTGAGGTGGATAGTATTATCCCCACTTTACAAATGAGAAAACTGAGGCATAGAATGGTAGAATAACTTGTTCAAGATCAAACACACTTAGTAAGTCGAGAAGCCAGTGTTGAAAAGGCAGTCACTCCAGAGCTTACATTTTTCATGATTGCACCATTTCACCACACAATGAACAGATTTACAGTGACATAGCAGTTAATATAATACTCAGAGTGCAATTAAATTTATTAAAATAATAACCAAAGAAGTTAATAAATAGAAAAGAACAATGGAAATGGAAAACAGTCATCAAAATATTAGCAGTGATTGTTTTTCTGGGGTACAATCAGGAATGGTTTCTTCTTATCTGATTTTCTATACTTTCCAGTATTTGTTTAATGATAGTATATCTTTTGTAGTCTTTTATTCTTAAAAAATGTAATAGAATCCATAATCAAGATCTCTAATATGGGAGGGCCCTAGATTACATTCTCAAGAAAATATACAAATATTAGAGACAAATCTTATGAAGAGCTTCAAATGTAAATTCCAGAAACCCAGCATGGTCCTTAGCAAACAAGTACAAAGAAAGAGTGTGCAGTATCAACACCAGATTGTAAACTTCTTGCGGTTGGCATCATATCTCTTACTAACTTTTATTGGTTGGTCTGTGTCTTAATGCCTACTGCAACACTGTGGATCAGATGGCCATTGCGTTGTTAAAATTGAATTGATCTGTGGTTTATCATGTATTCTTCCTGGGTGGCTAGACTTAAGAAGTAAGTGAGAAAAGGGGATAGGTAACCTAGCAAGCTCAAACAGGTGCCCAGGGAAAAAGCAATCGATTATCTGCCTCTGGGTCGACAATTTTAAACGTGTACTATTGGCTCTCTGTATGTTTAAGTTTTGCTTCCTAATGTCGCCTTTGCTCTTGTCCTAAACTCCTTGGATCCAAGAGCCTTTCTGTGCTACCAGTGAGGATCATAATGTTAACAGCAGAAACTGGTATTTCAGGGCTCTTTGCCATAGCTCACCCCAAAGTATTATGGTGAAGGTGCCCGGGGTATTTGCAGTCAACAACCTCATGGGGATGGAAAGAAGTGAATAAACAGAACCTTCCTGACAGCCTAGACAGATATTGACCATGAGCTAAAAGGGTCCTCTGGGCATAAATCATGAGGCCTCCAGAGGCCACGGAGTTGAGAAATCTGTGTTAGATAAACAGCTCCAAGTTCAAACTCTAGGCCCTAATCTATCACACCTGGATATATTGCACTATTTGTAAAAATCAAGCCATAAGGCTTAAACAAATTATATACAGACAGGAAGGAAGATACCGATACTTCTTAGTTGCTTTCTGTATCCCAGAAATAATAATTTCTTTAATACTCATAAATATCATAAGTTATCTGCATGATACAGAGAACGACACTCACATTCAGAATAGTTAAAAAATAATACAATATTTTAATCTTCCCAGGGTGTGAAACCAGATTTCTGAGTCTAAGACCTGTATTCTTCCCCATTACACCATCTGGGAGATTGAAGATTAATATAATCAGATCACTTAAGCTATGCTTCAGCAAACTGGGACACATCAGACTCCAACATCGGATAGCAAGGGTCCCGATGCATTTGCTCCTTCCGATGGGGCACTGGCAAGTGCCTCAATTGTTTGGAGACTGCAGTTACTTCGAGTCAGGACTGCCGTCAGTAGACAAGATTAAGCACTCCAGTTCTGGAATGACTGTCCTTCCGACGCCCATGACCAGACTTAGCAAGCCTCACATCCCTTTCTTCTCAGTCACTGTCAGAGCCGAAGCATCGGACACCAGCCACCATCACATGATGCTCATGCTTATAAATTTATATTCTTTCCTTAAACCAGCTTTATCTCTCACCCCTTTCTATGTAACCAAACCTTTCCACTCAGCCTTTTGAGATGACTGTCTGTGATCACCAAACTCCCCTACATCTGCAATCTCTTCTCTGAATATTCTCTTCATGTTCTTGATCTGATCTGAACTTAAAGGTCCCCTAAAGTAACCACTTTCATGCATCTCTCCATAGATAATGCACTTTCTCGCACATCTTTTGTTCCTTGGGACCCATCTGCCGTGTCTTTTTGTGATTTCTAAACTGTTTCTCCTTCAAAACCCTGCTGACTTAGAGCTAAGGTCATCACGCTTTTTCAACCTCTCCTCTTATCTGTCTAGCTTCCCCCTCACTCACCTGATCATTTTAACATCTGAATCTCTATCTCCCTCACCAACCATGTTTGGATGACTTCAACTGACATACAGGTGAGACATCAAATACAGGTACTCCCAGTTCTCTCAGTTAAGTGACCTCTTGAACTCTTCCAAGGATTACTCGGCTACACAGTCATACCAAAGATCTCATCATCATTACTAATGGCATCACCTTTAAAAACTCAGTTTTAAACCTACTGTCTGGCAACCATTTTCTATCATTGTATATTATTTCAGCTTATTTATGCTAATGCTCTAGTAAGTCTATGACCTTACTGAGAATTTCTTCTACCATGTTTTTTATTCTCCATCATGCCACTGATCTTCACAGTTCCCCCCTAATCCAATCCAGACTGCATGGTCACAATAGTCATCCCTTTGCAAACATCCCTAACTGTCTTCTATTGCACTCAGCTAGTAATACACCAACCCTGGTTAAACTTATGTATTCAGTGTCAGTGAATAAATGGTTGAGCATTACTGGAGAAAATCATTACTGGACTCCCTTCAAATTTATTATCAATAGTCTCCATTCGGCACTCAAAAATACATGATGATTCTAGTTTGTTTGCCTACTAAATTCACCTTTCCCCTCTTCAAAATACCTGTTTCATGGCTTTGCTCTATTCAGATCCTCAACTAATATTCCCCTTTACCCCTCAGTCTTAGATGCTTAGATGCTTTTGCTACATGTCTCCTGGAAAAGATAAATACAATCAGGAGTACTGCCTATTTCCATTGCCAATTCCAATAACCTACCTGCATCTGTAATCACATATTTAAGCTCACCGTCTGTACAAATGTAAACAATGTCTCTACTCTCCCCTAAGACCAACTGTTCTGCTTGTGCTCTGAATCCAAGCTCCTTTCATTTTCAGTCTTACTCGATATCTATTACTTTTCTCTACTGCATTGTAACTTTTTCCCTCTCTGATCGATCATTTCCATAGACATACAAATACACCTTAATATCAACTCTCTTGTTTTTTTAAAAGAAAAAGGCTATCTATCCTTCTCAAACCCCTTTGTTGATATTTCTCCAAAGCCCATTTCTCTGTTCCCCAAAGCAGCAAACCTAATTTTTTTAATTGCCTGTATTCACTGTCTCTAATTCTAAACCTTTCAACCTCTCCTCAAGGCACTGAATATTTCCTATCACTCCTATGAAAGGATCAGATCTTCAATGATAGACAATAACCTACTTTAAATACAGCCTTATCTAGAATTTAATGATACCACACTTGTCTAATTTCACTCCACCTTTACTGATCCCTCTTTCTCAATCTGCTTTTCTGGTTTCCCAGTTCTGCTAAATCTCTCATGATAGAGCATTAAAGTTCTATTCTTGGTTCTCTCTTCTCTAACTACATTCTCTCATGTGATCCCATTCAGTTTCAAATACCAACTATATGCTAATGAAACTCAATTTATATCCCATGTCAGGACCTCTTCGTGAGTTCCAACTGCCTTCTTGACATCTCACTTGGCTCTTCAACAGACATCTCAAACTTAACAGAGGTCAAACAGAAATGTTGGTTTAAAAAAAAAAAATCTTCCAGGTTTTTTTCATCTCAGTAAATGGCATTACCATCTATCTACTCAGTGGCTCAGGATCAAAACTTAAAAGTGAATCTTGAATTCTTTCTTACCCTCACCACACTTAATGTCCAATTCATCAATAAACCTTTTTGTCCTACCTGCTTAAATATACCTCAAATTTGGCCAGTTCTTAACATGTCCATGATAACAGTTGGTTCAAGCTACCTTGCCTGGACTGCTGCAGTGGTCTGTTATTTTGTGCCCCTGTCACCACTCTTAACTTTTTATGGTCCAGCCTCCACAAAGCAATGAGTGAGCTATCTAAATCAAAATTCATGTCATGTCACTCAGTTCCCATATATATCTGCATACCTTATCACTACCTGTTTGCTGCTGCTCAAATCCTTCCTGTGCTTTCCCTTTATGCTTAAATAAAGTCACTACTGCCTACAGGACTCTACATGATCTGTATAATCTGGTCCTTGCCTGCCTCTCTGATGTCATTTCCTCCCAATCTTCCCCTTGGTTACTGCATGTGGGCCACGTTGGCCTTTTTATCAACCCTGAAATCAGCCTCTTGCCTGTCTCAATGCCCTAATATTTTATCTTTCCTTTGCCTGAAATGCTTTCTTCTAAATCCTTACCAGGCTACCTTCCTCATAGTACTTGTCACAGTTTGAAATTACCTTTTTACCTGTCTATGTTTATTGTCTTTCTCCTCCCCTAGAACATAACATCCTAAAGGCCAGGAGCATGTTTCCCAGGCATGGTTGTGTTCCCAGGCCCTAGAATAGTGCCCAGCAAACAGATGTCACAAAATAATTTTTTTTTTTTTACTGGTCACTGGGGTAAAAAATGTGCCCACTTTAAAAGAAAATAAATAACCTGTTTCAATAAGGTTGTAAGATTAAAAACTATGGTGATAACATGATTCACCAAGAGAGATCTGGGATAGAGGTTGTTAGAGAAGAAAACGTGATTATGGTCATTGGAGATGATTAGTCTTGTTTGAATATGGTTGTAAACAGAAACCGCACTTATACTCGAGAGCTGTACTGAGCCAAATAAAACAATATGCTATGTTATTGAATTTAGACTCATGTAGGGGCCTGGTGAGTAAAGGAATATATGTGCTTGAATATAGAGCTTTTGAAAAAGTTCTGTAAGTAAAAAGGATCATAGTAAAGTACTATACTAAAGATCATTAGGAAAACATTATAATCATACAAATATCAGAGGTAACTTTGGAATATAGTGAGCTGAAAGAAATTATAATTTTAAGACCTATTAATAGGGATGTTACTAGCTTGAAGCCATTCTACAGTTTACTGTTCATATAGCTTAAGAAATCTCTGACTCTCCCTTCCTAAAATATAGGTAATATGGAAGTCCCACAGGAGCCCTGAAAAGGAGAAAGTTAACTTGACTTGAGTATTTGAATTGCAAAGTAGTGATCAATTAGTTTATTAAAAATCAGGTAATTGAGCAGGGAGTTCCTGAATAAAATGAAAAGTAGAAATAACCAGCAGGACAATTTTAAGAACCATCTCTCAACTTTATAAACTAATCCTCCTCTAATGGCCCTTTTTAATGTAATTTATAGTTTCATCATTACCCTTTTTGTATTAGTAATTATTTCTAAAATACCAAAGAACCATCTTTTTTTCAAGGTCCTCCTCTGAGTCTGATTTACAACCCGGCTCAAGTTGGACTCTGTCTTTCTGAGGTTTGACATTTCAAAATATTTATTGCTCTTTTACATTCATGCCTTTCTCATGAATCTGAAGGTGACCGTTATTTCTTTCATCGTCTTGTAATTAAATGAGTCAACTATTGCTTTATTATTTCCACTATTTGTCTGCGCAGCACATTAAAACTTTCAGATTAGAAAGTGCTATTGAGCACTGTGTGAACTATAACAAACAAATATTCCCGAAAATATAGGGTCCTCTGGATGCATCACTAAAGGAGCTGTTCCAAGCGAAAGCACAAAATCTTTAATATTTTATTGATCAGATCTAAACCTTCTGCCCAAAGTGGCAATTAAATTTCAATTAAACTGACTGAAAGCATCATATTAAATTTCAGCACTTTACGAGCTATCAGATAATGCTGCAGGACAAATCTTTAGTATGATCACACTCTTTTCAAATTATATTATCCTGTTCATTCACAATAAAAGTGACAGTTTTAGGTATACTTTCAATATTTCTTGAATATAAACCCTCTAATGAACACATTTTATTGCCTTTAAATCAATTATTATTGGATATTTTAATAAAGTGAATTGAGCACTTTGTTTTACACACTGCTTAGAAGTTATTATATTTTGCAGTCTGCACAGCAAAGACCTGAATCAGAGAGAGAGAGAGAAATGGCCAAATATCTCACAGTATAGGAGAAATGGAAGGAGCCATTTATAAGGAGGCGGGCTTCCTGTCTCACTCTATAACATTTAATGATACATGCTAATTAGCATCTGATTAATGGTTTTTCCTCTTTCAAATTTAGGTCCAAGTTCTAGAAGTAGCTCTTCTACAAGAGGAAGATGTTAGAAATCACAAAACCATATGTGGATGTAATCTTAAGTATAATTTATTTTGAAAATTCAGGACTTTAGGTTTTTGTTTATTTGATTCTGTCTCCCTTGCCCTTTGAATTTGTGATTTATAATACTAAATCCAAATTTTTCAGGAAAAGTTTATGTCAAATATTGATCAACATTGAGCCCACCTGAATGATTTAAATGGAATCCTGAAGCATTGGTTCTTCACTTTGGCCACCCTCATGAATAATCCAGACCCCAGACTTTAGTATACAGTCGAGATGGTCAGTAGTGATGGCCAAGATGGCCAAAATGAATGCTTCAGCTCTCTGCACTCAAGATCACTCATTATATACTTGAGACATCACCTCATAGTCACTTCATACAAAACTCAATGTACTTGTCCCATTTCACGAACATGTGTACACCATAAACATGCAAACTGGACCAATGTTGCATAAAAACATGCTTAGTGAGAGAAAACTAAGCAAGTGAATGCTTTCTACTTTGAATGAACTTAGCCACGTATAAGGAATTTGCCCTACTTTGTGAATATGGAGATGTCTTTATTGCTGAAGTTAAAGGATGCTGTAATAACCTCCATATAATTCATTGGAGCAGATTAAATTAAAATTTAGATGAAAATCATGATTTCTTATTAAAATGATTCAATTAGATTATGGTCCCTGAGTTTGAGTAATTGAGTCTCAGGGCGACTAGGGACTTTAACAAGTCATTACAACTATCCCTGTGTGTGGAACTAGATTAAGGGACCAACAGCAAGCTGTTCATAGACCTGGCATCAATCCATAAGGGATGCAAGAACATTGTATCAGTAAATGTGGGGCCAGTAAACTGTGGTTTCCATATGTAACCTGTATACAAAGTAAACTACAAAAAGTGCCCAACTCCTGCTGAAGTAGACTTCACTTCTGGGTCACTATTTTAAAAATATTCCTTCCTAGCACTGTTCTTTCTGTTGAGCATGGTCCGCATCCACTGAACTTAGGCAGATATAATCAACAGTTGATTGTTTTCCTGGAATGAGAGCTATAGGATCTGCTTCCCAACAACAACAACAAAATTGTGGTTTAAAAATGAAAAGGTAATACAAGCAACTTAAAAGGTAGAAAGGGCTTTACCCGACCATTTCAGAATATTGACTATGCTTCCAGAAGTTGAAGTGAATCAAGACACTGGGCTCCTTACAATTTTTATTAAGACAGAATCAGATTCTCCTTCACTCACATTTTGAAAAGACCCAAATAAATGTACCAAGCAAGACTCTCACCCCTCATATCATTCCTCACAGGCCACAATTGTAGGAGTGGAAACTATTGAAAACACATTCAAACTTTAAATAATCACCACTCTCAGCAAATCCCTATATACATAACTGAGGTCTTAACTATAGCTTCTGTCTATTTATTTGGGCACATTTCTTAGTTAAGCAGAGTTAACAACAGACAATGCTGACAATATCCACTATCATATCTAAGTCAGTTGGGGGTTTACACATTGGCAAAGTACTGGTGTAATATGTTGGGGAGGGGTGACCTCTGGACACTTTTTTTAAAAAATAAGCAAAGCAGAAAACATATTTCCCAATAAAGGCTGAACCCCTCAAAGTTGAAAACCTGCCCCCCTGGACTTCCTCAGGTGAACAGAGGGAATCCAGGATTCCCTTCCTAACCACCCTCCTGCGGGTTTCATTCCCTCTCCCAGCTGTCTCCACAGTGTTCAGAGTGAGTCACTGAGGTGAGAGAATACACTAGAAGTTCTACTTACATTATTTTTATCTAAAAAGAAGCAGGAGATTAATCTTGATCAAAACTCAATGCACAGTGTGACACTGACAACCTCACTCAGGCGCGTGTCACTTATAGCACAAGAGGTAGAGTGAGCAAAGCGGCAGTGCCACACAGGTGGGGAAGGACCCTCCTGTGTTGGTTTGCTCCCAGTCCATCTGAGCACCTGATCGTCTACATCTGTCCAGTTAGACAGACTCTAGCCAACTAACCCTCACCAGATGGTCACAGGGCTTTAAAAGATTCCTGCAGAAGAGCTGTGGTAATGCAAGTACATGGAAGACCTTCTCTTGTCCTAATCGATGGCTTCCTCATTCACATTCCAAGTTAAAAATAACGATGGCCTAATTTGGTCTAACAAAAATTCAGGCCAAACAAGTATAAAATTATGAGGAAGGCTACGTGAAATGCAGATTTACACCCACAACAGCAAATAATCTTTACCCTATTCATACCACAAATATTTCTTGAGCACCTACAATGGGCCAAGCAGTATTCTGGGCCCAGGAGATAGATGGCAGTGAGCCCAAAGATAAGTCCCTGCTCTCATGGAGAGAAGGGTGAGATGTATAATAAACTAAATAAGAAAATTATATTGAGTGTTCAAAGGTAATAGGAGAAACAATGAAGCAGGGAAGAGAGACGGGGAATGCCAGGGAAGGGTTTATAATTTTAAATAATATGATTAGGGAAAGCCTCACTGAGATGATGATATGTGATAAAACTGATGCAGTGAAGATCAGCAAGACATATGAAAACTAAACACCCACTCCATGAAAACAAATATCTACAATGTGAAAGCGGAGGCATTGGTGTGTTTAAAAAGGGAAATACTGGGCCGGCCGAGTGGCGCGATGGTTAAGAACTCGCTTGGGACGCCAGAGGGCCCCGGTTCGGATCCCACATATGAGGGCCAGTGACACTGCCCTCTACAGCTGAGATGCTGAACAACAGCTCAACCTGGAGCTGGCCTGCCATGAGTCTCCGGCGACGGCGTGGACTGCAGTCCCTGTGGCAGTGGATTGCCATGGGCTACCGTGTGTAGCCAGCAGCCAGCGTGAGCGGCCAGCAGCCGCAGTGAGCGGCCGTCCAGAAGCCGGTGACTGATCTGCCTTGCCAGAGAAGAGCACAATGATGGTGCCAACTTGGGCCAGTGAAGCAACATTCTCCACAACTAGATTGAAGAACAAAATGACAGCAACTTGTCTGTTCCCCTTCCCCCAATTCCCCAGCACTGTTCCCATCCCCCCAGTTCCCCAATAAAAAAAAAATTAAAAAAAAAAAAAGGGAAATACTCTTTACAGTTTTTCAAATGCATTTCAAATTTAGGTCATTCTTTTTAATCTTCCATTTTGTGTATGATTTTAAAATAAGCAATATATTAGTACAGTGGAACCTATATCATATTTGTAAGTAAGTATTCATATATTAGAGATGCATTTTTCAAAAATCTTTTTTTTTTTAAAGATTTTATTGGGGAATTGGAGGAGGGGAACAGCGTTGGGGAATTGGGGAAGGGGAATAGACAACCTATTGTCCTTTTGTTCTTCAGTCTAGTTGTGGAGGGCGTCGCTTCACTGGCCCATGTTGGTATTGTGATCATTGCGCTCTTCCCGGCTGAGGCAGATCGGTCACCGGCCATTGGACAGCCACTCACGGTGGCTCACAGTGACTCATGGCAGGCAGCTTACAGCAACTTCCAGCCACTTACGCTGGCTGCCAGCCACTCACAGTAACTCATGGTAGCCCACTACAGCAGGGGCTGCAGCTTAAGCCATCACTGGTGATTCACGGCAGTCCAGCTCCAGGTCGAGCTGTTGTTCAGCATCTTAGCTGTAGAGGGCACAGCATCACTGGCCCTCATGTGGGATCCGAACTGGGGCTCTGCTGCTCAGAGCTGGTGTCCCAAGCCCAGCTCTTAACCAACACGCCATTCGGCTGGCCCTTCAAAAATCTTTACTGATGGGGTAATGATGAAAGAATTTAGGAGGACGCCTCTCAACTACAACCAAAGTAATTTTTCTAGACTAAAGTTTGATCACCCTCTTACTTATTTAAAGCCCTTTCAGTTTCTGATTGCCCTGAAGAATATGTCCAGATTCTGGGCCCTTGAGACCCTACATGACCCGATTGCTTTCTCCTCCCCACCGAGCCTTCACTTCAGTGAAATTGAACTTCTCCCAGTTCCTAGAGTAGACCATGCTCTCGCTCAACTCCTGGCCTTCACACAGGCTATCGCCTGCACACACTCTATTGCCTCACTCTCCAGGGCCTTCCCCACTTTTCACCTGGCCAAGTGCTCCTTGTCTTTCACGTTGTGAGTCACTTCCTCCAGGAGCCCATCTCTGACTCATCAAACCCAGCTTAGCTGAGTTTGTGAGTTATCATCCCACCACATATTTACTCCACCTTTCCTATGATCAATGGAAGTACATGGACTTGTCCTGAGTCTCACAGCCCAATCCAGTGATGCACATAATAGGTATTTCACATGTGTTTGTTAAGTGACTAAATGAATAAACAAATGGATGTCACCTTTGCATACAGTTGTCCCTTGAACAACATGGGTTTGGACTACATGATCCACCTATACATGGATTTTTTTTTTCAATAAATACTGTGAATGTATTTTCTCTTCTTTATGATTTTCTTAATAATGTTTTCTCTGGCTTACTTTATTGTAAGAATTCAATATATAATACATGTAACATACAAAATATGTGTTAATAGACTGTTTATGTCATTAGTAAGACTTTTCCTCAACAGTAGGCTATTAGTAAAATTTGGGGGCAGTCAAAAGTTATATGGGGATTTTCAACTGTGAGGGTTCACACTCTTAACCCCCAAGTTGTTCAAGAGTCAATTGTAGTTAAGTATTGCTACCAATTTCAAAGCTCTGTCCACACTCATAGAGTTCAGAACTCCATTGATTATGTTCTCATTACAGTTTCTCTATATATCTTTAAAACAGAACATTTTACCCTGGAGTTGAATTATTTTCACCTTGGATAGTGTGATCACTGGTAGGATTCAACAAGCTTATAGTGCTTTGGATTGTGTCTGACATATATGAATACTACAAAAATATTTATCATATGAATTTCCTTGAGAATGTAAGATATAATCCTCAGTTAGGGGAAATATATGTTCATTGATGATTAATTGTCACAATGCTCAGTGTCTGGTAAATAAGCATTGTAATTTTATTTTGGGCTACTCTGAAGGCTACCTCTCATTGAAATTCACAAACTTGAAAATAATTATTGTTTAATATTTTAAGATTTATTTTACAATCATACCATCAATATGATAGATCGTATGATTGCAAAGTAATAACAGTGTACCATACCCTTGCAATATGTTTTATGTATAGTGTGTGTGTGTGTTCAGATATGTCTTCCCCATGTAATCAAAGGCCATCCCTTACCTCACTGATACTTGGAAGAGTAACTTAATCTGGGGTTCCACCAGGTCCTGCCTTATTTATGATTTGCTCCTTGGGAAGGTACACAAGAGAGTAAATGTGACCATTGGGACTAGACCTTCTTCCTTAAGAAAGACCAATCACACTCCAGGATGCCGGAAATTATGTAGGTCTTAACTGTTCCCAGTTGCTCCAATCCCCTAATTGCTCAAAACTTGAAGCAGCAAAATGACATGACAAAAGAAAAATGTTAAGAGCAAATATACTGGACTGACTCTTATAATAGTTAGGCTACATTATTTCCACAGAATACTCTTGATATTTTTCTTCATTTTTTTCCTAAAAGCAACACCAATTTTTGATGGATTTTTAAAGGAAACCCCTAGCTTCAACCAGAAAAAAAAAATTAAATCAATGAATGTAAATGTAGAAAAAAAATGCTGTTTGTTTATAAGGACACAGTCTCAGTATTTAAGCAGACAGTCCACAATCTGAGTTGCGTGTTGTGTTGATAAAGTGCATGGTATTTGAAAGAACATTTTTTTCCATGATTCAGTGTGTTTGGTTCATTCTTAGCCATAAACACCTTTTTCATACAAATCTGCCTTTCCCTCTAAGACATACATATGTAAGCAATCTTGACAAACTGATCAAGCCAAATAATAAATTTATTTGGTAGCTATTCTTTGCTTGTCCCATACTTCCTAAATATATAAATTCCCAAATGTAATAAAAGACTAATTTTTATTGCATTTTAATAGAGTGATTTGGCAATTTTTTATGCTTGTGTTTTATTTAACGATAGTGAAAGCCTTCAGCAAAGGCTTCATGTAAGAGATATACATACATGGGGGGAGGGAAGGGAGAGGAGAGGAGGTGGGAGGGGAAGGGACTTGCTGTGCTCAGAAAGAGCTTTGCATCTCACTGAGTCCTTACAATTCACCCTCATGTATAGTAGCTCTGTTGTGTGAGCAGATCTCTTTGCCTGCATCATAATAATTGAACTTTTAGAGATTTCCCAAGTACATCGAAACTGCTGCTAAATCAGAAAGGGTGAACTGAAGCCTGCTCCACTGTACCACACTTAACTTATCTCCAAAGCTATGCTGGATTTATTTTTGACACTAGGAAAAGAACCATGAATTTTTGTCAACTGTAGCATGGGAATTTACATTTGTTCTATAAAATGCACTGAAAGGACCAGCCTGCTCTTTGAGAATGGGAAATGTAATCTATCCAACTCTCAATAAACTTGAGAATATATATCTGGTTAAACCCATCTGAAATGAGATGCAGTCCTGGCAATATGGTGGGCTCAGAAAGGCTGGCAATAAAAGTAGATATACAGTATCTGACATCAGATTGTTTCAAGCTTAATTTCAGTAAAGTAATAATGTCAGGAAAAGAAACGCTCTGTGATGCACAGATTGATACCATTAGATAGAAACTATGCAATGCCTTGTGAACACAACCATTTTTGACTTGATATTATGAGTAAAGAATAGAGCAATATTCAAGGTGCCAGCTCCAGATTTGCTGTTATAAAAGTTGACCAGGATAGTGGTCAGGGAAAGGGATAAAATATGGCAAATATATTCTTCTGTAAATAAAATCAAATAGCATTATATTGCTCTAAAAGACATTCTGTATAAATGCTCCCCACAGTTTGCCCTGGGTAGTAATTGCCCACATTCGATGAGAAGGACCTTTAAGTGCAGAATTTTAAACAAAGAATGCACATGTGTCATAGTCAAACGAGACAAAAGCTCCTCGGTGGCATTTCCAGCCTCAACAGCAGAGATGCATGAAGTAATTGGTGAAAGGCGATGGATATCTTGAGAAACCCAAGCAATGAAAGCCCAGTTCCATTTATTTTTCTCTTAGATTGCTTTTTCCAGTCAATAAATAATCACATAATCACATCCTACTTCCAGGAGAACATACATGGTTGCCACCCTTAGCAGATTCCATTTGTGGGCTCACACCTTTATTCACAATTCTGAGTGTCAGGTCTGCCTTTGGTTTTCATCTTAACAAATGTCAAGTGCATTTTGTCTTCAGAAACAATGGTGTTTCCGGTTTTACTTGTCCTGTATGAAAGATCGCTCCCTCCACTCCTTTCTCTTTTGGAGAAGACATTATAGCAAGTTCAGGTACTGATCAAGTTTGTAAAACATGAAGTGGAACATACCCATAAAGGTAAAAAAACACACATAGAAATATACACTTCCAGAAACATACATGCACACATATCCTACCCAAACCCAGCTAGACGCCCTAACAAAGAGATTACTTGGACATAGACCCTTAAAAACAAGGAGATAAGTAAATAACCCACAAAGAATTGTCCTTTATAATTTTGGAAAATATTATGGCAAGCTTAAATCAATAGCCAAAGCCACAATTAAAAAATTCTTTCTAAATTCATTTTGTTGTATATTAAGTATGCTCCCAATTATGCTGTGAGATGAATAAAAGAGAGAAATTAAATGCATTTCCTTCACCTCCAAAATAATGAAAATATTACTGACAAATCAATATTGTTGCTATTAAGAGTTGCATCCTTAAGTGATTTGGGGAGAAATGTTATGCTTTTCCTCTATTTGTATACTACGAGTCTGTCCTCTGTCATTCCCTTTCTCTTTAATCTTGTTTGAGTGTACAGCTCACTCGTCCTTATTTTATTGACTCAATCACAGGCGCACTGTCACTTTTTATAAAATGGTCACTGCAGAATCACATCAAGCAAATTTTTGATTCTGCAGTCAGTAATTTAGTGCCTTTATGGAATTGCAATTTCAGGGCTCACTGCTTGTTTTTCTAAAATGTACTTTAGGAATTAGTTACTCCAGCCACAAATCAGTTGAATTTATGCACAGTTGTAATACAGTTTATGGCCTCATGGTACATTGCTTCAAAAACAGCAGATGTGAAATTATGATAAATATAATGAGTGTTTTTTTGCCTGATCTAGTGGAGTAGAGAAGGATCTGGAGCGTGTTTACCTATCCCATACAGTACATTTAATGTCTTAGTCAGGAGCCCTGACAATGGCTGATTAATGTCCTCATCTCCTTTATTAAAGATAAGAGTAGCACTGCAGTCAGGAGATAGAAAGCACACCATAAATCTTCGTAAAATGAGCAGTCAAATAATCACTCATCAGAAATAAAATCTACATACATTAACACTAACACTCAGCCTTCCGCGCACGCTCCCATAAAGAGCAAGAGGAGATGGCGGCCCCAAAGTTTTAATTTGAACGAGTTCTTTAAGTCGAATATTACCAACCCTGTAACCTGGATGCAAAAGCTGGCATTTAAAAGCACATGTGAAAGGAGCAGATGCCTCATCATTACATTAAGAGCATGAAGCAGGCAACAATTAAGCGATTCACTGGAAAGACATAATGCTGATCTATGCTAGCAATTAATCACAGAATACATTAGACAATGATGGGTGACCTACAAATTTTTGACAAAATAATTTTTCATCATGTTGGCGATTTCTTAGCCTAATATGCCTGCAAGGCACAGAGTCAAAACCTGTCATTTATTCCATCGCTCCTTGACAGGCGGCAACCTGTCTTCCAGACAAAATGAACATTATCTGTGCTCACTAGACATTTAGTGCGGGGCTTAGCTTATGACTAATGATAATCGGCAGACAGAAATGTTAGGTCTGAAATAATGTTCTCTTTGTTAAAGAAATTTCTTGAGGTAGAATTTTTTTTTCCCGAAAGATGTGTAAAGATTAAAAACTGTTTTTTATCTGGGTTTTCCTGCAACTCCAAGAACCAATATTTCCCTTCTACCAAAATAAACAGACGGATGTAACCATTTTTTTAAATTAACATCTCATTTGAATACCGACGCTTGCCTAAAAATTTCTTATGTTGTTAGAAACGGAGATACAAAAGAAAGTGCAGGAGATAGAGCCTTACACAAGAAAATAGGGGAGGCTGTTTTGTGTTCCAGGTTTTATTTTGAATCTTGTGGAAATGAGTTTGAAACATCGTGAGTGTGTGTGCTGCAGAATATAAATAAATGAAGGCCATGTTGAGAAATGTACTCCCAACCACTCCTGTTTCTCTTGGTTTCCATCCGTCAGTAGGTTCTTCAAAGCCTGAGACAACCTAAAGCATATCTGAGGAAAGCAATTTTGAGTGAGAGAAATGCATAAAATTGCAAATTTATTAAATGGATTTAAAATTCCACAAGCAAGTGCTTTATCTTATAATTAATATAATTGTTTTATGTGCTTTGGCTGAAGAGAAATGGATTTTTTTTTAGTTATTTTTCTTGTACATTACATGTGCAAAATGCGGTCTTAGAGGTAGATTTTTCTTTGGACTCAGGCATCAAATTCCTATTAGCCTTAATGGGACTTACACATGCACACTGATAGGAGAATATACCCCTTAGGCTGGAAATTTAAAAGAACAAATGGCAAGGACATCAAAATAGTAAAGTCTAATTTAGATGATCCATAAGCTTGCACATTACTTTCCTGAGAAGGCAAACAAATGTTATGCCTTATGATGTTTCTGATTGTTTTGATAGCCCTGTAAATACATCCTCTAGACTCATTACTTAAAGGGAAAGTCTGTTTTTATCAAGCAATGCAATTTTTGACCACACATGTTTGGGTTGAATTCTATTTTATTTCAATTTTACATAATGCATTATTGCAAGTTAGTAGCATGTAGTACATCGTTTCAATCACAGCATCCTGCTTTGAGCCTCTTTGTACCTATCTTACAGCTTATATGTCATTCTTTTCCCAAAGATGAAAAAGAAGAGGGAAATTCAAAAGGCTTTTGACCCCAAATCATAGATGTTTTATCAGATTTGCTCCAAATTCCTTCCAGAAAGAATCTAGTTGGTGTGTAATCTAAACAAGCCCATGTTATTCTGATGAGATTCCTGGTTGACCTTCCATAAATCACATGAGTTTGTTTTATCAGTATATGAGGCCATAGACTCACCTACCTGGCTAAAGTGGGGCTCGTTCTGCTATTGTTCAAAACAATTCAGTGAAGGATGCTGAGAAAATTATCCTTTCCTTTCTAAGCACAACCAGGGTTTCCAGTTCAAGGATCGGGGTATACTGAGTACGAAAGCTAATATTTAAATGTCTGTCTAATCTCATGATAACAAACAGCTTTAGCCTTCAGTGATCACAAATCCCTCATTTTTCTGGGCTTTCATTTTATCTCTTGCAAAACAAATATGAAAAAAATTATCACCCTTTTTTCCCATTGCTGGGCCTCCTTCTCTGTCATGTACATATTGATCGTCAGCACCAAAACTAAATGAGAACAAGAGCTGGAGGGTTGTAACGAGACTCCTCCAGAAAGTTACGATTGCCCATGTTAGGACCGCTGCTTTCCTGCCAGGGCAAAGCTAGTTGTGTGCCTCTCATTGCACCTGTGTAGGGAAAGTTCCAGAAAACCCTTTGTTGTTATTGAAAACTGTGAAATGTTACCCCGATAGACATAAGAATGAGAGATATGGGCCAGTACAGTCAAATGGCCATTTGATGCAAGTCACCCATTAAATGTCATTAAAAGTGTAAATTAAACTTGAGAAAAATATATTAGTATATTGAAATGTAGAAGGCAGCCAGAATAGCTTGGAGCTAAGGAATTCGAGTGCTGTGCATGCTTATTCTAATTCCAGAAATAGCTTATTTTGTGAGCATGCCCTCACTTCTACCTATTCTCTTGCAGCTCTTATTCTCTTTCGCCTTCTCCCTCACCTGTGTCTTCTTCCTCCATGTCATCCAGTGGACTCATCTCACTGTTTCTCCATATGTAAAATGGAGACATAAGGAGGAACAAATACATCTGGTATCTAGAACAGGGGTCGGCAAACTGCGGCTCATGAGCCACATGCGGCTCTTTGGGTATGTTCCGTCTCAAAAGTTTGCCGACCCCTGGAGGAGCCCATCCTGTCCCTCACAACAATTTAAAAATTATTCGAGAGCCATAAATATGTTTTTTACAAATAAGGAAAATTTAAAGTAATATTGTCAATGAAACTATGATAGTTTTATTTTCATTTTCAATTTTACTGCAGAGCCACATGTACGTACCCAAAGAGCCGCATGTGGCTCATGAGCCGCACTTTGCTGACCCCTGGCGGCTCTTCCATCTCAAAAGTTTGCCGACTCCTGATCTAGAGTATAACCACAGCAGAGTTGTCCAGGAAGACAAGGTGGAAAATATGTAGAAGAAAATAACTCTTGGGTGAAATTTATGAGCACGGAAAGGATGATAGCACACATGGGACCTCTGACTTCGTTCCTGTTTTCAAACCCACACCCTATCGACTAATGAAGATTCAGGAATTGTTTTGAAATCATACCTCTGATTTTCTGTTTTCTCCTGAAGTTCACAGGATAGCAGCGAAAACACTGACTAGGAGGCCAAAGTCATAACATCACTGTAGGCTTGAATTAGGGGGACTTAGAAACCATCTACCCAATGCACGAATCCCCCTCTGCACCATCTGTGTTTGCCTTCCTTCTCCTCTAGTGATTAAAAATTTACCTTGAATGAGGCCTTCTTCCCATAAAAATATAAAAATCTGGATAATAATAATAGTTACCACTTATTTAGCATGTACGACTTACCAGACATTGGGATACAACCTTTACGTGCATAACCTCATTTAAACCCATTTAAAGTATAACCCAATTTTAAGGATGAAGTAATGAAGACAGCTCAGGAAACCTCTCCAAAGACACAGTTCTGTCTGATTTTAAAGATTGTGCTCCTGACCATTATGGAATACCACCTCCTTGAAACATATACACATGCTGTTTTACTCGTGCAGAATAAACTGATTCCATACAGGTATCAGCATCACTTCCTCACTGCCTGTTCTATTCCCTCTCTTCTAAGAGACACTTTTAGTTCACTTTAACATTGCCAGTTGTCTGGGCTATTTCTCATGCAACTTCATTTTGATTGCTGTCTGTGTCCTAATTTTCTTCCAGGTTTTCTCTTAAAATATGGACCCTAGAAAAGATGTAATAATTTCTATGAGATCTGACCATTTTTTTTCTGGAAACCATATTTTTATTTATATGGACTAAGATGACATTAGCTTTGGTCTTAGGTCATATTTTGGAAGCGCTAACCTATTGCTCAGTTGACGCATGAATATTGCAAGTCTAATAAAAGTGCAAACTGCATTTTACATGGCTATAATGCTTCTCTCCTGGATTTCCATCTGTTCTGATTATCAGCAGGCTATGGAACCCTCACTAGGCCTCAGTTTTCTCATTTATAAAAGGATCTGGTTCATTGGGTTTTCTCTTCCAGACGTATTCCAACTAAAATGTCACTTGCTTCTTCACCGTAGATGCCAGTAAATTCTCTTGTATCTATTGCTGATTCCTCTCCAGGCTTGCCAAACTGTATATAGGGATAGGAAAGGGGGGTATAAGGCGGCAAAAAGCAGGAAGTTAAATTAAGGGAAAATTAAAAGCTCACTTTAAGGAGAGGTTTGCTTACATGTAGCTCGTTTTGTGCACAATGTAAGGAGTGTTGTAAACTTTTTAGAGTTTAAGCTCTGAGTCAGATAATTTTGTCAGGGAAACTTTGTTCCCAGATTCAACAGAAGGAGCAATAATCCTAAAGACAGTTTTTGAAAAAAAAAAAACTGAAATCATCATAAATCAAATGAACTAAAATTAAGGTCTTTGAACCTAAGCCATATGCAATAGCTCTTCTAGGCATCACCACAATCCATGTATGTTTTCAGATCTATGAATGAAGCTACATTTTTTATAAATACAGAAACTGCAGATAAGATGATTTCTTCTTAAGGCGTCAGTGATTCTTGCAGATTTCCAAGGATCAACCAACCTATGTGTCCTTCCTCTTTGCCTGAAGGATACCCAACTTGTTTCTGAGAGCTCCAAAAGTACATGCTTTTGAGAGAATTGTTTTGAGTCCAAAATGGGTAGTAGGATGCCTGAATCCTATACCATATTTGCATTTTCCAATCTCATTAATTATTTAATATATAACACCTATGGAGGGTTCCTACCACCATTACTTTTGCCTCAATGTTTCCCATCTTTAAAGAAGATGTGGTCATTTTGTTTCTTTTTCTACTATGAAGGAAACATGCTTGTATATTGAACGATGAGCGCTTGTAAATAAAACTTTAATTGATAAAATGTATCAAAGGTGAGCTAATATAAAACCATATTAATTCAATATTCCAGTGATATGGAGGCAGCCTTAATATGCAGCTAACATGCAGGAGAAGTCCTCAGAAGTCAATGCAGACTTCTATATTTTGTGGATGGGAGCACAAAATCACAAATAATTTAAGCACTTTCTATCTGCGTGCTCTTGGAGAAACCAACAATGATTTGCATTTTGCCAAAGCCAATGGCTACTTTTCTGATCGTAGGTTACCTGCTATTGCAGTGGCATTTGTCATAGTAAAAATTTCCGCCATCTTGAAACATTTGATTCTGGCTTCTGGGGTATCATGATCTCCTAGTTTCCCCAGTGTGACTCTAATTCTCCTTTTCAGACTCCTTTGTCATCTCTTCCTCTACTGTACCTAAGGCTTCATTTCTTCTATATACGTGCATGCTTTCTCTTCTTTGAATTCACTCATAAGTACCATCCATAAACCTGACTTTTAACATCCAACTGCCTATCTGACATTTCCACATGTGTATCTAATAGTCACAGCAAACCCATGTCCTTGAAACCGGCTTTCCCCAAACCTGCTCTTCCCTCACCCATTCACAGTCCAATAAACAGCACTGCCATCTCCCCAGCAACTCAAATCCTAAGAGTCACCTTTGATTTCTGCCTTTTGTTTTTCACCTAGCTTTAACAATTTTGCTCCAAAACATGTTTCAATGCGAACAGTTCTGTCTCCACTACTACCAATATAGTCCAAACCGCATCTCTGCCATGAACTAGGGCAGTGACATCCTAACCAGTCACCCTTCTTCCATTCCTTTCTTCTTTGATCCATTCATTATATCCTTTCACTGTATAATCATATCATGTCACTCCCCTGCTTAAAACCTTTCAGAGGCTTTCTATCAGAAAAAAAAATATCCAAATTTTCTACTCTGGCTTATAGTCTCTCACATCTCATCTTTTTTAATGGTCCGCTTTTCACTATGCTCCAGCCACAATGAACTTTTTTTCTCTGTTTATCAATCATTCGTGGTTTATTCATGCCTTACAGCCTTTCACTAATGGGTAACTGTGCCTAGAATTCTCTTCTCTCGAACTTTGCCAACTGGCTCCTTCTTGTCATTCATCTATCAGCTTAAATACCATCTCTTCAAAGAAGCCTTTCCAAATCAACTGTGCAAGCTCCACAGAGAAAGGCCCTTATGCATCTTAGCTCCACCCCCAGCACCTAGAACATGACTGGCACATAGTGGGCACACAATAAATACTTGTTGAATGAATGAATAAGCTTCATTTTTCCTAACTGTAAAATAAAGGCATTGAATTGGATAATGGTAAGCCTTCTCTAGTTCAATCATATTAAGTGTATGAGTTAGACATCAGTAATTTGGGCACTCATATTGAATCTGCTCTATTTCAATCTATTTCTCCATTTGAAAAAATTTTCTTTCCTAACAATAAAAGCTGTTAATAATTGATTTGCTGAGCATGATGGTGCCATATCTTTCTGAAGTAATATTAATTATGGCTATCTTTATTAGCCATGAGTCCCATCACCTTTTCTTCAGAGCTGTGTGGACACACATCTGCTGTTACTGTTTGATTTATTTGGCCATCGCAAAAAATTTACATGCCAGTGTAAATAGGCTAAGAGAGGGATACACGGCTTTTATAATTTATCATTACATGAGACCCTATGTTATATTTTTTAACAGAAAAGATAGAGAAACACTTCTACTATTAAGACTAATACATAATAAAATTGTATTTGTGTCCCATTGTATGCTTTTTACATATACTTCTTTTATTTTACTACCTCTGCTTGACACATACCTATCTCAAGATGGTGTGATTTAACTCATCTAACCCAAGCTCTTAAAAACTTTTTTCTGAGAGTTTTATGGTTATTATTATCTATCATCTATTACCATTTGAATGAATGTCTTGAAAACTAATGAAGACAGTAGGTATATTGTATTCGGTAGGTATAATGTATAGGCTTCAAAATGCCCACATTACCTAAGGACTTTGTAATAGTCCCAGCTATAAATCAATCAATAGTTGTTCATAGAATTCAGACCTTTAGATTGCTAAAGTTTCCTATTTTGTATTTTTCTTTAGCTGTTTCACTTGCCAGTCTCACCTTCACTAGAAGAAATGTTTATGTCTGTATACTCCTTTGCTGTTTAGTCTTTCCTAGAAGCTAAATATGCACAGTAAGACTTAAATGTTAAGAAGCTAAGTGGCTTGTTTAATTTGGCTTTGCTAAAACACTTTCAGGTTAAAATTATTTTTGTGTTTTATCTATAAGCACAAAAGCTTCAGTGTCATCATAGAATTGCTTCTGATAATTCATTACATTTAAATGACGGCTATAATTATAGACATAACTCAATGTATTTCACAACTACTTTCTTTTTCTTTGTGTGTGTGGTTTTTTTGTGGTTTTTTTTTGTTTGGTTTTTTTTGGCATGGATGTCGGTCCATATTCCAGGGTTAAGTGAAAGACTTATGGTTTTTGGGTCACCTCCCAGTGGGCTTTTTCTGCAACATTTTCCCTGGGTGAGAAGTAGTCAGTCTCAAGCACACTGGTGCCTGTGACCTCATCCTATGATGATTTAATGTTAGTTACACGAAGGCATGTCTTACACTAAATTTCCTGTGAGCCCATATATGGGAGATATGAACACACTGGCTCCGTCATTTGATAGCTGATAGTTATAGGACAAAACAAGCAACCCTTCCTTTTTTGGGAAAATACAATTTTTAAGCCACATTCCATCTATCTACATCAGTAGTTGTAGATGTAAGTATCTTACAGTACCACCCGCGGAGTTATTTGTTGATCCATTCCTGTAGTCTATCAATCTTTTTTCAATTCTGGGTTCACGGTTAGAGTGGTGGAGCAGCGTATATTACATCTCTATGATAATTTAATTCAACTGCAGTGTGCTAGGGTCTGGATTGCTCCACTTAGCAGCCAGAGGTGACCGCAAACAGTGCCAGGGCCCAGATTGTTGTCAGCAACAATTACCGGCTAAAGAGAGCTTTGAGAGACTGTGGCATTCGACAGAAGTACCCAGCAATGCGCCAGAGTGTATATAAGGATACATATGTGAGAGTTTTAACAAAACCATACATTTCTTTGTCAAAACACATCATAATTGATTAGCTGACAAAGTTTCTAAACTGCCTGTGCATCTTTGTAGAAGTCTGTGTTGTATCTGTTTGTTCCAGGCATGTTTTCTTAATGGGTTTATGTGAACGGAGAATCTAAGAAGAAGGTAAATGGCTGCGCTAAATACGACACTCCAAATGGAAAGTAAAAAAACACAATTTTGTTCATATATTTTCCTTGTTTCCTACTCCCACAAAAATAAATTCAATTTTTAAAAGCAAAGGAAAAGAAATAAATGGCTCTTCCCCTTTTAATTACCACATTTAGAAAGCACTGTAAGTACACACACCATTTCAGTAAATGGCATTGGATCTCAGGGATGCTACGTGATGCTGAACTGAAATGCTTGTCTTAGAAAGTGCTCTTAAGTTGTGCGCTGGCTTTCTCAGCCCTTATTCCTATAAAATAAGAGTCGAAAAAAAATGATAGGAATCCCAACTCCATGACTGCAGTAACATTTTTTTTTTTTTTTTTTGCTAGCCTTGTCAGAATGTTATTATCTGTAGGGGGTCGTGGGGGAGAGGCAATTTGCTTAAGTTAGTAAATACATAGTTAGTTATAGAAACAGAAGTTTATTTTCATGTGGTTTTTGTATTAGCTACAAAATAGTGACTCAAGTGCTCCATTCTAGTAATGCTGCTTAGCCATGGCGCACTGAAGGTTTGGGATTTCTCATTAGCAATTTAGCCCAAATAGCAAGAACTAGTGGAATGTTCACACAATCCATTTGAAAAGAAGAACAACAACAAAATCAGTCCAAAAGCTCTTTTGGACATTAAAAAGAAAAGATTAGGTTTGGAAAACATCTTACTTTGAAAAATTTTCTAACACTATTGTCTCAAACAAAAGAAAAGGAGAGAAAAGTATAAACATGTGCAACTGTCCACTAGCTTGACCTTCAGGAGACCTAGGCCCTGAGGACAAACATATCCTCAAAGGCATCATCATGTCCTTCCTCTTCCTGGAGCGACACTCACCATCCATCCCAATAAGCCTATGCCTCATTGCTATGAGAAACCTTGGTGTTGTAAAGGACTTCAACTTTCATCTTTTTCAGTGCCCCAACTCTCATTTCAGTGTTACTAGGAAAACGTTCTTCTCTCATGCCTATGATCTTTCATTTCTTTGTCTACTCTATGAGAAGGCTTTAATAGCAAGGGAGTTCCCAGAAGGAATTATTTCAAGCTATATATTCCTCACTTGAGGTATTTACTCATTACTAACTTGGTCTGCACCAAAGATGTCAGCATATGTCACATACTACCTTGCCTGTTTCCTACTGATTTCATGAGTATATATCTTGTTTCCCCAACTACATTGTAAAATCATTAATTATAAAGTCTGTGTCTCTTACATAAGCCACTGCATCCAAAAAACACCAACAAATATGAGTCTCTGATACCTGGAAAGTGCCCATAAATACTTAGGGGTTGCTAATATGATTGGGACTACTTTTTATGCATAAGGGCAGAATAGAGATCTCAGGAATGAACATTTTTATTTATTCATTGATTATATCACAAACTCTTCTGGGAATACCTTAGGTTACATCCATAGGATAGACCAATTAAAGAAGATACGGTCTTTCCCTCAGTGAGCTAACAGTCTGCAAGAGGAGATGGGCTTCAAATAAGTAATTATGTTGCCTTAGGATACGTGCTACTATCAACATTTGTATAGGGTTCAGAGAAAGAAGTAATGCATAGAAGTAGAGGCTTGGCTTGGTTCCTACAGGATAGGTTCAAAAGATGGAAGGTGATGGAAAGAATTTTCAAGGTGGAGGGAAAAGTTATCATCGCCATGGCTAGAATATAGTGAATGTTTGAACTGTGGGAGATAGAGTTGAAGAGGAAAATGTGCAAAATTTTAAGCACACACACACACACACACTGTGTTTCATTCTTCAGAAATTTCTTTAGGTGCTGCCTCTAGCACCACCATCCTCATTTTACTTCATTTCCGTGGCGACTTTTCCCTTCAGATTCAGTCTTAAAGTGCTCCAGCTACCCCTGAGCCCATATTAATCTAGGGCACAAACATTGACTCCCTTTGTTCTTTTATCCATGATCATGGGACAGATTCTGCAGACCCCTGCCCAAGAAAGAGCTCAGGCCCCTCACCCACACTTATACCAACAAAAGCTTAGACAGTAAGTGGGGTCAGGGAAGCTCTGGGTGCCTTACTGAAGAGTTTGGACTTTATCCTCCTGTCTAGAGAATGGGGTTCCATCCTTGTACTTTGTTCAGAAAGTAAAAAAAAAAAAAGAACAATTAATAGGATATAACTACAATGGCATTAAATCCAGATCATTACCTTTGAGTGCCATTATGGCCTTCTGAGAATTAATGCAATAATTAACTTAAACCATTAATCCAGGTAAACATTTGACCCATTATTGTTTACATTTTGGAAAGAGCATGTGAATCAAGTCTTGGAAACACGCCAGTATTCTACTCTGCAGATTCTAGCAGTGCTCAGAGAACCATTTTTCTGATATCCATATGTCATTACACATGGATGATTTATTAATCATCAGATGCATTTTAAAATACTGCACATACACAGATTATAATATACCTAATAATCATGCACTGTACTGCATGATTTATGTTACAGACTTCTCTATTTAACATCAGGGTTTTGTTTTTTCTGGAGGCAATCTCTTCAGAAAAAAAAAATTGGCTTCTTGCCTCGGTAGTTTTTTCGGTGGATAAAGGAGCTTTACATTACAATCCTAAGAGAAGGAGCCATTTTTTTTCTTATCCCAGCTAACAATCATTTCAATCATTGGTGAATCACTATCTCCTATAGAACTTCAAGTTTAGTTTTAAGTTTCAGCACTCAGAGCCAATCACTAAAGATGGTATGCCTTTGCTGAAAGTATACAACTGTGATTAGGGCAAAAGTGTTTAGGTCAAGTTAATGACTCTTTGTGTCTCCTGCATACAATGGTGCCCGCTGTGCTAAGGTAAGTTGAGCTCAGGAAGAATCATTCATAGTTATCACAGACTTTTTTATTAGGACTATTGTTCTGGAAGATAGGAAAATGTCTTGAGGAAAGACAGGCTTCTTCTAATATCACAAATATGCTGTATGGGCTAGAAGCACATTAGTGTCAAAGATGAAATTTTACTGAATTTATAAATTAGCAGTAGTTTTCTTCATTCCCCAACCTACGAACTATATTTTGAGAGTATGCTTTGAAAAGGAAAGAAAACCAAACGTGCTTGCAAAGTTGGAGGGATGTTGAAAGAAGACTGAAATTGGAAGTGATATCAATAGCAGGAACACTTAAGAATTAGAATGAATAGATGAAAATATGAAATTAAACACAAGTTCAAAAGAAAAAAAAATCATCCTAAAAATATGATTAGAGGGTTAAGAACTACAATGACCTTGAAGGCAGAGAGGCCCAACCCACTGATTTTCACTAACAATAACTTTGTGAACAAAACCAAGCTGAGAATGGTCAGAAGCCAAGATCATACTATTAGTTGTTTAATTAAGAGTGTCCAGAGGATTTTTCCAAGTCTATATATTATCTCGAGATCCAGCCTCACTGGGAGAGATCATATGTCTTTTAACCTTTGAGAAGCATCATTTTCCTTCTATGTACAGTGGGGAAAACACCCGCTCGGAGCAAAGCACCTTGGAAGTTAAGAAAGAAAATGCAACTCTCTGGATAGAAGCATTAAAACAACTGTTGTCTTGACAGAGTTAAAGACCTCTCTAGAAAGATTTTACTTTTTATTCTTTCTATTTATGTTTTTATTTATTTATTTATTAGAGTAAGCAAAATGGGGGGTGGGAGGGAGAAAATTATCCTGGCAGAAGGCTGACCTCTATTTTATATAATTTGTAGCTAAAAAGCTTACAGGCTAAAACATGTAAATATATGCAGATCTGAGAGCAAGACCTCAGAAGGGAAATAGCCTGGAGAGATTGAAGAGAATGTGGCCCAAGCACAGGAGAACTGCTGGGGCTCTTAGCAACCTGGAAACCTGAAATGAATTATTATCTGGGTCTTATTGTGACCTACTTAGTATCCCGGCAGCATGCTGGCATAAGGAGAAATTTGGGGTTGTAGGAACTGCTTATTTACTTGACCTTGAAGTTACATGAACCAGTAGGCTGACTGCTGATTTGGCCCAGTGAGCAGGTCAGCCACATCATGCTAAGATCACTCAACGTGTGTCAGGGACAAAGGCAGCCTGAGCCTATGTCTTCTGCTGAGTTTCTCATTTATTGGAATATGCTGTATCTAAGTTGTAACCATTCCTGGTAACAAACAGCAGTAGAAAAAAAGCAAAATATATACCACTGACATTCATGCTTTTTTCAAGTCCACTGGTTTTCTTTTTTAATTGTGTCACAATGAGAGGAGAAACAGCAAGAATTTCAGATTGAAATTAGAGCAAGAAATCAGTTTGCTTCAAATAAAAGAGCAATCATTCATTTAAAAGGTAGAGTGTAGGTGAATGAAAACAGAGGCAGTATTTGTAGCAAGGCAGAAAAAATCAACATCACACTTCCTCAAACCTCAAGAATTCTCACCAAGAGACTGATGACATTAAAGAGCTGGAATCACTGAAAGAGAGCATCAGTTTTAACACTTGGGGCTTACAGATGAAGAACACAAGGAACAAAATCATAATGCTACTTAAAGTGCAGGAGCAAAACTCAACTCTCCAAACACTCAGAAGTTTCCGTGCTTTTGCCCCACACTACTTCCTGGAGTAAACGTTCTCTCAAGTTCTCCTTGAACATAAATCTTTTCTCATGTCACTATGAATCAGTGGAGTTTGAGTAAGGTGAGCTGAGGTAAAGGTGACGTCTCTTAGGTTTATTTTTCTCTTTTGAGGAAGAGTCTGTGGAGGGATGAAGTAGAGCCCCCCACTTCAGTCAAAGCAGACATGAGTCAGAGTTGAAATTGGATCCTACACTTAATTTTGCTTGTGTAGATCTAATGTACAGTATATGTCTCACAAATGAACTCTTTCAAAAGAGTTAAAACCTGAGATGCCGTGATTGATGGAAAATTCCAAGTAACCCAATTAACACGAATAAGGAAGTTATCAAATATGAAAACATGAGGTGAATTAACTGCCATCCAGTATGTTATGATGTGATGAATAATGGGCATCTGGAATTTTATTAATGAGCATCTAATGGAAAAGATGGAACTGGCACCAACAAGTTTAATCCCCAATAATATATAAAACAAGCCTAAGCCAAAACCGGGAGATCTGTAGGTGCCAGATCCTATGACCTACGATAGGAAGCATCTTCACTCATAGGTGTGTTACCAGAAAGACACATGCCAGCCCGCTCAGAATGTTTTCGTGGGAAAGAAATCTCAGCGTTGACCCACTTCAGCCGTTGCTCTATTGTCTTGATTTTTGCAGTGCATCTGAGATGTGTCCAGAGAATCACCCAAGTCAGTAGTGATTACCTGCACTTAGCAAGGTAATTATAGGAAAACAATGATGTAGTGATCTGTGAATAACATTACCATAAATTCTTGAATATGGCACAGGTATCACTCACTACTGTATATACTCTTTTTTGCCTTCAGAAAAGCTTTCTATTAAGACAACGTCTTTAAAAGACAGAATTGGGCTTATTTGTCACCAAAATAAATGGCTACCGATGAGGAGTAATTTGAAAGATCCCCAAACATCTGCAAAATATGGGCGTTTGCTACCTGAAATTCCACCAATAAAGGTTTGTTCCATTACGCACTGAACCTTCTTGGAATATGGTTATCCGCCGAAAAGTTAGCATGTGCAAGATCCAGTAAGTCAATGGCAATTATTCACACAGTATTTATTAGTGTCACCCAATATGTGTTAGTGTCTTTCCAACAAATAGCTACAATGGAGAGAATTTTTGTGAAGAAGGAGAAGAAAACAGAAAGGTTCTGATCCTAGTCCACTGCGTAAGGAGAACACGCGTGAATTAGCGTCCCTGGACAGCCATAGCGGGGAGCTGGTAGATTCAGTGAAGGGGATGGAAGAACTCCAACTGAATCCTTGCAATTCCTCAAAAGTGTCATGTTCTTTCTTGCATTCAATCTTTGCACAAATTGTTCTCGTCTCATGGAAATTCTTTAACCCATGCTAGTTTTCTTTCATTTTTCCTGCTGAGAAGTTTTTAACATTAGAGAAATTTCTTTATTTTTTTACTCTTATCACAATGCCTAAAATATTATAGATGTGCCATAATTTGTCAAGTGATAAATGAGAAAATTGGAGTTAGGAAAATACCTAAGATCAATTCTACTTAGTTCACAATTTTGCCCTGGGCCACCCTAATTAAATGAAAGTTATTTTTGTAATGTGTCCACACCGTTAAGTTGAAAATGCATTTGACTAGAAAAACTATTACCGTATCAGTCAATATGATTATACCAATGTTGCCCTGCCTATCTTAGAACATCATAATATTATTAAAACAAAATTTTTAAAACACAGGAACTTGTCAATGTGATAAGTTTTCTAGTTCATATTATATAGCCACTTTTGGGTGGGAAAAATCTCTGAGACTTTCTAAATATTTTATTAATGAAAAAGTCCCCCAAATTCTAACATTCCACTTAAAAAAATTATTTTTCTCTAAATGTTTAGTCTTCCTTCCAAATCTCTTAATTCAGAATTTAAAAACATGTATTTTTACATATCCTTGTAAAGTGGAGGTAAAATACATACAAAAAAAAAATTAGAGACCAAAAGCTTCTATGAAGGTCAAGGAAGCATCTGTTGAGATTTGTGCTACTCTGTTGATAATGAACCTCTACATAACAAGAACTAGTGAATTAAGAGAAAGAAAGAGTTTACAAATCATTCTATTCTCAACTTACTAATGATTGGAGGTCTCCCTAGATGGTTACTAATCAAAACCTAGGTTTTGGAGCTTTACAGTATATTTGCTTCCTTTTAAAAGAAATGAAGTAATATTTAAAGTATATACATTGATTTTTTTCCCCCAGCAAAATGTTTTATTTTTAAATTACAGTTGACATTCAATATTATATTAGTTTCAAGTATATAACATAGTGGTTAGATGTTTATATAACTTACAAAGTAATCCCCCCGATAAGTCTAGTATCTACCTGGCATTATATGTGTACATAGTTTTTACAATATTATTGATTATATTCCCTATGCTATACTTTACATCCTTGTGGCTATTTTGTAACTGTCAATTTGTATTTCTTCATCCCTTCACCTTTTTCACCCAGCCCCCCACATCTCCCATCTGGCAAACATCAGTTTGTTCTCCGTATCTGAGTCTATTTCTGATTTGTTTGTTTGTTTGTTTTGTTTTTTATATTCCACGTATAAGTGAAATCATGTGGTAGTTGTCTTTCTTATTCTGACTTATTTCACTTAGCATAATACCTTCTAGGTCCATCCATGTTGTTGTAAATGGTAAGATTTCATTCTTCTTTATGACTGAGTAATATTAGGAAAATGTTTGTAGTTGATACTTTAATAGGAGCAAGATGACAGGCACAAAAATGACAACACAAAATTCTAAAATTCTAAAGGTGAGTGGTCCCCTTTCCTAGAGTGAATTAATGCAAAGGTTAGAAATTATTTCAAATCATGATTCAATTAAGTAAATGTCTGTTGAGTGAATAATACGTTTGAACTTAAGAAAAATAAAGATGTGCTTTGCTCTTCATTTATCTAAAGGAATGAAAGAATAAAGGGAAAAAGGGGAAGGAGAAAAAGGAAGAAGGGGACCCAATATACCATAAGAGGACCTGTATATTTGTAGTTAGGAGTCATGAGTCTTAGAAAGGATGGGAATAGTTTCTGATACATGCTTACTGGAAGATGATTTTACAATATGAACAGAAGCCTTCAATATATATATATTCAGTAATTTTGATTCAGTAATTCTACTTCTAGGAATTTATCCCAGTAAAGTCACCAAACAAGTATGTTTAGATTTATGTATATGGGTGTTCTTTAATATTTTACTATAGTAAAATAAATTTTATGATAATAAATGTTTGGTTAAATAATGACATTCCATGATGATTATAGATATATATTTATTGACATAAAATTTTTGGTATCTTTTGTTATATAAAGAAGCAGGTTATAAAGTGACATATATGGTACAATTCCATTTTATAATATACTTTTGTGTATTTTATATATTTTCCTAAGGATATTTCATATATATATATATATATATATATATATATATATATATATATATAATATACACCTAAGACCAAAGCAAAAAGGAAAAATAACTGAATACTAAAAACGGTTATAGGGCCAGTCGAGTGCCGCGTTGGTTAAGAGTTGGCTTGGGACGCCAGCTCTGAGCATCAGGGTCCCGGTTCGGATCCCACATGAAGGCCAGTGATGCTGTGCCCTCTACAGCTAGGATGAACAACAGCTCAACCTGGAGCTGGGCTGCCGTGGGTCGCCAGCGACAGCATAGGCTGCAGCCCCTGCTGCAGTGGGCTGCTGTGAGCTAACGTGAGCTACTGTGGGTGGCCGGCGGCCAGCGTGAGTGGCTGGCAGCTGGTGTGAGCTGCCATGATCCCCTGCGAGCGGCCATCCAATGGCCAGCAAGGGACTGCCTCACCCAGAAAGAGTGCAATGATAATATCAATATGGGCCAGTGTAGCAAGTCCTCTACAACCAGACTGAAGAATGAAAGGACAGCAACTTGTCTGTTCCCCTCCCCCGATTTCCCAAAAAAATCTTTAAAAAATAATAATAATAAAATAAAAATAAAAATGGTTATCAATATATCAATATTGTATTGATATTTTAAAATATTGTATTTTGTATATATTACACCTAAGACCAAAAAGGAAAAATAACTAAATACTAAAAATGGTTATTAGTAAAGGCTGATATTTAGTTTTCATATTTGAATAGTCTAGTTATTAACAATAAGAAAGACACAGATAATAAATTTAGGAAAAATAGGAAATTTCTATAATCTATTTTTGATATTAAAGAGAAAAAGATTTCATGGTGATGATAATATTTGCTTTACGATGACACTATATTTTACTTCTTTAATTTTATTCAAAAACTAGAAAACAGCAATAATGAATTTGCCCCGAAAGTTTGCCCCCATCTAAGTACTTCTCTCAGACTTACTATTTATTTACCACATCTTCTGGGACATGACTACAAATTGGTTCCCAACTTGGGAATACACAAACCCCCCAAACTAATATGTAAAACAAATTGTTCCATCATCCCATGGTTAACAATTGTAAAGAATTATTGGTATTATAAATAATATTCAATTGAAATTTTAGAACAGATATGGCTCTGCCTGAGTAGTTTATTGGAAAATCATTTGTTTCACATCAGTTTTGGCATCCAGTATTCACTGTGAATTATGTCGTTATAGCTCAGTTTATTATATTTCTGTTTGTTCCACTGTGTATATATATGTCTTAGGCTTTAAAAAGGTAATTTGTGCCCTCAAAATGTATTATGTAACAAATTGTGATTCATGCAAATCACTTTGATTTGTTTTCCAAAAATGTAGCCGGCTTCAATTAATCAGTTGCTATTCATTTCATATGTTTCAATTGCACAAACAACAAAAGCTCCAGTGAATTATCACTTACATGGGGGACTGGCCTCCAGAGGGTATGAAAGACACAACAATCAGACATTATACCAAGCATACAATTATAGCGTGTGTCCCCACAAACTCCAATAAATCTCACATCACATTATATTGGACTCCCACGTCTCTCAAGTTCTCCCTTACCCGAGTCGCCTACCTGCTGTAATCACAGCGTTGTGCTGTGCGTGGGTGCACAGCTCTCGACCTGCTGAGACTTATTGCATGACTCCCAATGGGTAGCAGGAGTCAGCCCAGCAGACTGCTGGATCTATGTTCTGCAGACTGCTCCTCACGACAAATGAGTAGCTGGAAGTGTGGGGCTCCTGTGCATGGACTTTGTTTAGGAAAGACCAGAAGTGAAAGCAACATGTCAATTTCAATTTGCTTAGACGTTGGTGACATACAGTATGTTCATGTAGCTTTAATTACTCGAAACGTAAAAATGGACATAGCAAAAACTTGCAAGAGACATTATAAACTAACTGTAGAAAATGTCCTCTCTTATAAGCTTTTATTTTAATTATGGGACATCTTAAAGTATAATTACCACTCATGCTTTTACTTAAGTGACACATTGTCTCAACCCTATCTCATAGGATGAACTAGTAATAATGGACTAGGATTAGCATTTTATAAAAAGTATATTATTATTTATTTTCCTAGCAATAACAGGGTACTTAGTGTCATCTAAAATAGAGGGCATTATTAAACCAAAACCATTTTTCTATGCCAGCTATTTATAAACCACATATGAATAGTTCTAAAATATAGGGTGCTGAAATGACTAATTGTACTGAATAGGTACTCATTAGGAGTAAAACTGCCCGCAAAGGGAAGATTTGTATATGGAGTTTGGATATCACTCTGTCAGCCGTGGCCAAGTTACTCTGATGACAATGACTCAAAATCCTATTTGGGGATATTTCTTCTGGGGCCAATTACCATGGACATAAGTAAAGGTCAGAAGAATGTAGCATTAGACATAGTTTCACCATGTAAGGATACTGCATCTGCACCAGGTTATAGAGACCTCAGGGCAGCAGACAAAATAACAGGCTGCCAATCATATGGCATATTAACTCTGTGAATTTTTACGTGGTTGACTATCAATAAGACAAACCTCAGTTGCACCAAGGTAAAGCCCACACACAATGGTTGTTAAGTGCTTCAAAGGGAAACTCAGCTTCGACATTGTTACCATTTCATGTTTGCAGCTCTGATTTTCTGTCCTAAATCTTCTAATTTGACATATTAAAGAAAAAAAGAGAATGACAGTAAATAAACATTCACTTATTGCGTTCCTACCATGTTATTAGTAATCAGAACCTTACCTATGGCACTGAGTGCAATAATCACAACAAATGTGTGACGGGATAACAATCCCCACTTAAGCCAACAGAGGGTGAAAGAAGATAAGTAACAATACAGGTTTGTAGCCAGCCTGAGTATTCCAGACTGTCAGATTTCCCTGGTGGTGTTTCCTGATCTCCAGTTTCTGATAGGAAATAGGAAGTTGCAATAGACCACTGTGGAAGGCTGCATAATGGACCCCTAAAGATGTCCATGCGCAAATTTCTGAAACCTGTAAATAAGTTACCTTATATGGCAAAGAGACGCTGCACATGCGATTAAGTTAAGGATGCTGAAGTCAGAAGATGATCCTGTATCAGTCCGGTGGGCCCAAGGGTCTGAGTGAGAGTATAGGAGATGTGATGATAGAAGTAGGGGTTGCAGTGATGCCCTTTGAAGATGGAAGGAGCTAGGAGCAAAAGAAGGCAGGTGGCCCTAGACGCTGGGAACGCAAGGAAATGAATTCTCCCCTAGAGCCCCCAGAGGGAATGCAGCCCTGCTGACACCAGGACTTTAGCCCTACGTTAAATGACCTTAACTAATTTCAGACTTCTGACCTCCAGAATTGTAAAATAATAATGCTGTGTTATTGAAGACACAAAATGTGTGCTGTTTTACAGCAACAATAAAGAAACTAATATAACAATTATCCCCACCCTAAAAATGAAAACCAAACAGACAAAAGTATAAATTTAGAATTTTAAAACATATCAGAAAGCTAATGATTAAAAAAAAAAACCCTAAGACAAATAAATTTTTAAATGGACAGGTCTTTCCTAAGAAAAAATCATATGGCTGCTTTTATTGATGGGAAAACAATAGTAAGAAGTAGGAGAAACTAACCCTCCATGGTTGGAGGTAAAGAGAAACCAGCTTAACTTTTAGCAAACCTTAATAGCTACTGTGGGTTCGTTAACATGACAGATTACAGTCCCAAGGAGCCCCAGTTACAGAGTGAATTTACACCCAGCCACCAAATCCCTTTCACAAGACCATTCCAAAGTGCCCGGGACAACATGCTAAAGGCTGGGAGCAAGAAAACAGAACTGAGGGAGATCGCCCCTTAGGCACACCAGGCCTTCATCAAAGCACAATCAGAGGACACGAAAGGCCGCAGGCTGGGGGAAAGAAGGGGGGTCAGATAGACACCCCTGAGCTGCACAGAATACAGAGAGAGAGAGAGAGAGAGAGAGAGAGAGAGAGAGAAATGGGGAGGGGAGGGGAGGGGAGGGGAGGAAAGAAAGTGATACAGATAGAAGCCAAGACCTACAACACCACAAAGGATAACTATGTGGGTAAACATAAGATTATAGATATATTTTTTAATGTTTTAAATATATATTGTGTTTATACATACAGTGTGTGCATGCTTTTTTATATTTTTATTGTTTACATTTATATTTTATACTTTTTATATTTAACTTTTTAAGACTATTGACAATGTAAAGCAAAAATAATAACAATGTTTTTAAGATAATAAGATATAAGAAAGTAAAATATATAACAAAAACACCAAGAGCAGGAGGGGGGTTAAATAGAATCATGCTGTTGTAAGGTCCTTACATTGTTTGTATAGTAATGTTTGAAGGTGGACTGTGATAAATTAAAGATGCAAATTGTACTCTCTAGAGCATACACTGAAAAGTAATAATAAAGTTCATCAAGGAAATATATAATTCTAAGAATATTTTATTAACCCAAAAGAAGACAGAAAAAGAGAAACAGGAAGATGAGATGGTACAAATAGAAAATAAACACCATGATGATAGACTTAAAACCAGTCATGTAAATAATTACATTAGACAGGGATGCACTCTGTGAGCAGGCAGAGATTCTCAGACTGAATTAAAAAGTAAGGGCCAACAGCATGCTATCTTTAAGAGATACACTTCATGTATAAGGAGCACATAGATAAAGACACAGATGTAGATTGAAATAGAAGAGTGGAAAAAGCTGTTGTAACTCTCAGACAAAGTAGGCATTGACAAGAAGAGATGGAGATATTTTTAAGTGATAAACAGGCCAATTCATTAAAAGGCTATAAGAATTCTAAATATATATTCACTTAGTGACAGGTCTTTGAAAAACATGAACCCAAAATTGACAGAACTAAAGGGAGAAACAGACAAATTCATAACGATAATTGGAGATTTTAATGCCCCTCTGTCAGTAATTGATAGACAAATAGAATATGTACAATAAAAACTAACTATGGATATAGAACTTCGGAACAACACCATGAACCAAATTGAACAAATTAATATTTATAGAACATTTCACCCAACAACTCGAGAATACAAATTCTTTTGAAATGCACATGAGATAACCAAGATAGATCATATGTGGCAGGACTGTAAAAGAAGTATGAAAACTGTCAAGAAAATAAAATCATACAGAGTATTTCTCTGACCATACAGTATTAAATTAGAAATCATATATAGAAAACCTCAAAGTATTTGGAAAATAAGCTACACGTAACTAAATAATTCATGAGACGAAGAATAAACCACTGGGAAAAATTTTTTAATATTTTCAAGCTGAATAATGATGAGAATACAATATATAAAAATTTGTGCGATGCAGCTAAGGTAGTGCCTGGAAGAAATTTATTGATTTGCATTCCTGAATAAAAAAGGAATGATTAAAATAAATCATCTCAGCTTTTATTTTAAGAACTTGGCAAAAACAGAGCAAAGTAATCTGAAAAAAATAGAAGGAAAAAAATAAAGATGAGGAAATCAATGAAATAGAACACATACACTAAAAAAAAAAACACTGTAACTAAATAACTTAAATGTTAGTTCTTTGAAAAGAGTAATAGATTTTATCAAATCCTAGCAGGATCAGCCAAGAATAAAGAGAGAACACACACAAATTACTAGTGTCCATAATGAAAAAAGGGATAACACTACAGGGCCTATAACCATTAAAAGGAAAATATGGGGATATTCTAAACAGTTTTATGCCAATAAATTCAACAACATACATAAAATGGAAATTCCTTAAGAAATACGCTTTTCTAAAACTGACACATAGAGAAATAAAAAAATTGAATAGCCCTATATATAACAGGAGAAATAATTTAAATTAAAATTTTATACACACATACGAAAAACAAAACAAAAGAACAAAAACTTAAGTTCCAAATGGTTTAACTGGTGAATTATTCTACTAAACATTTCAGAAGAAATATCAAGCATCATAATTTTTTTTTACAAAATATCAGAGAAGAAAAAAAACATTTCCCAAGTCATTTTATCAGGCCACAATAACCCTAATTACAAATTTGACAAGGATATTACCAAAAAACATATATAAAGAAAATAAAATTACAAATAAGAATCATTCATGAATATATATAAAAACCCGCAACAAAATATTGATAAATCAAACCCAGCAGTATATAAAATGGGTGTTATATTTCATAATCAATGGCATATAACCAGAAATGCAAAGTTGGTTGAATAATCAAAAATCAATCAATATAATTCCTCACATTAACATAATATAAGGAAATTGTGTGATGATAAATGCAGAAAAAATTGACAAAATTTAATGCTTTTTTATAATAAAGTTATCAGCAAACTAGAAATAAAAGAATTTTCTCAATCTAATAAAACATATCTATTAAAAATGTACAATAATCATCAAACTTAATGGCAAATTATTGACCACTTTCTCCCTAAGTATAAAGGGATATTTTAAACAATTATAAGCCAATAAATTCAGAAGTATAAGAATGTCTGTTCTCATTCTTTTTATTTTAACATTGTATTGCTGGAAGTTCTGTCATTACAATAAAGCAAGAAAAATAAACAAAAATATAGATTTAGAAAGGTAGTAAAGAGAAAACAGGGTTTTTTTCCCAGATGATAATGATTACATACATAGAAAACCCTAAGAAATCCACAGGCTAAAAAAAAAAAAATACCAGAATTAAAAGTAAATTTGACATATTTGCAAGTTATCAGGTTGAGATACTAAAATTTTTCTATACTAGGCAAAAAAAAAATGAAATTTAAAAATATACCATTTATAAAAGCATCCAAGAAATCAAATTTTGGAATAAATTTACCAAAAGATGTGTATTATTATATCTTTCTTGAAAGCTATAAAACATTGCTAAGAAACTTAAAGAAAATCTAAATAAGTAGAGAGAGAGAACATGTGCTTGATTGGAAGGCTTTATATTGTTAAGTATTCATTCTCCCCAAATTGATCTCTAAATCCCACATGAGTAACCAAGCACCAGCAACATTGTTTGAACAAATTGGCACCATAATTCTAAAAGTTGTACGGAAATGCGAACTATCATCAGAACAACCTGGTAAAGACAAAGTTGAAGAATTTTCACCTTCTAAATTTAAAACTAGCTCTAAAGCTAATCAGGGCAGTTTATAATTGAAATAAGGAGAGGTAAATAGATCTACATGTAAACGAGCCATTGATTTTCTGCAAAAGTACAAAGATACAGTGTGCATTTTTAAAGTTATTACTAAACATGTGCTGAGCTAAAACTAGAGATACACTGTCATTTCCCATTACAATGACAATCTAAACTTGATATATCAACACTATCTTAACCTTTTATTCACCAAGATAAAGACCCTCACTCTTCAAACTTTACATTACTATCTTGAAGGACCTCTTTTCCAAGTCTTTTATTTTACTTTTCTAAAACATTCTGAATTGTTTTTCATATTGAAATATGTGGCGGTTAATAGTTTCTTGGACAATGTTAGCCACACATTTATTATGTGCTTCCACTTTTAAGGGAGGTTAATTATAGGTCAAGTAATTTCCCTGAGCTTATTTCAGGAATAGGACATCAATCATAAGCTGTGGCCCCAATAATTGGACACGAATCTCTAAATCTTAACTTTTCAGATTCTATTGAGCTATGATTAATTAGGGTCCCAGAATGATACAAGATAAATATCAATTAAAATTATATTGGTATAAAAGTGATTCTAGTCCTGGTGTTGGCTCTGCTTCTAATAAGCTGTGTGATCTTTGATAAACCACATGTCTCTCTGGACTTTGTCTCAGAACTCAGACAAGATGCAGATAAAGTTGTTATAAATACACCCAAAAGAAGGTCAGCTTTCTCAAGGGTAGAAGCCTGGTTTGTTGGTGCCTCGTGTGTGCACTCGGACACACACACACACACACACACACACACACACACACACACATTCAACACCTTAATGTCATTCAAGATTCAATTTAATTGCCAACTACTCCACAAAATCATTCCTGATCCTACATTCCATGCCTACCCATACCCCTTCTCTGCTTTTCCAGGGGATTTGATCTGCATTACTTTTAGGAATCTATTCTCTTCAGTTTACATTTCTGCCTTTGGGAAGATTGTGAGTCATTGTGCAAAAATCCCTATTCTTTGGAGCCAGAAAACCTAATTTCTTCAACCTAGACCAAGAATGCACTGTCTCTAGACCTATTTCCTCATCTGTTATGATGAAAGCAACGTTAACCTATCCTGTAGTGTTATTCTGAGGGTTAAACAAGGTTCCCTGATTCTAGAACAGTATCCAGCACATGGTAGCATCGCAATAAATATTAGCAGTTTCTACTGTGATACAGTTATTCTGACACGTCTGTTTCCCACACCCCTTTTTAAGTGTTATAGAAGTAATTTTAAATATATGGGTTGTGTTTGTTAGAAAAAGTAGGAGTCATTTTTCCTGGCTCATTTACCATATCACATCCAACAAATAACTTGGGATTGAACAACGTAATACCCCAACTGTTACACTGTTTTCCTCTTCAGCAGTTGGTACTACCATTTTTAGAGGACTCCCTGAGCACCAAGTAGAGGATGAACCTAAAATATGTAGGGAACACGTAGGGAAGCACAAGTAGACAGATTTGAAGGAGACGACAGGCCAGAGATCCATGTGATTTTCAAGGATAAGAAGCTTAAATCTACCTGAATGGCAATAAAGTATTCCTTGTTTCAATTTCACCTAAAAAGCTAATATCTAGTTCTTTATTCACAAAAGCATTTGCCTGGTTGACCAACTACAGTTATGTTTATGAGTAGAACAGAAAGAACAGAGTAAATCCTAGTTCAATGGAAAAACACGAACATTTGATTCCATTCCAGAGCTCCAAGATGTTGTGTGGATGAGAACTTTCCAAGTGACCTGAGCTACACAATTATCTGAAATGGCAAAAGCTTCAATTTCAAACGTATAAAGGCAGATATGGTCTGCTAGGCTCTTTGGCCCAGACCGGATTGAATATTACAACTTTAGTTCATACCCAACAACACAAGTAATCATTGCCACATAAAATAAACATGAGGAAAGACCCAGACTGATAGTGATGTATATACATTCAATTAGAAAAAGACATGACAGGAAATAAGTTAGGACATAATCCTGCCAAAGTGGTCTAAATTGGCATATTGGTGACTTGTATAGTGATCCAATTTATTCACATTTTTGTGATTTGATTACAACAAAATTGTTTTGAATAGTAGTCTTACAAATATTTAATTTTTATATTTCCTTTTCATTCACTTCTGTAAAATGGCCTTTTCTCAGTGTGTCTGAAAGAGACTTTGTAGCCTGCCTTTATCCACTGTTGTGGAAGTTTATACTTTCAACCTAAATCTTGACAGGTTGATGCCAAATAATGAGGCCACCTCTAACAAGTTCAACCTTCTACAAAGTAATAGATTCTATAAAGTAATAGTAGTAATATAGGACCTCTGGCAGCATAGACGGAAACTAATGTTTATTACACAATCTAGCTTTACTCAGTTCATTTATGCACATTGCACTGATTGTAAAATAAAATTATAATGAAATATATTTGCATTTATAACCTCAGGCTACTTCAAGTAGTCTAGAATTTCTGAAGAATACCCAATTCAATGTGATTTTACTCTTTTGAAAAATTAAATGTCGCTTAATTTGTATACCTTTATAAAACTTTTCATATAATAACTTTATAATTCAGTGAAAAATTATCTGTATGGGTAAGAGTTCCTGTTTTTAATTTAGAAAAATAGTATGACCATGCCTAACACATATTTTAAATCTAAACCTTTTTCTGCTTTAGCTACAGTCCCAGAAGGGCATGCCTGCAAGATAACAGTCCCTGTGACCTACTACCACTCCCAGTCAGGTACAGTCTAGGGCTAGCGGGGAATAGTTAAGAGTCAATGACCATTTGCTAAATGACCACTGCATGTTATTACACACTGTGCTTAATTCTAAGAAAATCAGAATGACCTAAAGCCTTCCTGGTTAGTTCTTCAAGCTTCAAAAGGACGATTTTGTTTGTGTCAAACTCTCCAATAAATGAGAGGACTTTAGAGCTGCACTGGTTTCTACTAACGCGGCATTGGCAATATTTTTTGAATAAAAGTGCCCTGAGGAATTCAGGAAGATGCAACTATTTATCCCAGGATAGCACCGGAACTAAACCAAGAAAAGTTTTCAGGTTAGGAACATTTCCTTGAATGACTTAGTGGATAGTTTTCTCCTCTCCATTTTGTTTTCACTTTCTGGAATTCCTGAAAAGATTAAATTTTTTTTCCTTTCAGCCATATTGTTTTTCTCTTTGCATTTTGGATCTATTTTCTTGGCAATTTCCTCACCTCATTTTTCATTTTTTGTACTTCTGTTCTCTCTATTTTACTTCTCATTAACTCTTTTTGTCTCTGATGTGCATTTGTGTAACAACGTGTTACTTACTTCAAGAACACAGTATTTTTCCTTTGTGAGGATATGAATGATCATTTTTTGAACTTTTCTTACCTTACTCCAGCCTAGATCTCTTTCCCTAGGTTGCATTTTTTTAGTTTATTTATTTGAGTCTGCAGCTTTCACATTGAAGTCTTGCCTCAAATGTCTGGTGATCCTTGGTTTCCCACTCATATGTAAGCATGGGGCTCTATAATTGATTTGAGGATCTGAGCTCCAGAACAGGGCTTGTAGAAGTGAAACAGCAATTTCACTGTACAGTGATCTGACTGAGTTATCTTATCAGATAACCCTGAGATCAGTATCTTTAGTTCTTCTTAGGCTATTGAGAGTCCTGGAGAAAAATCGTACAAGCCCCTGGACAGAGGGTGCAATATGACTGCCAGGATTCTGGAAACCAGGTGGAATAAGGGGTTAGAAATGAAGACGTCTTATTTAGGTGGAAATATTCACTTATGGTTTTTTCAGTCAGCACCTCCATACTCAACTTGAAACAGACTTTCATACCATCTTGCTTGTAGAAACACATCAAGTCCCAAATTCTTGAGACTTTTCAGGTTTCTGTGGTGTAAATCAGGCTATTTACTAGTTTTCCTGAGTGCTGGCTTAAGGTCAGTTTTCCAAGCTCTGCTCAGTTAGTCGCCACTAGTACATCTGCTTTCCAAGTTCAAAACTGTGAGGCTGTTGTTCCTCGCCAGTTCTTCAGCCCTGTGAGCTTAAACCTATGGATTTCAATAGAGTAGTACTATTCCCAGGGGTATATTGGAACTTTGTTGAACTGATTCATTTGTTTTTGATTAGCACAATGATTCAGGATACTGTTGCCATTTAATAGGCAGGAGACAACTTTATTTTTATCATTCTATAAGTATTTTGCTTATGGAATCGTATCACACTGTTCGCTCTCAGAGTAAGAATTCTAGCATTAGATATATTTCTGAGATAAAGACTCTGAATTCTGCAGAAATACCTTAAGTGAAAATTATTATTTTTTTTTACATTTGTAAAGAGAATTTTGTTTTTTTATTTCACTTAGCTCTGATCACAAAGAAATTTTTTTCTTTTCCAGCATCTGTTAATCCACTCAGAAATGCAAATTAGTTATGTTGATTTTATTAACAGCACTTTGAAAAATTAAGCAAGCTGAATTTGTAGAAATACTCGCTGTTTTTATTGTTTCACATTTTTAATTGCATTCTTCATGGGAATGCATAATTAGGTCTTGAGTCTAATTCATGATAAATGCAATTAATTCAAATATTTAAAAATATTAATGACAGCCTCAAAAAGAGTAAGATTAATGAAACCTACAAAACAGTTAAGCAACTTCAATTTATGGTCTTATTTGGCTTGACCAACTCTAAAACATGAGTCTCCACTAACATACTCAAGAACTCAGAAAAGGAAGGAAAAGGAGAAAAGTTACATTTGTCAAAAAAATAAATAAAATACTGTGAGACTTCAGTGGCTATTCCTTGAAGGGACTCAGTGTACTGGTAAAAGAGTGATTCCCTTACTATGCCTTCCTCACAAACTTTAAAAGCCACAAAATGGAGAAATGAGGAGTTCTGATGCCAATAAGAATTCCCTTTCAATACCTGGAAGTTAATATTTCTGTCTCACACAGATGTGTATTTTAACACACATCTTATTTCCCATATGATTTGCATTGTCTTGCATTATTTTACGTCAGTAATAGACTTCCAGAAAAAGATTAAAATAATGTCACATTTAGTGCTTTATCTTCAAAACTTCACATGAGAATTAGAGACACTGTCAAAACTAATTAACCCATTATTTTTCTGCAAAGTTAGGATAAATGTACATTGGTCGTATTATACTTATGATCTGCCAGGTATTCTTGTTCAATAATTTATGCAACTTTCTGTTGGCCTACTATAGTTAGAAATAATAATATTTATTATATAACTTAGAAGAGATTGCTAATATTTTAGAGAAATTCTTTTTCCAGGACCTCACCCTCAGTGGACTAACAAATTTAAACTGTTGAGAGCAATTCCATTCACTAAAGAGTTAACATATGGCGTATCTACCATGGCCACTTCCTGAGAGTAAACTGTTCGTTATAATTTTATTTCTTCAATTATTTGCATAGGATCTACCTCATTGGAGTCACTGGGAAATATCTTTATTTGTTTTCAAGGTTAGCTTAATGTACATATAAGTAACATTGCCACTTCATTCCTAATGACACAGTTTATATAATATTTAGAAATAGGATTTCAATGCTCAGACTGTTTGTGGACAAAAAATAATAGTGTGACCAAAAGTCTATTGTTTCTGCACCTATAAATTTCTCTTCTGCAAATTTCTCAGATGCTTCCAGCTTGCTACAGCTAGTTGAAAACAGGCGAGTAAAAGCCTCCTCATCACCACTATCCCAAATCATATATACAATAAATGTTATAGAATGTCATGGACTTCTTTTCGATAAAGGGGCTTCAGAACAGCTCAGGGACTAGTACCAGAGGTCTGTGCATACCAAATATTTGATCTCTGGAAAAAAAAATATATATATATACCAGGTATGTCCCAAACACAAAATAGTTTAATACTCTAAAGTCATATATATCTATGGGAGTATATTAAAAATGAAGGTTTTGAAAGAGCATCACTTCTACCCTAACAATAATAAAAAGCAGTATAAGCCACAAAATAATCATTTTTCTTGTATTCATCAGAGACCTAACATCACAAAGCAACTTAGTAGTCTGAAATATAAGTAAATACAGGCCCCTCTAAAGAGAAAAGAAGGGATGATTGCCTCAATTGTAGCAGAATATGTGAGGAAGAGATGCTGAGCACCATGTAAGTGAATAAGATTTCAACTAAAATTTTAAACAAATTTCTAAGGGCTCAGTGTGAGCTAGAAATAGAGTATCAAATCCCTGAGAACTGCCAACTCAAGGGGAGTCAACTTACAGCTTCTTTTTCACTGACATCCACTGGGCACTGAAGAGAAAAGTGTACTCAGGGCATGAGACCAGAGAAAGCCTCTCTCAGTTGCATAAACCTAGGAAGAGGAGCAATCACTTCTGTGGAAAAATTCCAAAGTCCCACCAGAGCCTTCTCCCGTGTGGAATAAAATTCTTAACCCAGTATGCAAAGGGCAACAAACGTGTTGCTCCCGGGACACAGGTGAAAACCCACTGAGTCTGGAGAAAGGGTAACAGGAAAAGCTCCTACATCCCTGGGGAAGGGATGAAAAAGATCTTGGGCCCAGGCCATTAGCGATCTTGTAATGCTGGGGAGGTGCTGGGAACTCTCACATGCAAGACCCACCAAGGCAAAATTTGGCTGCCACAAAGAAGTAGGATCATTGAGAAATCCCCACCTCTGAGACCCAAAGAAAAACAACATGCCTAAAACTGAGGCTGGACTAGGACACCAAGAATCACCTTTGCCCCACCTCCAGGCTAGGAAGCACTGAGTGACAAGCAACATCTGTTTTCCATTTTAAGAGAGATACAAGCATATGGACAAAACCCCTTCTTAAGCACAGGCACAAAGATGGACAGAAGCAGAAAACAGAGAAGGAATATTATAAAAACCCTCCATTAACCCAGCCCATACCTGATACACAAGGTAATGCTAGAAGAATTTGCAATTGGTTGTGCACAGAAGATAATCAAAACAACAACAACTAAACACAGACACAACTCTATATGCAAACCCAAATACTAATGACCTAGCAGAAGAGGCTTGCCCATTTCTAGGAATAAATACTATTTATTTTGATCTTTACTATTCTTTTTTTTTTTTTTTTAGATTTAATTGGGAAATTGGGGGAGGGGGACAGCGTTGGGGAATCAGGGGAAGGGGAACAGACAAGTTGCTGTTCTTTTGTTCTTCTGTCTAGTTGTAGAGGACGTTGCTTCACTGGCCCATGTTGATATTATCATTGCGCTCTTCCTGGGTGAGGCATTCGCTCGCTGGCCATTGGATGGCCACTCCCAGCAGCTTGAGACAGCTCACTCCGGCTGCCGACCGCTCACGCTGGCTGCCAGCCACTCACAGTAGCTCATGGCAGCCCACTACAGCAGGTGCTGTAGCCTATGCCTACTGCCAGCGACTCACGGCAGCCCAAGTTTAGCTGTTGTTCACCAGCTTAGCTGTAGAGGGCTCAGCATCACTGGCCCTAATGTGGGATCTGAACCGGGGACCTGCTGCTCAGAGTTGGCATCCCAAGCCAACTCTTAACCAATGCGCCACTCAGCCAGCCCTTGATCTTTACTATTCTAATGAGGGTGCCAAAAAATGTATACACATTTTAAGAAAGGAAAACTGTATTAAAATTATAATAATATATACTAATAACAAAAGATGAATACACATCATGCTTGACTTCTGCAATTACAAGAGGTGCTCAAAGTGGTTACCATCAGCATCCAGACTCTTCTGATTATGTTGAACTACTGCTTGAGCAATGTTGACCAGAGTGTCCACTTGTATACATTTTTTTTTTTGCACCCCTGGTACATATGTCAGGATTCAGAAGAAAAACAGGAATCACTTGTCAAGAGACTAAGGAATCAATATAACCAGACCTTGAAATGAACCAGACCTTGAAACTATCTGAAAAGGAATTAAAAATAAGTACTCTTAACATGTTAATGGCTCTAGTTTAAAAGACAGACAAAATATATTAAGAGATAGGGAGTATCAGCCAATAGAAGAAAAAGTCTTATGGAAATATTAGAAATAAAAAACATGGTAACAAGATGAACAATGCCTTTGACAAGCTTGTATATAGAACTAATACAAAAAAAAAAAGAATCAGTGAGCTTGAAGATTGCATAATAGAAATTTCATAAACCAAAGCACAAAGACAAAAAAGTATGAGTCCAGAACAGAAAAGAGCATCCAAAAGCTGTTAAACAGGCCAAATTTGCATAATTTTAACCCTAGAGAAGAAGAAAGAATTAGGCTAGCCAAGAATTTCACAAAAACAATAAAATACATCAGAGCAAAAATCTAAGGAACTCAGAAAACACCAATGTCAAGAATATTAATAATAATGATAATTTTTAAATCTACTCCAATTATCTTCAAACTGCTGAAAATGAGAAATAAAGAGAAAATCTTGAAGTCAGCCAAAGAAAAAAGACACTTTATATATAAAGAGATAAAGATGAAAATTACAGCAGACCTTGCTTCAAAATATGCAAGCCAAGAAAAATATGACACCATTAAATTGCTGACTGGATAAAAGTCAGGCAAGAATGCCACACCCACTGAAAATAATGATTAAAAATAACAATTAAAAAAATGAATGGAAAATAAAGATTTTTCTCAGATAAACAAAAGCTAAGAGAATTAATTTCCAAAAGGCCTGTCTTAAAAGAAATATTAAAACAAATTCCCCAAGCAGAAGGAATAGGGTTCCAGACAAATTTGGATCTACACAAATAAAAGAATATCTCTGAAATGGTTGAAATGCAGTTAAAAGTATTTTTTTCTTATTTTCAGTCACACTAAAATATAATTTGCTGTCTAATGTAAATAGTGTCAACATATTGTGTCACATGGCATATATAAAACTGATATTTTAAAAAAATAATACAGAAGTTGGGACAGAGGAATTTGGAGTATACAGTTACAAGTTTCCTTTACTACACAGGAAGTAATATATTATTTGAAAGTAGACTTTTATTAATTAAAGTGGTATATTATAAATATGCATAATATATTTAATAATTAATAACAAAAATAGTTATTTTTTTACACAGAAATAATAATACTGTATTGTGGAGCTTATAACCTGCCATGCATGTAAAATGAGTGGTGATAGTATAAAGTCAAAGGAGGGAAGAAATAGAAGTATACTATTGTAAAGTTTGTTTATTCTACAAAGTACAATACCACTTGAAGGTAGACTGTGGTAAGCAAAAGATGTATGTTGTAAACTAAAGCAACCACTAAAATAAGAGAACCAAGAGTTCTCTAGGTTTAGGAAGCAGATCAGTGGTTGCTGGGAGATGCCAGTTGGTAAGTCAGGGGTCATGGAGTGCAGACAAAAAAAGCATGAAGTTGTGGAGGTGATGGATATGTTCTCTATCTTGATTGTGGTGACAGTTTCATGTGCATACATATTTCAAAACTTATCCATTGCACACTTAAATTTGTGTAGTTTATACATCCAAATACTTTAGTATACCTCAATAAAGCTGCTTTTAAAAAACTTGAGCAAGCAAACAGCCAATTTTTTTTTAATGAGCAAAAGATTCGAACAGACACCTTCCCAATGAAAGTACATAAATTGTCAAGTAACAGATGCTCATGAAAAGATGCTCAACATCATTAGACATTAAGGAAATGCAAACTAAAACTACATTGAGAGGACACTTCACACCCTCAAGGTGTCTGACAACACCCAGTGTTGATGAAGATGCAGAACCACTGGAACTCTGGTACGTTGTTGCTGGAAATGCAAAAACAATACAGCCACTTTGGAAAACAGTTGGACAGCTTCTTAATAAATGAAACATATTTATCCTAAGACCCAGTGACCTTATTCCTAAGGTATTTATACCCAAGAGGAATGGAACCCTGTGTTCATACAAATACCTGCAGATGAGTATTTCAGGAAACAATCTAAATGTCCTTTAATTGGTGAATGGAGAAACAAACTGAGAGACACACATACAATGTGTCTACTTAGACACTACTTAGAAACAGAAGGGAACACACTGATATGTTCAACAACACAAATGAATCTTCAAAAGTGTTTTACTGAACAAAAGAAGTGAAATACAATGGGATGCTTACTATATGATCCTATTTATATGCAGTTCTGGAAAAGGCAGAGCTAATCTATAGAGTCAGAGAACAGCGTGGTGGTTGCCTGGGGCTGGGGCTGGAAAGAGGATGGCTGGGAAGCAGCACAAGAGACCTTTTTGGTGTGATACAATTGTCCTATATCTTGATTGCGGCAGTGATTATGTGAGTGTAGAAATTTGTCAAAATTCATCAGCTTGAATATATAAAATGGGGGCATTCTATTTTATGGAAAGTACACCTTCATAATCTGTATTTCAAATTATAAAAGAAAATTTAAGGCCGTGGTAGTAGTCTGTGAAGGGGCAAAAATCATCCAGATTTCTTTTGTCTACCCCAAAGCCTGGCTTTACTTTATTAACTGGAATTTTATAGATGTATTCTTACACAAATTCAGATATTCAGCAAGAAAAAAAAAATCTTACCTCCTCACAATATAATCTCCCATTAAAGTTCTGATAGAAGTAAAGGTAAATGTTATAAATGTTGTAAACTGCATTTACAAAGTCTTAACACTAAAGAAAAGACTGTTTCCTGGGCTGTGCCATTTACTTAACCCTCCGTCGGGCGCAACTGATCACAGATTCATTGCACACAAAGATGCCGCTATGAAATATGTCTTCACTAAGTCACAAACACGACTGGCGATAGGTTACGGTAGATGGGGAAGATTCGGAAGCTATGAGTCATGATACTTAAGTTAACTGTTAGATATTTGAAAATTTGTGTGCAATGAATCTGTGAGATCAATTGGGCCCATTGGAGTTAATAGAACTATCTATTTATTTTAATCCTCTTAACATTCCAAGGGTGAAATGCTTGATAATTTCAACATAAGAAACGCCATCAGGGCCGGCCAAGTGGTGCATTGGTTAAGAACTGGCTTGGGATGCCAGAGGGCCGCGGTTCGGATCCCACATATGAGGGCCAGTGACACTGCCCTCTACAGCTAAGATGCTGAACAACAGCTCAACCTGGAGCTGGGCTGCTGTGAGTCGCTGGCGAGGGCAGGTGGGTTGCCATGGGCTACCGTGTGTAGCTGCCAGCAGCTGCTGTGAGCCGCCGTCCAGAAGCCGGAGACTGATCTGCCTCGCCCGGGAAGAGCACAATGATGGTGCCAACTTGGGCCAGTGAAGCAACATCCTCCACAACTTGACTGAAGAACAAAGGATAGCAACTTGTCTGTTCCCCTTCCCCCAATTCCCCAATAAAAATCTTTAAAATAAAAAAACACCCTCAGAAGGCTTCATCTGAAATGTTAAGAAGTGGTATAATGTTAACTTTCAAAAACATAATTCAAATTAATATTAACATTGACAGCTATATCAAATAGCAAATAAAAAGGTGATTGGAAAAACACATCAACATGTTAACTGCATTGTGGAACTATGGGTGACTACTTTCTCTTCTACTTACTGGTATTTTGCAGTTTCTATAGTGATAATGTGTTACTTTGTGATAAAAATTAGTTAAAATTACTTCTAATTGTCAAGCACCAATGAAAAGGTAAATACATTTCTCATTGCCCTGCATACCTCTTTCTCTGAAAGTTTCATGCATCTGACAATGTTTTTAGATGAGCAGAACATATGTTCTTTAGCTAACTTTATAATTCTGTTTTCATAAAGCAAAGTAATGGGATCTGAATATCTTTTTTCTTTTCTAATTTTGAAAGAAGAGCATTTGGGGGGTTTTTTTGCCAAGGGTTCTATTTTCCAGCACAAGCACTTGTGACTTGAGCAGCTGTATAAACACATATTGAAAATTCATATATTGGCAATAGAAAATTAAGCAGAGGCCAGGAGCATACCCTACATGCATTAAGATCCTCTTCCCTAAGGACACTGACCTCTGACTAGCGTTGACAGGGCAGGTCACTCATCTGTCCTGAGGTAGCCCTGCTACCTCATGAGGCAGCATTCCCCTTGACTTCATAGGAGAGTAGCATAGCCAGCTCCACCCTTCTAACCTTCCAACATGCTGCCAAGTTACTCATTACCACACTGGTCCTAGGGGAGGTTGTCCTTATTTTTGTATTCAGATTTCTACACATTTCCTACACTATCTATAAACCTCAGTGTTCTGCCTTGTAAGGTGAAGGCCTAGTATTCCAGTGCTCAATTTGCAGGTGACTGAGGTACATCCTGTGATATTCTTTAGCCTCAGGTCTCTGATGTGAACTCAGACTGTTACCCTGGGTAATTATAAACCAGCAGCTGGGGGCAGTGATGGGGAAGGGGGGGGGGGGGGGGAGTGGGGCAGCAGGTAAAACAAGCAAACAACCAAAAGAGAACAGCACATTGCCTCAGCATTTTTCTTTATGAAGCCAATGTATGACCTGGATTTTTATGAAAATAAAGAAAGGTGATGCAAGCTCAGGTGGAGATCTGTTTGATTGCTTCAGAGCAATTCCAGACCATCAAGGCCATGCAGTGGAGTGTCATCGACACTTTAATATTGATATGGGATTCCGAAGCAAACCCCAGAGCATGCCACTGTGCATCATGTCTTCATTATTTTATTGGTCCTCTCTGACTTATTTTGCCTTAATAAAGTCCTTGTTTCTCTCTTTAGCCCAGTTTTTATATCAATATTCTTGGCTCCTTGGTGGTTTCCTCTATAACTGACCACAATAACTTATGTAAAAATTCAATAAGTGGTTGTAATTATTGTTGTTGTTTTCATCAGTACCATAATCTGCTTGTATTCTTGTCTCTCCAGTCCTACAAAACTTTCTTTTTTTAATTAAAAGTTATGGGGTGACAATGGTTAGTAAAGCTACATAGGTCTCAGGTATAAAATTCTGTAATACATCATCTATATATCACATTGTGTGTTCACCACCCAGAGTCAGTTCTCCTTCCATCACCATATTTGACCCCCTTTGCCCTCTTCTACCTCCTCCCACTTACCTTCTATAACCTCTGAACATTCTACAAAATTTTCTGTTTTCCATCATCAAATTTGAAATCTTTTTATGCATTCTACAACCTTCTGACTCAAAGTGCATCTATAGGGCAGCAGCATTGGTGTCCCCTAGGAGCTTGATGGAAATGCAGTATTTCAGGCCCAAACCAAGCCTGCTGAATCACAGCCTACCTTTTATCAAGTGATTCACAGTCACATTGTGCTAGAAAAGAATTACGTTAGAGGACTTACAGTTGGCGCCATTTTGCTTGATCCAGTTTTCCTCTAATCGTCACATGTGCCCTCTAATACCAGCAAGCTAGTCTTGATAGTCCTTCGATTTTGTACTTTTTCACATGCTGTCTGACGTTGCTTAATAAAATGAGTATCCTTGCTCCTCTTCTATTATTGTCCAGATTTTACGAGTTCTTCAAGGCCCGTCTCAAGCAACTTTTTCTTTGAATAAAGAATCTCATTGACACTGTTCTCTGGCCCGACCTCAGCACTCATTACCTTTGCCAGGCACACCGGCTCTTAATTTTCTTCAGTATAGCATATTATTACAGGCTTCTGTCTTATGTTTCATGTAGAGGTTGTGTTCCCACAAAAAGACTGTAAGAACCATGAAAGACTGTAAGAACCATATCATACAGCCTCTATTCAGGATTATGCTCACATTTGGTACTTAAAACACGTTGTTGGATTGAATTAAGTTCAGTTTGTCAGGCATCAAGCAATCATCAAAATGTGAGATCAGGAAAACTGACAATATGCTTAAAAACACTGCAGTTTTTCTACTAGCAGACATTTGTACCTTGTAAGTCATTCTTATAACTGAAAAGTTAAGGAGCATAGGGGTATTTTTCACTTCATTTGTTGTAGTCTTCAGCTCTGTGACTTCTATTTGGCACTTTCTTATCTTTTCTATCTCTTGGCTGAAGTTCTCACTGTGTTCATCCATTCTCCTGAATTCAGTAAGTGTCTTTGTGACCATTACTTTGAACTCTTTATCAGGTAAATTACTTATCTCTATTTCATTAAGGTGTTTTTCTAAGGTTTTATCTTGTTTGGGGGAATGGAGACATATTCCTTTGTTTCTTCATTTTTCTTGACTCTGTGTTGATTTTTATGCAGCAGATGAAACATCCACTTTTCCCAGTCTTGAGGGAGTAGCTTCATGTAGGAAAATCTTATCATTCAGCCCTGCTCTAACTCTTGCTTGTTTCTCAAAACTTTGTGATTGTCCAAGCAGCCCATTTTATTTTTAATGGATCCCAGCAGGTGAGGGTGTACCAAGGCCTATCAGTGTCCTAAAGAGGAGAATCTCAGTCAGCACCTAGATTCAGGCTGATTGGGAGCCAGAGCCCCAGCTTTTAAATAATGCAACTACATACAGTCCTGTGGGCCCACAAGTGTAAGCCCTCCTATCCACCAGAGCCAGGTGACCTAGTGGTGTGCCCTGGGTGGCAGTTGCACAAATCAGGGCTCCAGTTGAGTGTATAATTAGCCCCTGTCTGGGGCATGCCCACAGGGCTTTAGTGAGGTAGAGTGGGAGCCTAAAGATGGCATCCACCAGCCTGCCTGCCCTGAGAGCAGCTCTGTAGGCCCATAGAGATGTGCCTCACCTAAAGCTTGCCCCAGAGGCCAAAGCTCCAAGACAAGCAAAAAGGCCTCTTTATTAGTAAGACTGGGGCGTCCCTCAGTCCTCTGTCTGAGCTGGGCTCTGGAAGTGGTACTCTGCCAAGAACTGTCTCTTCTATTGTTACAGTCCATTGGGACGCAAGAATTGCAAGCCTCCTGGATGCCAGAGCCCTCCTGGGCAGCAGCAGCAAAGACCAGGGCACCATGTTTGAGTAAAAACTCCCCTCTGGGAGATGCTGGCGCTCCAGGCGCAGCAGAGAGCATGAGGATGGCGCCCATGGTGGAGCATGGCAGAGGGAGAGCAGGGAGATGACACCAAATGCAGATCGCCCCAGCAGGCCTCCAAATGTGTGTCAAATTAGAGGCTTGTCCCTCAGGCTGATGTTCCAAGAGAAGCAAAGCAGCCTCTCCCACGCGAAGCCGAAGCCAGGACAGCCATTGATCACTGCTTCCACGCCGGGCCCTAGGGCGGGGAGTCCTTTGAAAGCTGTTTCTCAGATCTTTACAGGGTTAGGAGTCTTGTGCACTGGAGCATAGTTGGTTTTCAAAGCTGGATGTTTGTGGGGGCTTGTGTCTCTGGTGCAGGTCTTGAAATTTGGGGGTGCGTCAAACTATTTGCTCCTCAGGGAGAAGCTCTCGGTTTTAAATTCCCTCCCAACCCCCACTTCACCGCTGCTGGAGGTGGGGTTTATGGAAAGTGTGTTCCGGCCTCTCCTACAGGTTTAAATGCGGGCCTTCCCTCGTTCTCCCTAATGCTAGTTTTTAAGTTTTTTTCAGGTGAAATTGTTCCATATGTACCTATAAATTCAATATGTTCATAGGAAGAGGTGAGTCCAGGATCCTCTTACATCGCCATCTTAAAGCAGAACCTCCAGCATAAACAAGGCAAATTTCTAGGAATGTGGCACAGAGCTGTACACACACATAATGAAATACCTGTCCTTGTGGATCTGACATTCTAGCTCTCTACATTTAAAAGTGGATCTTGTGTTCTAACTCTACATTTAACAGAAATGCAGTTCTGCAATGATTGTTCACACTCAGTTGTTAGAATCACTAGGGACCTACTATTGTTAAATATTTTTCATAGACTGTAAGATTTAAAAGTAAAATAGAAGTCATTAGGGCTGGCCGAGTGGCTCAGTTGGTTACTAGTTAGGTTAAGAACGCGAGCTCTGAGCAACAGGGCTGCTGGTTCGATTCCCACATGGGCCAGTGACACTGTGCCCGAGTTGAGCTGCCGCTGAGCTGCCAAAAAGTGACAGGATGGCTCAGCTGGTGAGAGCACATGCTCCTAACAAGACTGCCTGTTCAATAGTGGGCTATTGCACCTGCAACTAAGACTGAACTTGGCACCTTGAGCTGAGCTGCCACCCGGATGGCTCAGTGGATAGAGCGTGTACGCTTAACAACAAGGCTGCTGGTTCAACTCCCGCATGCGATGGTGGCTACGCCACCCGCAACTAAGATTGAACACAGCACCTTGAACTTAGAGGCCGTGAGTAGCTGACGGGCAGCCAGATGGCAACCAGCACCCTCCACAACTAAGACTGAAGAACAACAACTTGGCTGGTCCCCTTCCCCAACTCCCCAACACTGTTCCCCTCCCCCAGTTCCCAAATTTTTAAAAAACATAGAAGTCATTATAAATTATATATATTATATATATTATATAATATATATGTATATATATATATTACATATATATATAATATATATATGAGGTCTGACAATTAAGTTCACAAACTTGTTGCAATGATGTTGCTAACCTTTTTGGATATCAGAGACATTATTCATTATAAATTTGTACCAACTGGACAAACAGCCAAGTTTACTATTTGGAAGTGCTGAAAAGGCTGCATGAAAAAGTTAGATGACCTGAACTTTTTGCCAACACTTCATAACTCTTGCATCACGACAAAGCACTAGCTCACACGGAATTGTCTGTGAGGGAGTTTTTAGCCAGTAAACAAATAACTGTATTGGAGCACACTCCCTACTCACCTGATCTGCCCTCCAATGCCTTCTTTCTTTACCTGAAGATAAAGGAGATATTGAAAGAAAGACATTTTGATGACATTCAGGACATCAAGGGTAATATAACAATAGCTCTGATGGCCATTCCAGAAAGAGTTCCAAAATTGCTTTGAAGGGTGGACTAAGCGCTGGCATCGGTGCATAGCTTCCCAAGGGGAATACTTCAAAGGTGACCTTAGTGATATTCAGCAATGAGGTATGTAGCACTTTTTTTAGGATGAGTTCATGAACTTAATTGTCCAACTTTGTATTATCTTTTATGCCTAGTATAATTTTTACATGAAGGAAAAATCATCTTCAATTTTTAGTTGGTACTGAATGAAATAAAATCTCTTAAGCAGAAGGCATGTAAGCTGACTTTATCCCTCAAAAGGTGTGTTTTGTTTCGTTTTAATTCCTTCAAGCAGTGTGCAGGGGAAGGGAGAGAGAGAGAGAGAGAGAGAGAGAGAGAGAGAGAGAGAGGAGAATGCACACTCACATTCCAAACACTCTCTGTTAATAGGCCTCACTATTCTTTTTTTGTAGATTTTTCATCACAATATAGCATGTAGTAAAGAGCACAAACCTTAAGTGGAGTTCAGTGAACTTTTACAGGGCAACGTGTCCACGTAACCATCATCTAAATCAAGATGGAGAATATTACAAGCACCCCAGAACACTTTTTTATGCTCCCGCCCAGTGCTTACTGTGCCCAAAGTTAACCACTAATCTGACTTCTATCCCCCAAAAAATCAATTTACATATTGTTGTAATTTATAGAGTGCAAAATGTAAGGTATACTCTTTTACACCTGGCTCCTCTTGCTCAAAATTATACCTGTGATAGCCAGCTATGTTGATGTGCTTGACAGTGTTCGTTTGTTGTTGTTGTTTTTCTTTTTTGTTGGGGTATAGTGTTTCCTTGAATAAATACACCACAGCTATATCCAGTCTGTTGTTAATGGATATTTGGATTGTTTCCAATTTGGGTTTATTGCAAATAATGATAGTATTATATTCTTATAAATATCTTTTGTTACACAGTTATACTCACTTTTATTGGATATATTCCCAGGAGTAGAATTGTTGAATCATAGGGTTATACATATATTCATGTAGATACTAGCAAGTTGTTTTTCAAAGTATCATGTAGATACTACCAATTTACTCTCCAACCAGTATCATATATTAGAGTTGTTCTACACCCTTGTCAACACTCAGTATTTGCTCTTTTTTTTGCTTTTTTTTTAGCCATTCTGGTGGGCATGGAATAACATTACATTTTAGTTTTAATTTGCATTTAAGTTGCATTTCGAGCAACTTTTCATATGCCTATTGGCCATTTTGGATATTCTCCTTGCACATTTTTTTTTGCAGTTTTAACTGGGTTGTTTTAATTTTTCTCATTGATTTGTAGGATATTTTTGGATATGTATGCTTTGCCTATGTATTAGACAGCTTTCATGAGGTTATATTACTTAATAAACAACCTGACAATCTCAGTGCCTTAGAACAACAAATACATATTTCATTCTCACTTTGCATGTTGGTGGCAGGTCTGTTGCAGCTCTCCTGGACATTGGCAGGCTAAACTGGGCTCAGCTGTCCCTGGCTCAGCTTGACTTCATGTGTCTTCTCATTCTAGAAAATAAGCTGCCAATGGACCTGCTATCTGAGATAGCCTGTTCTCATGGGTGAAGTTCAAAGTAAGAGATGAGGCTAAAAGAAACTATCAATGCGACTAAAGGTATTTACACAGTCATGAAAAACATGATGCCCATTTCCATGCCATTGGCCAAAACAAGGCACAAAATCAAGACCAAAGTCACTGAGACACAGAAGTACACAGTCCCTAGAAGGAGGGATTAAGGTGGTAGGTGCCAATAAGCAGGTGTAAAAAAGAGTGAACAAATAATACAATGTACCAAAATTGGGCACATATTACAAAAACCTTCTCCCACTCGCTTCTCCTTAATATCTTACCATGAACAGACATCCTTAATAATAATAAAGTACATTTTAACAATCTTTTTTTAATTTATGATTTGTACTTTTAATATTCAATTTAAGAAATCTTTACTTCTCACAAGGACATGACAATATTCTTCTGTGTCACGTGCTGGCACATTTTCTGTAAAGGACCAAATAGTAAATATTTCTGCCTTTCAAGCTATATACTCTGCCACAACCATGCAACTCTGTCATAGCAAAACAAAAGAAGTCAGAGACAATACATAAATGATTGGGTGTGGCCTTATTCCAATAAAATTTTACTTACAAAAATAGGTGAGAGGCTGCATTTGTCTCCTAGACCATATTTTTCTGACCATATTTTATGTTATCCTCTAGAAACTTGATTGTTTAAACTTTCACAATTACATCCACAATCATCTGTCTGGAATTTATTTTTTGTGTTTAGTATGAAATAAGAAAACTGTCATTTTTTTTTTTTAACTGAGCCATCCTGCCGCCTGTTGGCAGCTCAGCAGCAGCTCAGAACCGCTGTTGCTCAGAGCTTGCACTCTTGAGCGAGCTTTTAACCAACTGAGCCACTCGGCCGGCCCTAAAACTGTCATTTTTTAGACATGTACATCCAATTGATCTAGTATCATTAATTGAAAAGGCTATTGTCTTGCCGTAATAACTTAGTCAAAAATCAAGTGCTCATATATGTAGGTAAGTGTAACAATTTTGTTCTTTTTCAAATGTTATTGCATTTCTATATAAATTTTAGCATCAGCCTTTTCATTTGCAAACACAGACACACAGACACACACACACACACACACCTGCTAGAATCTTTATTGGGATTATATTTTTTTTAATACACACATATTGGAGAGGATTAAATCTTCTCAGTAGTAAGTTTTCCAACCCATAAACATGATATATCTCTCTATTTACTTAGTTTATTTTTATTTCTCCCAGTCATAATTATACTTTTCTCTGTGGAAGGCATGCATATTTCCTAGAAATAAAGAGGAACATTTTACAACTGTAAAATAGTCAATTCAACTGGGAGATATAATAGCTCTAAATTTATATGCAACTAAGAATACAGCTTCAAAACATATAAAGCAAAAAAGTGATAGAGCCAAAAAGTAAAGTAGCAGATCCAGGAGAAGCTAGAGATTTTAACAGGTTTCTCTCTAAAGCAAAAGAAGAATTGAACAAGATTATCAAACACATACATACACATATTAAACATATATTGAATCATAAAGCAAGTCTCAAGATATTTCAAAGGATGGAAATCATATACACTATGTTTTCTAACCAGATTGCAACAAATCTAGAAATTAATAACACAAATTTAACTGTATCTACTTTATCTGATGTTAGTAGAACTACGCCAATTTTGTTTGGTTAGTATTAGTACGGTAAATTTTTTTCCATTCTTTTATTTTTAATTATTCTATTACCTTATGTTTAAGATATGCGTTTTGTAACAGGCTATAGTTTTTGTTAGTTTGTTTAATCTAGTCCAGCAATCATAGTCTTTTTAAGCTTATGTAGTCTAATAAAAAATATGCAGTTTGTTTTCTTTTTAATATAATTACTGATATATTGGGGTTTAAATCACCAATCCTTTTGTTTTCTATTATTCTCATTTTTTTTTCTTACTCTCTTTTGGATTATTATTTTTATGATTCTAAATTAACACTGTAACTCTCTTCACCCCTTGACTTTTTATGCTATTGTGGCTATATGTCATAATGCTACCTAAATTTTAAAGATTCCATTATTATTGCTTTTAAAAGTAAACATACATTTAGTTAATGCTTTTCATTTCTTCTTGCATTGTCATTCATCTCTCTGTTATTTTTTTCCCTCTGCCCAGAAAGCTCCCATTAGCATGTCTTTCAAGTATGAACAATGTTGTTTTTTTCCAGTCTTCTTTACCTGAAAATTTCTTTATTTTGCCTTAATTTTTGAAGACTGTTTTGTCTGGATATATACTTTGAAGCTAATAATTATATCATACCTGTAGTTTGGAGATTATCACCTTTTCTTCTGGTTTTCTTGATTTATCATCAAAAGTCAACTGTTGTTCTTCTGAAGGTTATATTATTCTGTTTGTACAACTTCTGGAATCTACAGCTCAATAGATAGAGCACTTCTGGAGATTTTGAGACAATATATCCTTAAGTATCTTGCTCTATATTTTATCTCATGTCATTTTGAGACTCCAATTACATGCACATTGACTTGCTTCACCATGTCTCATATGCCTCTTTTTTTTTCCCCCTATTATTTCATCCTTGTATTTCATGCTTCAACCTGGGCATTTTCTACTTTGCTTTTTCCTCCATTTAATCTGCTGTTAAACCCATCAATTGAGTTTCTGATTTCAATTATTATATTTTTTCAATTCTAGAGTATTCTAATGTTTCTTTTTTATATTTGTTTCAGGTGTACAAAACAACATAGTGATTAGATATTTATATACCTCACAAATAACCCCAATAAGTCTATTATCCATCTGACACTGTACATAGTTATTGCAGTATTAGTGATTATAGTCCCAGTGCTGTACTGTGCATCCCCATGACTATTTTTTTAATTATAGTTGGCATTCAATACTATTTTATATTAGTTTCAGGTGTACAGTGTAGTGGATAGACATTTGTATGATTTAGGAAGTGATTTCCTGATAAGTGTAGCACATACCTGACACTATGCATAGTTTTTACAATATTATTGTCTATATTCCCCATATATACTGTACTTTACATCCCCATGACTCTTTTGTAACTACCCATTTGTACTTCTTAATTCCTTCACCTTTCTCACCCAGCCTTCCAACCCCGCCTCCCATCTAGTAATCATCAGTTTATTCTCTGTAACTGTGAGTCTGTTTCTGTTTTGTTTGTTCATTTATTTTGTTCTCTAGATTCCACATTGTCTTTCTCAGTCTGACTCATTTCACTTAGCATAACACCTTGTAGATCCATCCATATTGTTGAAAATGGTAAGATTTTATCTTTTTTGTGAAAGAGTAAGATTCCATACGTACCACATGTTTTTTATCCAATCATCTATTGATGGGCATTTTTGGTTCTTTCCATATCCTGGCTATTGTGAATAGCACTGCAGTGAACATATGGGTGCATATATCTTCAAATTAGTGTTTTAGATTTCTTTGGATAAATACCCGGAATAGGATTGCTGGGTCAAAAAGTAGTTCTACTTTTAAATTTTTGAGCGATTTCCATGCTTTTCCCCTAGTGACTACACCAATTTGCCATCCCACCAACGGTGCACAAGAGCTGCCTTTTCTCCATATCCTTGCCAACGTTTGTTGTTTGTTGATTTATTGGTGATAGCCATTCTGACAGGTGTGAGATGATATCTCGTTGTGGTTTTTATTTGCATTTCTCTGAAGATTAGTGATGTTAAGCATCTTTTCATATGCCCATTGGCCATCTGTATATCCTCTTTGGAAAATTGTCTATTCAGGTCCTCTGCCCATTTTTTAAGTGGATTGTTTGGTTTTGTGTTGTTGAATTGTATGAGTTACTTATATATTTTGGATATCAGGCCCTTATCAGAGGCGTTGTTTGCAAATATCTTCTCCCATTTGATGGGTTGCCTCTTTATTTTGTCGATGGTTTCTTTTGCTGTGCAGAAGCTTTTTAGTTTGATATAGTCCCATTCATTTATTTTAGCTTTTACTCCCCTTGCCTTTGAGATCAAATTCATAGAATACTCTTTGAACGCAAGGTCCATAAGTTTAGTACCTATCTTTTCTTCTTTGCAGTTTATTGTTTCAGGTCTTATGTTTAGGTCTTTGATCCATTTTGAGTTAATTTTGATACACATTGACAGCCGTCTGGTTTCATTCTTTTGCTTGTGGCGTTCCAATTTTCCCAGCACCATTTATTAAAGAAGCTTTCTTTACTCCAATGTATGTTTTTGGCTCCTTTGTCAAAAATTATCTGTCCATATTTATGTGGGCTTATTTCTGGGTTTTCAATTCTATTCCATTGGCCTTCATGTGTTTTTCTGCCAATACCATGCTGTTTGGATTATTGTTGTTCTGTAGTACAAGCTGAAGTCAAGGAGTGTGATACCTGACTTTTGCTTTTGTCTATCATGGACAAAAGCAAAACCCCTGCCATTCCCCTCATTTTTATACCTGGCCCAATAGATGCATTTAGGCATTATCCCTGCGCCCTGTAGGCACATAGGTTTTTGATCCCATGTGTCAGGCAATGAGTGAGTGGCTGACTTGAAATTATGTATATCTCCCTAAGAGAGTGCCAGGCACTCTGTCTTTTGGACCTTTCAACATTCTTCAATATAACTTTCACACCCTCCAAAAGGCCTATCCTAAAATGTGTTAAAGTTCCTTTTCTAGCCCTATTTATTTTGTTTTGTTTCTATTAATTCAAATGTCCTAGCTATTGTAATGAGCCTATGAGTCCAGTTAGGAGATTTAATAAAATTATTACAGCCCTAAAACTCAGGGGAAAAACAATTGAGGACATCTATTATTACTTACACATGGAACTAACACTAAACTATCTGGGGTTTATGTCACGTATCTGTGTTACCTCCTGATATGTCCAGTCAAGATTCATCTTTATTCCCTGACAAGTCTGACCCAATTCCTCATTGCTCTCCTATTTCTCCTGCCCTGCAATGGCAGGCTTCCTCCATCCCTTGTCGCCTTAATGTGTATGAGGGCTGTGAAAAGAAGCTAAGTAGTCCTGGCACAATAAAGAAGTGTGGAGGCAGTGCTGCGCAGCCAGAGGACACAAGAGCTCTGCCATTTTCTACTGTTTGTCACTCTGATGTGAACAATGGCTAGGAGGTTATTAAACAGATTGTTCCAGGGTTTTCCTCTCATTATTTTAGCATTCTCTCCCCATTCCATTGTCCCAGGTTTCTTTTCATTGTAGCCTTTTAACTACAATGCAGTGTTATGGAGAAGGATGCACCCACTGGAAGTCATGCAGTGGTTCGATTGTTCAAAATCACTTGGGTATTTATTTGTTTATTTGTTCCTAGGTTTACAATTCGGCTGTGGCTATGTTAACTCATGGAAACTGCTCTGGGACATATTTAAATCAAAACAGACAGTTTCCATTCTTGTTCTAAAAATCAAATGGGAAGATTTGTTTTAAATGAGGAGTTAGTGGCATGCCCCAACACACTTGGAATGTGTGTTCACTTGTTCAATAGTGGATAATATATATTCTTGAACAAGTCCAAATGCCTCTGACAAAATAGGCCAGAAATACCTAGTGTGTTGTATGGACTTTATTAGGTATCCAAAGAACAATACCTTCTTGCTGACAAATATAAGTTTCTAGCTGGATGAATAAAGTTTCCTTGAATGCTTATGATGAATAAAACTTCTTATATGGGATCTTCTGTCAAAAAACTTCCTTGTTCTTTGAGCAGGTCACTCTGCTCACTGGTATCAATATTTCAATATATAAAAATAATTCCAACTTAAAATTGTATCTGCATTTTAGTTTTAATACTGTAAACTGAGTGTGTTTCCAAGTGATGCTCAAATTCTTAACACTCTGCTTATTAAAGATTTATTGAGTAGCCAGAATATGCCAAGCACTACCTAGGCACTGAGGAAAAAGAAATTAATAACAATATAAAGTTTTTGAGGTTTACTGGGGTAAACTCATCTTTTAAAAAGTATAAGAGGGAAAAGGGGATCAAATATACAGTGATGGGAGGAGAACTGACCTTGGGCGTTGAACACACACAATGCAATATAATTTTACTAACCAGAGTCACCCCAATAAATTTAATAAAAATTAAAAAAAAATACTTAACATCACTTTAGTTTTCATTTTATTTTTGAGATACTTCACTGAAGTTAAAATATCTCACTATTCAAAAGGGTTGGAACACACAGTCATACCTGCGACCATGCGAGGTTTAACTTTATCCTTTAATCAGTGAACTATGTCCTCCTTATTGACAAACATATAAAAATACTTATACAGGTATAGCACTTTTTGAAGTTCTTTTACCTATATAAACTAACTTACTCTTTACAATACATTGTGAGGTAGGCAGAGCAGTTATTATTTTCAGCATTTTATAGTTGAAACAAAACAAAACAAAACCCAAGGCTCAGAAAGGTGATTTTTTTTCCAAACCGCACACTTAGGGTTGTCCCCAAGTTCAGTTATTCCTGGTATTCTCCCAAGATGCTCCTCGAAATGCTCTACAACCAGTTATTCAAGCTCTTCAGATACATTAAAATGCTTGAATGTTTTCAGAGTCAAAGAAAAAAACCTATTTTAAAGCATTAGGCTATTTCTGAGCAAAGTGATTATTTCTGATTACATTCCCAAAGGAGATAACTGGTAACCTATGACATTGCAAGGTGCCAAATGTTTTACATGAACCTGCTTGGAAATTCCTATGAAATAGAAGTTGAATCTTAATTTAAAGAAGCATACCAGAAAGAAAAAAAAAACTTTTGCAAAATTATGTTTTATAAACAGGTCTTTATTATTGAGATTAAGACAATTAAAAACTGCAAAGTGTTTATAGAAGTGAAACAAACTTTCTGACACGGTTTAACCTCAACGGCTTGGAAATTGACACAGACCTTTTCCATATAGGACACGAAGGCACCTGGTCACAGTTGCACATGGATTTCTTTCCTTGCTTTTTTTCTGTGCAATCCCACCTTCTCCAGGGAGCTCCTCTCAGAAATGATGCAGCAAAAAATATTTGCAATAGTCAGGTCTCAAGTTCAATTCTCAGAAGCTTCCCTTCCTAGAACCTAGGGCCATCTAAGCAAAATCTCACTTTGTTACCAAGTGGGGTTTTTTTTTCCTTTTTTTTTTGGTATCAGACTGTTCCATGAAGTGGTTCCAATCTGTAGGCCATAGATGCAAAAGTGATTGGTATAACATGATTAAATGTAGCAGTTTAAAATGTACATACCAAAGCAATATTTGAAATATGAGTGTGTGTCTAGTTATTAGCAACATATTTTTAAAGCTTGAACACTTATTTTTTTGCCCTGCTCCTAAAACCCCAGCTAATTTTCAATATACTCCGGTGAGCTGCTGGTATTAGGCTGCTCCATGTGGCCCGCTCCATAGGAAGAGGGCTGTGGAAACAGGACCCGTGTGTCATCTGTGGGGATGCTGGTGATCTCTTTGGGCCCTCTAGAGGAAGTGTTCTCCCTCCTCTAGCCTAACCAGAAAAGGATTCATCTTTCTGAGGGCCTGTGAGATGACAACCCTCCTCCTGTCCCCCAAAATCTTCCGAAGTGATGGAAAAATGGTCATCTTCCTCTGCTCAGGACCTCCCCTTTTCTTATTTACTGGGCTTCGAACAGACATAAGCTCTATCTATACCCTGTGTCCCTGTGTCCACCCATCTGGATAAAGAGAGAAAGAGAAGAAGAGAGAGGGAGAGGGAGAAAATCAACTATAATGCCACCCTGGAATTTAAAGATGAGATTTTAATAAGACTAATAGAAAGGGTAAACAAAACAGACATCCCCTTCCCTCAAGAAGTATATTAATACTGTGGTGCCTGCAACTCAACCCCCTTAGAACATGACTCTGAGGAAACTAGTTTTATTTGGGAATTCAAGACTTTGACCAATAGGTAAAACATTGAAGTTTGGACGGTAATGAGGCTTTCCGGTATCATGCAAATCATACAGCATGAGAATGGTAATCTGTGTGCATCTGAATGAATCTTCTCTTCTATCATGTAGCACTGTAAAAAAAAATAATCCAGTGTGAAAAACAATATCAATCTAAGAGGTATGACCCGTGTCCATTAATGGGACTCTATCGCAGATGCCATTATTCTGTTTTTCCTCAGCAATGCTCCCTGAGCTTCATGTTTGTTTGTTTTAAAGCTAGCTTATAACTATAGACTTCTTTCAGGAGAGAGATTCTCCTTCTTTAGTACATGAGCTCCATTCAGAACTGCTCTTTTTATAGGCAGGGTTTCAGCTGTTAGGCAACTTCCCCTTATATCTGTGGTCATTCCAAGCGCCTCACAGTTAAGCAGTAGCAACTGATGGCTACTTGTCATTCAGCCACTTCATCAAAATGCCAGGGGTACGGCTGCCTCTTGCTAAATCCTAGATTTGTTTCCTTCCTTCCACCCTCCTCCTTTCTCTCTGCGTTAATTTTGATTTTCTACACATTTTACAGATGTTTGTATAACATACTGTAGTTTCTTTACTATATTTTTCTTTACTGTATTCTTTACTGTATTTTTCTTAGTAGGTATTTAGATAAAATCTATGTTTCTTTTTTAAACTGACACCATTTGCCTATAAATAGTGGACTCTTTTAAATAATTAGATGTAAAGGTTAAATCAATAACATTAACACTAGCTAATTCTGAGCAGAGACCTAAAACCTCTTCAAGTCCTTAAACTTAACTTCCTAGAATTTAATTGCCCTTTAACCCTTCCCACTAAGGCTCATGTCAGAATGATAAGTGTTCAGGCATAGAGCTCAAGACCACCAAATTTTATTTTATACACCATAGACTTTAAATTAGCAAAATTATCATAGGTTCCTTTAAAAAAATTTTTTAAATAGTAAAACAAGACAAAAATAGTGTTGACATTTACTTGGTGAGGAGAGGAAAGTTCTGGAAACCAAGTAGTTTAATAGTGGACATAATCAAAGCCAACTTAATGGTGATGGTCCCTGTGTAGTCACACAGGATCCTGCGCTCAAAAGGACTCCACACTTGGTTCAGTGCTCTGCTATCACCTTCTTGAAATTCTTAACAATTTTTCAACAAGGAACCGTGCCTTTTTCTTTTGCACTGGGCCCCACAATTTATGTAGCCAGCCCTGGTGATAATTCCCTTTGTACCCTACAAATAGGGTGACGATATATCACCGATTTGCTCTGGCTAATCATGGGTTAATGCCTGTTGTCTGTGGTACTTACTTCATGACATCCTCCCAGAAATATTCTAGTTTGGATCATAAAATACACAGTTGCCCAAAAAAATGAATAAATGAATAAAAACTGAAAACCAGTAGTTCAAATGGAATTTATAGTTGAGGAGGACCTTGTAAATACCTTTCTGTCGATGTAAAAATATATGTCTTTAGTTGCCAAACTGTTTTGGTCCCTTGATATAAACTCCATAAGAGACCGACTCTTCAGAACTAGAAATTAGCAGGATATTCTGCAGAGAGGACAAAAGGAGAAAGAAGTTTACATTTGTGCATGGTAAACTAAAGAGATACAGCAAATTTTATCTTCTTGCTAAGTACTGAAGGAACTTTATTTTTTTTTATTCCTCTACCTCTCTCCATTTCTTCCCATCATATTGAAGAACAAATTCCAAAGCACATCTTCCTATCATCACCTATTATCTTCTTTCCCCTTACTCCCTTGCATTGCCTTCATTGGAAATAAAGTACTTTCAGATTAATTAGAGTGAAGAGAAGTAGTTGATAGAGATCACTGAGAATTTTGTAACCAAATTTCATTTTTCCTATTTTAGAAAGATTTTTATTAAAAACATAGCTAACATAAAACATTATATTAGTTTCAGGGGTACACCATAGTTATTCAACATTTTTATATTGAGAGAAGTGATCACCATAGGCCCAACAACCATCTGACTCTGTACCATGTTATCACAATATTATTGACTATATTTCCTATGCTGTATATTACATCCCCATGACTTATTTGTTTTATGCCTGGAAATTTGGACCTCTTATTCCCCTTCTCCTTTCACCCCCTTTTTAAATTTATCAATTACAGTTGACATTCAATATTATTTTATATTAATTTCAGGTGTACAGCATAGTGGTTACACATTTATACAATTTAAGAAGTGATCCCCTGACTAGTCTAGTACCCACCTGGCACTATACATAGTTATTACCATATTATTGACTATATTCCCTATGCTTTACTTTACATCCCCATGAGTATTTTGTAACTACCAATTTGTACTTTATAATCCCTTCACTTTTTTCACCCTGCCTCCCAACACCCTCCCATCTATCATTCCAACAAATCTAGTACCCACCTGACACCATATGTAGTTATTACAATATTATTGACTACATTCTTTATGCTATGCCTACATCCCCTTGACTACTTTGTAACAACCAATTTGTGCTTGTTAATCCATGCCCCTTCTTTCACCCACACCCCCAACCCCTCCTCCCATTTGGCAACCGTTAAAATGTTTTCTGTTTCTATGAGTTTGTTCCTATTTGTTTGTTAATTTTATTCTTAGATTCCACATATAAGAAAAATCACATTGCATCTGTCTGACGTATACCACTCAGCACAATACCTTCCAGGTCCATCCATGCTACCACAGATGGCAAGAACCCATTCCCTTCCATGGCTGAGCAATAGTCCATTGTATATACTCTTTTTTTTTTTAATTAAAGTTTATTGGGGTGACAATTGTTAGTAAAGTTACATAGGTTTCAGGTGTTCAATTCTGTAATACATCATCTATATATCCCATTGTGTGTTCACCACCCAGAGTCATTTCTCCTTCCATCACCGTATATTTGATCCCTTTTACCTTCATCTACCACCCTTCTTCCCCCTTACCCTCTGGTACCTACTCTTTATCCATTCTTCCATGTATAGACTCCCAGACTGCCTCCACATCTTGGCCATTGTAAATAGTACCGCAATGAACATATGGATGCACATGTCCCCATGAAGCAGCATTTTGGGATTACTGGGTTATTCCTGTATCTTGTTATAACCTTTGTTTTAAATTCTATTTTGTCTGGTATAAGTATTGCTATCCCAGCTTTCTTTGTTTTGTTTTTCATTTCCATTTTCTTGAAATATCTTTATCCATCCCTTTAGTTTCTGTCTGTGTGTGCCTCTCAATCTGACGTGAGTCTCTTATGGGCTGCATATGTAAGGGTTTTGTTTTTGTATCCATTCAGCTCTCTTGTGTCTTTTGTTTGGAACATTTAATCCATTTATATTGAAAGTAATTGTTGATAGATATGTTGTAGCTATGGCCATTTGATTATTTATAATTTTGATTTTTTTTCCATCTTATAGAAGTCCTTCTAACATTCCGTGTAATACTAGTTCGGTGGTGATGAACTCCTTTAGCTTTTTCTTGTCTGGAAAGCTCTTTATCTGTCCTTTAATTTTAAATGATAGCCTTGCCAGGTAGAGTAATCTGGTTGTAGTTCCTTTCTTTTCATTGTGTTGAATATTTTGGGCCAATCCCTTCCAGTCTGCAAAATTTCTTTTGAGAAATCAGCTGACAGTCTCATGGGAGCTTCCTTATAAATTAATAGTTGACTTTCTCTTGCTGCTTTTAGGACTCTCTTTGTCTTCAACCTTTGCCATTTTAATTACATTGTGTCTAGATGTGGGCTTGTTTGGGCTCATCATGTTTGGGACTCTCTGCTCTTCCTAGGCATGTATGTCTATTTCCTTCTCCAGGTTAGGAAAGTTTTCAGTCATTATTTCTTCAAATAGATTCTCAATTCCTTGCTTTCTCTGGTATCCCTATGATGCGAATGTTGTTACACTTGATGTTGTCCCAGAGATCTAGCCTCACTTTTTTGTATTCTTTTTTCTTTTTGCATTTCTGCTGATTGTTCTTTTTCTTTTCTTTTCTTTCTTCTTCTTCTTTTTTTTTTTTTTGGTCTGCTACGTTGTCTTCCAAATTACTCCAGTAGTTTTCCAAGAATGAGTGCAATGCAGGAGGGTCTGCCTGCTCTCAGAAAAAGTGCCTCCAGCTGTGCGCAAGTTGGCTCAGGTGGCATCCCAGCTGAGTCAGCAGAGTGGCGCAGTGGAGCTCCTCAGGCCAATCAGATTCAGATTTGGCCTGTGGGGGGTGGGCTCAACACAGGAAAGATGGCCTCTGCCTGCCAGCTGCACAGGAGACAGACCCCTCTCTGGGAAAATGCTTACTATCCTCCCCCTGAAGCCACGCACCTCAGCCTGCCTACCTCCCATATGTCTCTGAGGTCCCCGGAGTCACCGTCCCTCCGTTGGAGCTCAAGGTGAGTGCCTGTGAGCAAATGAGTCTGTGCAGGGGCCGTTTAAGAGGATGTCTGGGTTTCCTTCAGCCTTCCTTCCCACCCAAACAGTCGGAATCACCGCTGTTTTTCACAGCCATATGTGGTGGGGGCTCCTCTTCCCAGCATCAGTATTCTGGGCTGGGGACCCTGGTGTGGGGGCTGGAGTCCCTTCTTCTTCCTGGGGGAACGTCTGTGGCTGAGATATCCCTCCTGATTCTCAACCACCACATGGAGGTTTGGGGTACATTCCGTGTCTCTGCCCCCTCCCAGTCTCAACGTGGCTTCTTCTTTATATTTTTTATTATAGGACTTCTGTTTGGCTAGGCTTCAGCTGGTTCTCCAGGTTGATTGTTCTATAATTTTGCTGTGATTTTAATGTGTTCACGGAAAGACCCAGGCACAATGTTTATCTACTCCACCATCTTGGATCTCTCCTACCAAATTGCATTTTTCTTAAGAGACAGATTTCTGCTGATAAAAAGAAAGATAAGTAAATAAATGAAAACAGGATATTGAAATGATATCTCCCATATCTTCCATGCTTACTGCAGCATTATTCATAATACCCAACATGTGGAAACAATCTAAGTGTCCATTAACCACCAATGAATAGATGAAGAAGGTGTGATTATATCACACACACACACACACACATACACAGAGGGTGCCATAAAAACGTATACACATTTTAAGAAAGGAAAAAACTGTATTAAAATTGTACTACTCAATATATACTGATGACAAAAGATGAATACAAGTCACGTTTGACTTCTGCAATTATAAGATATACTCAAAGTAGTTACCATCAATGTAATTTTAATACAGTTTCTTAAAATGTGTATATATTTTTGTGGCACCGTGTGTGTGTATGTGTGTGTGTGTGTGTGTGTGTGTGTGTGTGTAATTATTATTATTCATCCACAAAAAATGACAAAATGCTGCCATTTGCAACAACATGGATGGACTTTGAGGGCATTATGCTAAGTGAAATAAGTCAGAGAAAGACAAATACTATATAATATCACTTATATGTGGAATCTAAAAAAGCCAAAGTCATAAAAAGAAAATAGAATGGTGGTTCCCAGGGGCCAGGACGCTGGGGGAATTGGGAAGATGCTGTTTAAGTGTACAAATTTGCAACAGGTAGATATAAGTCCTGGAGATCTAACGCACAGTATAGTGATTATAGTCAACAATACTATATTGTAAACTTCAAAGTTACTAAGAAACTATGTCTTAATTGTTCTCACCACAAAAAAGAAATGATAATTGTGTGTGTGACATGATAGAGGAGTTAGCTAACACTGTGGTGGTAATATTGCAATATATAAATGTATGAAATCAACACATGTACACTTTAAACCTACACAGTGTTATATGTCGATTATACCTCAATTTTTCAAAAAGAAAAATTTTAAAAAGAAAGTTAAATTCTTGAGATATATTCAGGAAACATTTGGATCAATAACAAACAATAAAGGAAGATTCATATATATTTTATCCTTCAGAATCTCCATTCCACCATGTAAAATGAAATGAATACTTCCATACATTGCTAGGGACAAGGTATGAAACAATTGTCAAAATACTAAAACATTAAAATTCCCATACCTCTGACCCAGTTGTTTACTACATCCCTCAAACATAATCCCAAATATGGGGAAATGCTACATACAAAAATGTTCATCACAGTAGTACCTTAATTAGTGAGTAATTAGACAGCACATATATGTTTCACAGTAGGGAAGTGGTCAGGTAAATTATAATATATACTGTATATTTAATAATACAATTTTCTGTCCCCTTTTTTTTCAGTTAATATTATCACACAAGCCTTTTCCCATGTAATGCAAAGATCATAAAATGCATTTAGTGACCGCATTGTATTTTCCTAATTGTCTACACCAAGGATGTATACAATTTTATATTTGGAAATAAAACCTTTAAAAAAAGATGAAATACCCTGTAAATGGCTTCCTATTCAAATAAAAAGCTAGCCTTGCTCTAAAATGTAAGAATGATGAACACTTACTTTTTTGTAGTTATCCAAGGACATGTTGGTTCAAACTATAGGGACTGTTCCAATATTTGTTAGAAATATTGGGAGTACATTATTTCATTCTACTCTTTGTTAAGAAATCAGAATGTTACAGAGCCAGTTCTATGACTAAAGTTGTTTCTAGGTTGACTAAATCTGAGTGATCATTTTCTGTATAGATAGTCTTTGATATACTCTATATCACATTTGAGAACCATGTCAAAAATGCAATGATGCAACCCAGTTAGTTGCTAGCCGAGAATGAGTCCTTGTGATGTTTTTTGTCCTCTTTTGTTTTCTTCCAGGCTCTGCCTACATCTAACTAAATTTTACATGTAAATTTTATACTCAAAGGTGAATAGAGGCCAAAGAATAAAGTCTGACATATACATATTTCCACTGGAGGAAATCCATGAACTCCATCCTATGGTCCTTGCTCTAGCAAAGCACATACGAACCTCAGTGGGAATTCTGCCAAGAGCAAGATGGTGAATCCGGGCTCTGTGGTGTCAAATCTGATTAGTTCTGTCTGCCTTTGCCTGGCTGAGTGTTTACACAGGATGACACTCTTTTATTGTGTTGAACCACTTGCAGTTCAATATATTTTTATCTTCATAGACAGCTAGATATGCAAGATGTGGTACAATTGCCTTTTATGGAGGTGGTAAATTTAATTTTATAGCATATATGTAATATGCATGTTTGTAGAAAACATATTGATCAGACCAGCTTCCTTTCCTGCTCTTAATATGCAGAGAGAATGCAACATTTTTTAATATTAAAATATGTTGTCTCACGGAAACAAAATGAAAAAAAAATTAATGACATTCTGAGTTTAAAACTGGTCCTTAAAGTATCTTTAGTAACTTATAACAGTATTTTCATACAGGAGCTTATGCTCAGGATGTGTCCTCCCAAAATAGCAACCAGTCAAATCAATGAACAGAAGTGAATGGCTGGGCAATTTGTTTTGGTGAACGATCCAGTTTGTTCTACTAAAAATTTTCACTCTAGAAGTGCCCTGCTTTTGCAGATCAGTTTCCTCATAAGCAGACCTGGGACAGGGATTTGCAAGCAGGTGGTTTACTGGGAATTGCTCTCCAGTACAAAATGTGTAAGGGAGTAAAGGAAATCAGAGAGAGAGAGTTGAAGTGTAATTAGATTGCCGCAGAGGCCTTAGTAATCCCACTAGAGCTCTGAATCTGGGATGGCCCTTTATAGGTGACCCACATTGACTCAAGAGGACCAGGTCTCTGTAGCCCTGCATTGACCAGACATTGGATGGGAGCTGCCCCCAGGGAGAAGATACTACTTGGGGCAAGGCAGTTACCTTTGGCAGAACACAGCCCTGAATTGAACTCAGATGTGAGTCATCAGAAGGCAATAGTGAGGAAGGAGTGTCCTGGTCCTGAAGGGCAGATCTGGGCAGCACACCCCAGCATCCACTTACAGTCAACCTCTCACCACTTAGATATTCCTGCTTCGAATAGTAAGTTCACCACATATGAGAGTAGCTTTTGCAGAATTCTAATTTTTTTTTTCCTGAAGAAACTGACAAGAGGAAGCTTAGTGAGATGAACGACAGCCCTGCTACAGCTAGTCTCATGGCCTCTCATCTCTCTCTTCTGTAGTCCAGTCTAGATTTCCCTCACCCAATGATAACCCTATACTGGTTACTGGTTTATCAGAGGAGATAGGGGAAAGAGTCACCCAGATCAGACCCCCATCATTTTTTTTCTTTTTTCTTTTTATGGCAAGAAAAATTGCAAGTAGAATTTATTGCAAGTTGTGCTATAAATTCATTCCTTCTCATCACTGTCATTTGTGAATGTTGAAACAGAGTTCCAGAGAGCAATTTCCAGGCTCTCAGCCTCATGTAGAAAAGTACTGGCTCAGTTATGTAGCCCGCACATGCAAGCACATATATAACCAGTTGACCATCCGCTGTAACCAGTTAGCCATCAGCCACTATTCTGTATGCTATATAACTGCCGTGGCTACGTTAGCAAGGGTGGATCTTAATGGATTCTACTTCCTTTGTCTCCACCAGCAACCATGAAGACTGTGGTGCAGGAAGCCCCCTTGTTGGGGTATTGGCGGATGTTTGCTTCCCGTGTCTCCACGGGACGCCCTCGAGAATATAATGGTCTGAACCACCTATCCATGGTTCCATTGTTGTTCCTTTTCGGCCTCACTATATCCTACAGTCACCTGCTGGGAGCTGAGCCCCTGCATGACAGTGAATATATTTTCAGCATATGAATACTGATGTAGTTTTTTTTTTCAGTATTATTGGAATATAATTGACATACATCACTGTATAGGTTTCAAGTGTATAGCATACACTTTGACTTACATATATTGTGAAATAATTACCACAATAAGTTTAGTTAACATCCATTATCTCATACAGATACAATTTTTTTTAATGGGGAAAAAAATCCTTGTGATGAAAACTCTTAGGATTTACTCTCTTAAATTCATATATATATATTCATATATATCACATAGCAGTGGGAATTATAGTCATCATGTTGTACATTATATCCCTAGTACTTATTTACCTTATGACTAGAAGTTTGGACCATTTTACCATCTTCCTCCAATTCCCCCTCCCACAACACCCACCTCTGATAACCACAAATCTGATCTCTTTTTCTATGACTTGGTTTGGTTTATTTTGTTTGTTTGTTTGTTTAGATTCCATTTATAAGTGATATTATACAGCATTTGTCTTTATTTAACTTATTTCTCTTAGCATAATGCCCTCAGTGTCCATCCATGTTGTCACAAATGGCAGGATTTTCTCATTTTTATGGCTGAATAATATTCCATTGTGTATATGTACCACAGATTCTTTATCATTCATCTGGTGATGCACACTTAGGTAGTTTCCTTGTCTCGGCTATTGTAAATAATGCTGCTATGAACAGGAGGTGCAGATATCTTTTTGAGTTAGTGTTTTTGTTTCCTTTGGCACATCCCCATCTTCAAGCTCCTGATCACTATACCCTTTACAGGATGTGTCTGGTGTACCTGTCCATTTACCATCAACATTGGACAGGAAAGTACCAAACGGAGTGCTAAATATATGTTTCCTGTCCTCACTGTGTAATAGCAAGCCGCCCCCTTCCTCCTAATGATCAGGGTCAATTATTCCTGCCTGGATAGTGACTCTTCTTTATCTGCTGTTCTCCTGGCACAGGAAGTGTGACGTGACCAGGTGGCCATCATAGCTTAAAGTTTAATGGGACTCTTACTATGTACTGCAGTGGAAGTGTTCCCCTTTGTGAACCAGGTCCTTGAGACTGGCAGAGTTGTAAGGACAAATTCCCAAGTGGGTCACTGGGACTGATGGTAAAATGAAAAAGTCCCCTGTTACTTCTACCCTAGATTTCTAGGCCTGTGGATTCTACCTTTTGAGTGCTTGGCATAATAAAATGGTCATTGATTAGGTTATATATTGCATGATGTAGGATGGTGACCCATCCTTTTAGGGTGTCATCTTCAAGCTGATGCCTTAGACACACCTTGGACAAATCAGCTTTATTGCTTTTTGAGCCGGCAGATTCTTGATGGCATTGTATGTGATAGGGCCAATGAATCCCATGGCTATGTGTCCACTACACGTAACCCTGATCCTATGCAGTATGATGTGAAATCCTGTGTCAGAATATCAAATACTCTGTAGGCCTTCAGATAGTGGCACTGATTGTAAGTGAATTCCTCCCTAGTCAAGCCACTGATGAGATCAGAGCCCTGGTCGACATGGGCAGTGCAGCCTGGTGAGACATTGAAGCAGAGAACCTAGTTAACCCATGGGCAAACTGTTGACCTATAGAAGCTAAATAATAAATGTGTGTTATTTTAGGCCACTAAATTTGTGGTAAATTGAAATGCATCTCAGAGAACAGATACAGGCCCTGTGGACCAAAAAAAAAAAAAAAAAGCATATCAAATCTGGAACATTGTTGATCACAATCATGATGACTCGTTGCTCTCCTAGTGTTGAAGGGATCCATTGTAATCAACTTGCTAACAAGTAGTTTGTTGATCTTCTCAAGAAATGGCACTATATTTTAGGCTTAGTATTGGTCTCTGTTGCTTACAGATTTAACATTTGGCAGTAGTAGTTGCTATATCAGCCTGGGTGACTGTAGTTCCATGCTGCTGGGTTCATGCATAGTTCCCATCCCTGGCACCATGGCTATTCTCTGCCCATTTGGGTGGACAGTAACAGACTGGCTGATGTCCACTGTCTTGTTAGTCCATCTATTTGGTCATTTAGTACATTTTCCATGGTGGATGTTCTCTGGTGAGTATATGATATGAAAAAGTCTTCACATTCTGTGACCATACTTATATGTCCTTATAAATGCCTCTTTCCTAAAACTTCTTGAGCCCACCAATCTTTCTCCTTCCAGGACCTTGACCAAACAAAACATTCAGGCATTTGTCCATGCGTCCATATGTATTCTAACCTAGGGCCTCTTCTCTTTCTGTACAATGTCAGTGCCCAGTTATACCATTTAAAGCTATGACCATGGAGAGGATTTCTCTTTATTATGGGCTTTCAGGGCAACCCCCGAGTGGGGCTCTAGTGCAGCAACAGTCTACTTTTAGCATGCACTCAACACATTGAGCTGTGAACCAAACATGTCCTCTTTCTTCTTGATCAGTCAATTAAAAGGGTCCCTCCCATGTAGCCTTCTGTGTAAGCTAAGAGAAAGGCACTAATGGTTACAGTGATGGATTCATGGGACTGTGGTTCACTCCACCTCAAGGAGCTTGATTATGCCTTCTGGCCCTGCCAGTTTCTGACCAGAAATGTAATATTTCCATATTACAGTGAGTCATTTGGGGCCTTAGATCATGATGGGCATTTCTGGCCACTTGGTCATATGGCATCCTATGGCCAGTGTCCAGCTCAATAAAATGCCAGGAAACATTTTTCAAATGGTGTGAGATTTTCTGCTGCAGAGCATATGGCCTTTCTTTAGAACTCATGGGTTTAATGTTCTAATTCTCCTATCGCGATTTGCCATAAACTCTATACAACATGTTTTCCCACCACTTATAACCCTAATACCAGAAACTCTGCCAGGTCATATGGCTTAAGCAGAAGGGCTGGTTGTGCTGCAGCCTGGATCTGCTGTCGAGCCTTTTCCTGCTCAGGGCCCTACTCATATCTGGACATCTTCAGTGTAACTTATAAATGGGTTGGAGCAGGATGCATAAGTGTGGAATATGCTACCTCCAGAACCTAAAGGGACCTACCAGAGATTGTGAGATATGTGAGATATAATAAATTTCTATTCGTTTTAAAGGAAATGTCCTGGGACAGGCCGAGTGGCACGATGGTTAAGAACTGGCTTGGGATGCCAGAGGGCCCCAGTTCGGATCCCACATATGAGGGCCAGTGACACTGCCCTCTACAGCTGAAATGCTGAACAACAGCTCAACCTGGAGCTGGGCTGCTGTGAGTCGCCGGCGGCGGTGTAGGCTGCAGCCCCTGTGGCAGTGGGTTGCCATGGGCTACCATGTGTAGCCAGCAGCCAGCATGAGCGGCCAGCAGCCGCAGTGAGCGGCCGTCCAGAAGCCGGCAACTGATCTGCCTCGCCGGGGAAGAGCGCAATGATGGTGCCAACTTGGGCCAGTGAAGCAACGTCCTCCACAACTAGACTGAAGAACAAAAGGACAGCAACTTGTCTGTTCCCCTTCCCCCAATTCCCTAGCACTGTTCCCATGCCCCCAATTCCCCAACAAAAATCTTAAAAAAAAAAAAAATGTATAAAGGAAATGTCCTGACATTCGCCCAGACCATTGAATCCCTAAAACCTTTTCTGACATGGTAGACCCCTAAATCCTCACAAAGTATTTATCTCCTACCTTCTGGAGCACATGTGTCTGCACATGTGTCTTTTCAAGGTTTCCGACATACTTGCCACCTCCTGTTTATCTGGTTTGTTTAACACAATCATAGATGTAGTGGACTGATATGATGCTCTGCCTCATGTTCTGACAGTCCAGACCTGTTTGGACTATATTATGACATAGGACTAGAGGGTTGACATGGCCCTGGGAAAAAATTGCAAAGGTACATTGTTGCATTGCTGTCCAGTCTACATGAATGCAAACTGCTCTATTGCATCTTCCTGATAGATAAATTAAATAAATAAATAAATAAATAAATAAGCACATTTACCAGATTAAAGGCTATATACCATGTACATGTACTTCGGGGCAGATAAACCTGATCTAGCAAAATACCACATTTGGTACAGTGCTGCAATTGCTTCTACTTAGTTGAGTTTGTAGTAGTCCAATGTCATCCTCCAAAATTAGTCTGGTATTTGTAAGGACCAGAATGCTGAATTAAATAAGGGTATAATGGAGACTACCAGCCCTTGTCTTCGAGGTCTTTAATGGTGGTTCTAAGTTTTGCTCTTCACCCTGGTATATTATATTTTTATTTGTTTTTGGAGGAAAGGCAGTTTCAGAGGCTTCCATTTGGCTTCCCCTGCTATGATGGGTTTAATCCGACAGACCAAGGAACAAATGTGGAGGTTCTACAAAATAGCAAGAAATGTCCATTCCAAATATATATTCCGGGACTGGGAAAGTGGCAACTGAGTTGGTTAGTAGACCCAGTGGAACCATTTTGAATTGATATTAGAGCCAGCACTTTATTTCCTGGCCCTAGATACCCTCATATTAAGGGGATCATAAAAAATGCTTTGGGTCTAGATTAGCAGCCATCAAAATATCTAGGTATTCCCCTTCCTCAGTGAACAGCCACCCATAAGTCCATTTGGGAAAGGACAAAGAATCATTACTGTATGTACTTTTGATGGTGCTGCAGGGCCCTGCCTCAGGAATTTGGGGTCTAAAAACTGGCTCAGGTTTAGAAACGGGGCAAAGGATCATGACTTATTTTTATTGGAGGAGTTGCTCTCAGAATTATGACCATCTATTCCTGAATTTCTTTTATTTTATAGATTGAGCAGTGTCCTTGTCAACTCCCCGTTTATCCCGCCCTTAGAGATTTGGGTTCTGGTAACCATCTCCCATAGCTCTCTGCAGGTGAGAACTCCCTGGCTGCTACTCCAAATATGTCACTCATTATGATAATTGCACATATCTTGCTGCTGATGATAAAATACCACCACCTGGCCTCTATTATTTCTGTATCTTGTCATCCCTATTATTTTCAAGGCAACTATTTCTCTGACAGCATCTCCTACCATGAGCCCTGGCTTAGAGTGGACAAATACTGAGCATTTTAATGACACTATTATCCCTCTCACGGACACTTATTTTGGTAGACAGAGTTTCATCTAGGCCCTCCCATTGACACATTCAGGTGGTAGGTTTTTGATTCATGTACATCTACTGTAGAATTTCAACATCTCTGGGTCTTTTGATCCCTTCTTCTACCATCAATGGCCCTTTCTACTTCACTTGGTGGGGTCATCACTTTCTTTCAACTTCAAAGTGCCATTATAGTAGCATATTAGCACCTTGCCTTGGAGGCTTTGACAGTCTTATATCCTTCTCACAGACTACTGTCCCCATATCAGTGCATTCTCGCCTTTCTAACTTTATGTTCTGCCCCCTTAATTCAGCACCTTCAGGATCCAGTTTCCTTAGGTACTCTCCTGGGCTTCACAGGTAAATGTTGGTTAGATCTTGTAGCTCTTCAGGCCTAACACTTCCCCAGCTAAAATATGCTTTGACTTAATCCTTGTTATTGTTTTGGTAACCAGGAGGGGAGATTGGAGTAGATTTTGAGGGAAGGGCACATGTTGTCTTACAGGTCAGAGGTCTCTGCATTTCTTCAAGGAAGGGAGGAGGCTTAGCTTTCAACGGGGAGGTGTGGGCCACCTCTGCAGGCTCGGTGAGCCAGGGAAACCTGGCTATTCAAGATTTTGAAGCGTATTGACCCTGGGCCCCCTCCTTCCCAATCAGAGCCTACACATTGGCAAGGGCAACGTGGAGTTAAAAATGTAAACTTGCCTAGAGGTCATCTATTTCCATGATTAAGTCCTGAGTCAGATCCTCAACTTTTTCACTTTCCAGCTGCAGGAGTTGGGAATCTCTTTATATGCTGCCAAGGGGACCCTCTGGCTTTTATACCTCACCTTAATTTAGTGATTAATCACCCTCAGCCTTTCATGTCTTCTTCAATGCATGGATAGCTTGCAGCGACAGCTAATTCTATAGTCCTTTAATTACTATTTACCTCTAAACTCTCAAACGCGTGGGATATTATACCTTGCAATGCATTCTCTTGTGCTGATATCCCATCACAGTTCAAGATCAGTGCGTTTTAACAATTGTACCACTGCTGCATCTCAAGGATATTGATACCCTACTTACCACCAGTGATAGACTCCTAATTAGCAGCCAACCAACAAATAATTTAACTCCAAAATCCCATTTTAGAGCCTACCACCTAGGACTAGCCCCGATATTAACTATCATAGGCTGAGTTTTCTGTAAAACAGACACTGAGCTTGAGATTTGTGTGTAAGTGGTTTATTAGGGAAGGCGCTTGGATATGATATGTGTTAGGAAGTGAAACAGGCAGGGCTTGTCAGGGAGAAATGTTGAATTGCAATGCAGTCACAACAGAGGCCTCAGCCAATCTCATGGGGAACTCTGAAGCCAGGATGCCCCATCAGAGCTATCTCCAACGGAAGCGTGGTTTGATCATTGAATCCAGGCTGGACCTGGGAAAGGGTTGCAACTTTGGGGAAGACAGCTCCCTTTGGCTGAGGGCAATTCCTAGGGAAGCACTCAGCAGTAAGCCAACTCTAGCCCCTGGGGAACAAGTGCCTCCAGCCCACTAAGAATCTGGCATATCCACCATATCCACTACATGCATCAGCACCAGGTAAAGGAGGCAAAGGAACAGTAGGAAATCAACTCTGGGTTAACTGTTCTAATGTTGGAGAATTTCAGCTCAGCATAATACAAAGCAGCAATGATTCCAAACCCTACTCAGACCTCCAACTTCAGAAAGTGATGCAAGACCCATCGTTAAAGACAGAGCACACGCATCTGAACTCATCCTTGCCCATCCTTGGTGCAACATCCTGTCCTTTCTAGCCACCTCTGCCGGGCAAAACAATTGGGAGCACTGAGATCCCAGTCAAGTGACCACAACAATGGCTTGTCACTTACAAATAATCAGGTCAACTACTTTGCATTCATCTACATATCTGTTGTTTTAGCACCTTCATTTACCCTATAAAAAAACTTCACTCAGCACAGCAAGTGGAATTTTAAAAACAAAACATTTAGAATAAATCATGAAGCACTAATAGGTAAGGGCAAAAGATATGAAAATACCTCGCATAACACATGCTCCATAAGAAATACAGTCACGTTTCTCTGTAATAAACTCTTACTAATCAGTTCTGAGCTTTATAAAACAATAGGAGTGGAATGGCAATGCTGTCATTTGTATATTCTCCCTCAGTTCTCTAATGGAAAGCTTCTTTTTTTCTCTGCCAAGTCATTCCTGACAATGTTAATGATTCACTATAAAGCAGTTTCTGGGCTATGATTTGTGACATTCAGACTGGTTAGATGGGAGGGCTCGGCAGGTTTCTGGGGAGTGTTTTGGATGCAGAAATGCCTTGAAGATAGCACTTTATTATATTTAGGACAAGTATGACATCCCACTTCAAGGAAGAGGCCTCTATACATATTGAGAAGGGATTTCTATGGTTTAAGTGGGTAGGAGAAGGTGGGTTTAAAAGAATGCCTCTGTGTGTTTTTTTGAGGCGACATAAAGATAGAAAGCAGAGAAATGGAGGCAGGAGGCAGGAGGATTATGGATAATGGAAGAATTTTGCCTGAGGGTATATGCCTGCTTTGCCTATTCCTGTATAACTAGAATATTTATAATTCAAATACTTATCTTTAATAATTAAAAACCAAGGAATATTAAAGACAAAAGGTAGAGAATATTATGTACACATGTGTAGGCATCATGCATTAAATCCCCACCCTTGCAAAATACAGCAAGAGGTAGATTTAAAAAGAGGTTAAAAAGTGAATATTTTAAAATGTCTTGAAAACGGAATTTCTAATTCACTCCAGCTCTGCCAGGAGTGATACCCTTACTTCTGATTCCTACACACACCATCAGTCATGAGGAGAGATACTAAAAATATCCAGTGTGGTGGTTTGACATCAGCACATCAACAATTAAAAATTGGATACAAATATTTCAGGGTTTCAAAAACATAAGATTTTTCCTCCAGCTTTATGAAAACATTGGATTTGCACAGGAAAAGGAAAAGTCGCTTTCAATTGTTTTCACAGACTATTTAGTTGCACAGTCTATGTAAACTACTAGTTACAATGGAATGTAATAGTCTACCACCGCCAGGAACTCTCTCTGATCTTCTGCCTCTTCTCAGACAGCAAAGAAACAAAGAAAAACAGCCCTTACTGTGGATCGAGAAGTGTGTTTGAAAAGAGAAAGAGACCTCAACTGTGCCCCCCGGTATTATAAAGCTGTCAATTATAACCATGATTACAATGAAAATACTATAAAATAAAATAATTATTTATTTAGAGGAGAAAAAAAGGCCAGCTGCATTTAAAGGAAAAAAAACAGAAAGTATAACCAAAAATATATGGTTCCATTTCAACCTAACGATTCTAAAGTTAATGAAAAATAATACAAATGAATGGAGCTCAATTGTTTGTATGACAGTAGCAGGGAAGCAGAGTGCTAAGCAGCCAAAATATGAACAAATTAAGATACTGAGTAAAATGGTCAGGTGTCATTGTTTTTGAAGATTATGGCCTCCGTGGCAACGAGTTTATGAATAATAGTTTCAACTCATGTCTAGATCAGAGGTGTTAATATTTACACCTTTGCTAATTATGGCAAGGAAGAGATTAATGAAAAATTAAATGTCCCTATCTTTTTACCTCCCCATCACACCAAGTAATTCCTGGTTGAACATTAACTCAACCTGACACTAATATGCTGGGGGTGGGGAAGTAAGGAGGGGGACCCACAGGTCCTTTTATGCATAAAAAGAATGGTGATAATCAATGGCTAGGCATTGATGATAGCTAGCAATAAAACTAAACGTCACATTTAAGACTCATTTTGTAAAATTACTCATTTTTAGAACTAGGACTAGGTCTTGGCTGCTGTAATACTTGATGTACTAATGGTCTTAGGTAGAGCATCCTTTGTTCAACTGACATGTTGCTGCTCCTGTGCTATGAAAAATGACAAGGTACCCTGGACCAATAGCATCATCATCAAACCCACTATTTGCCAAAAGATAGTGTCTGTGAAGTCCCAGCTGGGATTAACAGATCAGGAGAAAACAATGATTTACTAAATATTTGATTTGGGTGAAATGGGATCATTAAAAATCCCCTTCTTTAAATAGATTTTGTAATTTGAAAGGAATTCTAATTTCCCAACAATTAATGTATGTTGTTCTGCCTGAAGGTGGAGAGTTTGAATGTAAACTCCTCAAGTTTCAGATCCCCCCCCCCCCATCTACAAGATTTTGAAACTTGGCAATTGTTGGTACTCTCTGATACCTCTCTTGTGTTCGATTTGTTTGTAGGCTCACAGAGAGGGGTCCTTATCTACTTCCACTCTTGCTGTTTGTCTTACATCCTTATTAGCTTTCCACAAAGTGCAATCATAATTAAATTCTAAAGCAAAGAATGAAGTCACCCGAATCATCATCTAACTAACTGCAAATGATGATGGTAGGAATGACAATGTTACTCAGCCCTTCTTTAATTCCAGTTCGGCAGCATTTAGCTCTCTGACCTCCTGCTGTTGTCAGTGCCACAGGCTGCTTAAATGCTGTGCAAAAGCATTTCTGTTTTATTTGTTCTAAATTTACTGGTTATTAATTTCACAGTGTGACCTCCTAGTCTCCTATTAGTTGGCAGATTTCACTATAGCCTTCAAAGAGCTAAAGATTTCCATCAAGCTCCTTTCTATTTCTCTGTCTTTGCTAGTCGTCTTCCATTATGTGTAAAATGTCCTGTGTCTTTAACCATACTTGCTCCCCTTTTCTGAGATTCATGTTATATCAGTAGCCATAGTACTTGGAAATTGATTTCATTTTTTAATTTGAATAAAGATTAGCATTTTCTCAACCCTTTTCTCATTTTCTCACAAATCTCAATAGAAACTGTGTTTTGTTGCAAAGGTTGTATAGTAAATTGTTTTAATGTTGTTGAGTAATTTAAAGCACTTTCTTGGTATGTTTTCCTCATTCTCACAAAGGGACCTTTGTTACAGTAAAAACAGAAAGACAGTGGCCGTGTAAATACACGTAGCCTCGGGGTCATTGTAACTTCCCCAGTCTTCCTCTTGAAGTCAAGAACCTTCCACTCCTGGACTAGATCTTAGCACTTAGAGGGAAAACAGTTAATTTATTGCTGCTCTAGTCAACATCAGAACTTGGTGGAATTTTGGGCTATTGGATCAGGAAATTTATATCTCAATTCAGGGTCTTAATAGTTTTCTGTATTTGAATGTATTCATCCATATACTGGACTTGCTTTGAGGAATTCCAGGCTCTGGAGATTTTGTGGCACCTGGATTCTTTTTGAGCAACTGTACTTATCTTCCAAAAAAGCCATCTCTACTCCAGCTAGGAGCACTGGGGCAGCAACCCGCAGTACTGTAAGCCCAATCCTAAAAAGCATACCATTCCCAGTGGATTTCCAAAACCTCAACTCCATTGTATTTACCTCTCCACTTCCATCCACAAAGGCTATGGGGAATTTGCAGGAGAGCTATTTCATAAGAATGGTGAAAACTAGAAACAGATAAGAGGTTGCAGAAAAGGATGAGTAAAGGTGGTTACAAATCAGATATTCAAAATTTTAAATATAGCAAATAGGAGCATCAAGGCAAAACTTTATCAAGCTAGAGAAAGCTTTTCTTTTTAGAATATCATGGGAGTTGGGACAGAATTCAGGAGGGAAGCTTGAAGGCACTAAAAGACTAGAGGATACCTGAGGGACCAAGTTCCCACAGCCCATGAGTGGACACCTGAGACTTTTTTCCGGAAGAGAAGACTTTTGCTCCAACAACGTCCCCTAAGATTTCTTGGAACTTTGCACTCTGAAACTTTTTTTTTAATTGTTTTAATTAAATTGATTGGGGTGACATTGGTTAGTAAAATTACATAGGTTTCAAGTGTACATTTCTCTAATACATCATCTATATATCACATATGTGCTCACCACCTAGAGTCAGTCCTCCTTCCATCACCATATATTTGACCCTCTTTACCCTCTTCTACCACCCTCCCTCCCCTCCCCACTTACTCTCTGCACTCTGAAACTTGATATATAACATTGATAGCAATGAATTTTACATTAAAATATTTCTTTCAGATATTCTTATTTTACAAATTAAACAGGCACATGCCATGTACTCCACGTACATATAGGCCATTCATATCTCAAGAAGCAGGTGAAATAATATGAAGGTATCAATGACCCCTACAAAGCATGTGCTTCAGATAGTGGATCAGCAAAGTCATCTTCTTGTAAAAAGATTCCATGTAAGTGGTTTTGATTTTCCAAACTCATTTATATCTCTTATGTCATGTTATTCTCACTATGTCATAGAGTTAGGTTGCTATTTTACACCAAGTTTCTGTGAAGTTGGATAGGAGGGAAGATGGCCTGGAGGTGACTAAGGCAAGATCACTAAGGCACTAAGTGATTCCTTATCTTGAGGGCTTTATTCCAAGTAGCATAATTTTATATTAAGCAAATAAATATGGCTCAAATATGCCATCTTCTTTCCAAAACATACCACGAAGACTACTTAATAAAGATTGCTCTAAGCAGTTCCTTCAAGTTCCCAGGATTTCTGTGGGAAACAAATAAAAATGAATAGAGACATTGGTAAGATTCTGTCACATTAGAATTATTCTCAAATTGACTGATGCACTGTAAATAATAAGCAACTATTAGGAGTGCATCATTAAACTGGGGACAATGGGGTTCTGTAGGGATAGTGTTGAGACCAGTGCTAAATGAAATGTTCAAATTAATGCCCTGATGGAAAAAGTAAGTAGCTGTGAGCATACCAAAATAGAATTGCAAGCACAATGGAAGATCTTAGGTGGAAAAATTTAAATGGAATGAGATTTAATTTAGATAAATCTATAATAACTTGCTGATAGAAAAGTAATTCCTATCTAAGTAATAACAAGCAAAATTCTTCTAAGAGAACAGTAGAGTAGAAAAAGGATTGAGTGTAATGATTAATATTTTCTGAGAATTAACAATGAACAAATCATTAGGGAAAGGTTTTAAGTTAAAATCAGGTCTAGCATTTTTAAACGAACTGTAAATTTTAGTTCCAAACTATTACTGTCTTATGCTCACTAGTTTGATCAAATAAATCATTGCCTGAGTATCCCCCTCTATGACCTCAAATCATCTGATCAGTAGTTCCACTTTTATTTGATGCCTGCAGTTCAGAAACAAATGATCCCAAAGGTTGATAAGATCAACTCTTTCGAAAGTCCAAACAAACCCGGTGCACTTAAATCCCTCTCCTTCAAAACAGAGAGAAAGAGCAGTAAACTGGTTCCAAGGAGAGGAATCTGCTTTCAGCTCTGGTAGCATCAATCACAAATAAATGGCAGATGCAAGATTGTAAACTTGGAAGCAGTGGGTATTGCTTTGTTGTTGTTGTTGTTTAATATTTTAATACACACAGTTCACAGAAGATGCTCAATAATTGTGAGACAGTCAAATCAAAATTAAGAAAATCTGATCTGATTATTTGGCAATTTTGACAAGAAACGGAAATGAAACTTTAGCAGCATGCTATGAAGACCTGTGCCAGCAAACCCATTTCATTCCTCCTTGTACATCAAGCTATTTACCGGTTATTATGCCAGCATGGCCTCCGTTTCTACTCAGGGTAGAGACACAAATGTGAAAATGAGCTAACATGACAGGAGTTAGAGCTGGCAGTAAATTTATAAATTGTTAGCTTATTCTTAAGAATGACCCACTTGCCACATTTCGGGTTATTTTACTGTGTAGCAAATATGATCATGTATACCAGCGAGTTTTGTTTTTAAGTCTTTCTCTCCTTTCTATGCATTAAATAAAAATATATTAAGTACTACAACTGCATGACTAAGTGAAAACTCCCCAAAATAAGGAAGAGCTGTGTCTCTCAGTCAGGTTTGCAGTGAGCAATTCTGAAGCCTGCAGAAGGGGGATTAGACACCGCAGGGCAGAGAGCTTTAATCAGGGAAGAATCGAATCCAAAGAGTGAACTGTCATGGAACAAAGTGTAAGAATTTCTAGCTGCTTGTTTCAGGTTTTCATTTTTGAAAATTTAGACAATGAAAAATTCAAAATATTTACATTTCTACATAATGCATTCCTGTAAATTAATCATAAATAGTTTTATGCAGTGTGCAAAGCTCCAAAAAGCATTGGGGTGGAAATGTATCATTTGAAATTTTTATGAAAAATTATAGATACTGACAATTAATGTAATAACTGCCCATAGTACTCTCCCATGCAAACCATCTTTCTGATGTCAGTGAACTAAATTTACTGTCATCTAATTTCCCAGAGTTTTTCTCTGGGATGGCAACAAATGACTTTAATTTTAAGGAGCTGAATATGGTATAGTATTGACATTGTTTTGATGACTTTGGCTCACTGCACTGAAACTGGACTCTTGGACAATCTTCATTGACCCAGTTCAGCCCAAATTCTTGGTACCTCAAGTGTCATTAATAATTATTCCTGGATCGCGCTCCTGGATATCAAGCCATTGGAATGCCTGGATTAAACTTTTCCATCCAGAGTTCTAAACTGATTAAACCCATTATAATTTTGTGTAGATGCCTCTAAGTGAGCAAAAGGAAATCTTACAGAAAAATGCTTATACAATAGGTTTTTTAAAAACTATTTCCTTCTCTAAATTCCATTGAGATGTCAGAAATGTACCCTGCTGTGGAAGTATGTAACATTTACTTCAAGGTAAATATTTTGGCTTGGCTGCTTGCTTGTTTTTGAGGACACTTAGTACACCTTTAGGTAATAAACATTAGGTGCCAATTCCATCTCAGACACCATTTGAGAGGATGCTTTGAGGATGGCACCTCAAGTTGAAACAGGTATATCATATCCTGCCTGCATTGTACCTTCACCCCACATACAGTAGGCTCTTCACATGGAAGGCAACAGAAACCTTTAAAGAAACAATAATCACAGGATCCAAGTACCTGTGGACTACAAACTCCCTTTATTTAAACTTTTCTCACCCGTTTGTAAGTTCAGTTATTGAAAGTGGTTTGCATTGTGGGGCTCACCTATGATTGTATTTACTTATGTATCATTTACATTAAGTTCCTTCTACCACTTCACAGAACAGTATGACATGAGAGCCTTTGATGGCACTTGAAGCTAATTCCAAAAAGAAAGAGAATGCTGTAACGAGGTCATCAAACAATATTTGAAAGCAACTCTACCACAATATGAAAAACGCAATTTCAAGATATGCTCCAATGAAAGCCACATTAGGAAATAGTAGTGTAGAGTGTGGGCAGAGGTGATATAATTCACATCTACTGTGTATAAATGCAAAATAAAAACACAGGAGATACACTCACTTGTAGGGTTACATCTATCCCCTCAAAGTGTTGTGAGCTCCTTTACGCCCAAGATGACGCTGAGCAGATAGATAGACCTGTACAGCCCAATCGGTCTCTGGATGTAAAAGTCACAGAAAAATTAAACTGAGTCAGCATATAAATATGATAACAAACACCTGGAAAGCATGTATTCCTGGATCCTAAGAAATCTAGTTGACAGTTTAAAAAAATCATTATGTGGCTCCCAAATGTTTCATGTTCAATTCAGGGACACATATGAAAAGAATTCAAGAAACATGAATCAGAACTATTGCTTCACACTGCCGTGATGAGCAAGATGCATATTTCTAAAACCTTCTTAAATAAGTAAAACAGAGAATTGCTTCTTGCAAACCTGCATCGTGTGTCTTACATTGTAGTGACTGACTACAGGTCTCGGACTTGGTAGGTGGTGTTTCCTCAGAGTAGGAAGTATTTGTACTCTCAAGGAAACTGTCTCTGCAATGGCATTCAGTGTGACGGTGAATTTTTTTTCATGATCCATCTATCTGAACTTTCTGAGGGTGACTCCATAGCCCTATTTCTTTAGCCTCATTCTCTGTCAGATTATGAGCAGCCCAGACAGGTCTGCCGAAGTCATAAAATCAAGCAGTAAGAATGTAATGCATCATAGATATTTCTTTATATATTACAGGCATTTGAAGATTCATTAACTAAGATGATCATGTCCGAGTCAGGCCCTCAATAAATGTTCTTTATTTCCTTTACATCTTCCCATATATCTCTCTCTCTCTCTCTCTCTCTCTCTCTCTCTCTCTCTCTCTCTCTCTCTCTCTCTCTCTCTCTTTCTTTCTCTCTCTCTCTCTTTTTCTCACATCATCTTGTTTCTACATCACATTGTAGGAGGCAGACTAATCTCTTGGATGGCAATGAATGTGGTCATCAGCCTTAGTAGTGGGATTTAGGATGCATAATATCATATCTGTCTGGGCTCTACTTTCTCTAGGTACAAAACGGAAAGCTCACTGTCTGACCCACTGTTTTGCAAAGGGAAGTTGCAAGAATTGATAACATAAAAGACAAGCTGTCCTTCTACATATTTGTTAGGGTTTTGTAACATTTAAATATTTCATATATGCTTCCCCGGAACCCACCATAATGGCTGTGAAGCTATAGAGTACAATCCAAGGGTGAGTTTACATCTTATAATACCTGATGCATATACAATTTGGGAAGCTGTATGTAAGAAAAAATTGCCAATGCTAACTTAGGTCCAAAAGTGAACATTTCTGTAAGATAAGAAAGAAATCATGACAAGTTACAATGACTAAAGGCTGGCAAGCACCACAAACATCACAAAACCCAGAGAAATAATATAATATTTCTACTCATTAACTGACTAACACCTCTAAATACTTTTTGGCTGCATACTTCTTAATATGACGATAATGTTATAATGGACAGAAGAGAAAAAAATTATACTTTCATATAGCATAGTTATCAAATATCATTTTTTATTATAAATAAATTAGAAAACCTGCAGTCCACTTTTCTGTGTCTATGGCAGTTTTGACGTGTTACGTCACCTGAAACTAGCAGACTCTGTCAGGATAGGCATGTTGGATAGGCTCAAACAAAATCCCACTCATTAGGATGTGTAAACAGGTGACTTCACATGGTCAAACTCCTTGTTTAAAGTCCTGTTACAGCCTTGTATCTAAAAACACAGGAATTCTTAAATTCTATTTTGTAGGATTCACATCAAAAAAATTGGTGTGCCTTATTATACTATATATAATTGTATAAGCTGCTTAATCAAGTATATTCCACTTTGACTGGATTTTGGTATCTGAATTCTCTGCTTACAATTTGACATATCTAGAGATTAGAAGGATATCCCACAAACTAGTTCTGGTTCTTTACATTTAAAGTCTTTCTTTTTTTTTTTCCTCCACAACCTACATCCTTCTAGCACCATAGGACAGGTTAATATAACAGTTTGACCACTGGCGCTGCACCTTCAGTCAAGACTCCAGGTGAGCTGGTGGAGTGGGCAGTAAGAGCACTTAGGGTAGCCATGTTTACCCTGGGAGGGCTAGAAACAAATTTCACTATATGTTAAAGCAAGCATGAGACACATACAAACCCACTAAACCCAGACCAAAGGTATCATCAACTGAACTGTCCCTTTAGCCAGATCCCCCAAAATGCCAATCCCACACTGCCTGACATGAAGGAAGGGGTGACTTGGGGGAAGTGAGAATGGAAACAGAGCAGCCATAACTGATTATGGTTAAAATGGCTTAAACTGGCAAATTTTCCAAATGCATATAACCATGGAAACACCTTACTTGAGCATCTCCATGGGAGGGGTCCATACAAGTGTGGGACCCGGAGTGTAAAGTTTCATGAACTTCATGGTGAATCTGCTTCCAGTACAGATTTGGGGTCAGACACACTAAGGTTTCAATCCCTTCTTAGTTGTATGGCGTTCACTAAGTCCCTGAGGCAATCTAAGTGTGTGTCCTCATCTGGAAAAGGGATATAATGAAACTTACCTTATATGATTGCTGTGATGAAAATCTATGCGTGTAAATTGCATATTCTAAGCACTCAGCAATTGGTAACTATGTTTATTAATAGATTAAAAGTTCAGGATTTGTCGCCCCTTATTTTTAAAAACCCCGAACACTCTGCACTATTATTTAAAATAAACCTTTGGCTTCTAACACCTACCATCCTACATCTCTTCATTTACTTTATTCTCCTATCCAAGAACACACTTACCCTTCTCTTGTTTTCTAATTCAGAGCCTGTGTATGTATCCTTCCAGCAGAGATCTCACCCCTTCTTTCAAGGTTTTCAGATGTTTCAGTATCTGTTGCTGAGTCCATCCTCTGAAAGTCTGTAGCAGCACTGCCCAATAAAAATATAAGGTCGGCCACATTTGTCATTTAAAGTGTTCTATAGGCACGTTTAAAAAAACTAAAAAGAATTAAACCCAAGTGAAATTAATTTTACCTAATATATGCAAAGCATTGCTTCAACATGTAATCAGCATTTTTTTAATTATTAGTGAGGCATTTTACATTCCCTTTGTCATACTATGTCTTCAAAATTCAGTGTATATTTTGCACTTATAGCACTTTGAGTTCACAATAACCACATTTCAAGTGCCCAGTAGCTACATGTGTCTAGTGGCTCCCATTTTGGCTAGCACAAGTCTATAGCATGACTAGTTTGTACCATACTGTTTAATATATATTATAGAGTGCCATTCTGTTTGCTGGTGTTTCCTGTGTGTCAGTCCTTTCCCAGCTAGTTTCAAGACTCTTTGAAGAAGGGAACTCCTCTTAGAGTTCTGTATCTCTGAGATGCACTGTTCAGACACAGTGGTCATTCAGTCAAGATTTGCTGATCAATAGTTTGGATGCATTTAAAAATCCTAGAAGGAAAACTTCAACAGACGATGTGATTTCCTTCCTCTTGTCTTGCCTTTATCACTCTGTAAGTGTTGTTTATCTCTGGATGTAAATTCTCAGAGTATGTGGAATAATGCCATTTACAGGCTGGCATTAATAAATCTGCTCTGGCATTAGCCTGAATAATGCAAGAGGCAAAAACAAGAGGGAGTATTGCTTGTGGTAATGCTTTGCTTATGGATTAAACAATCACAGGCTCCTAGGTATGTATGGACAGCAATATAATCTCACCACCACACCAAAAAGTAGGGCTCTGATTTTTTAAATGTTTACTTACCAGTGATCAAAAAATAGTAGTTCACTTTTTATTTGCAACTCTGCTGTGGAAGTAGAAGTTGCTTTCTTCTAGAAGTTGCTTTCACAACCAGGGAAGTCAGAACCAATGGCATACCACATCTAGTGTGCTACACGATACTCAGATCTTTCCACACACCTTTGAAGCTATACCGTGGTAAAGTATTTGTCACATCTTTAGCTTGGTGATTTTTAAAAATTCAGATAAAGGGCCGGCTGAGTGGCTCAGTTGGTTAAGAGCTCGCTCAAGAGTTTGAGCTCTGAGCAACAGCGGTTCGAGTCAGCCCGAGCTGAGCAGAGGGGGCGGGATGGCTCAGCTAAAAAAAAAAAAAAAAAAAAATTCAGATAAGAATCAAGTTATACAGTACAAATACAAAATACTTTCAGACCACATAAACCCACATTGCAATAATACTATAGATTCAGATAGGATCTGGATTTCCAAACATAGTCTTTGTTTCTTATAGGCGTGTAAGAAAACACCATTTATAGTATGGAAAATGTCCAAGTTATGATGAAAGGAGAAGAGATTTTTAAAAGGTATGACTCATCCATCCAATGAATCATTAAATATCCTAGAAAGGGGTATTTTGTCATTTAATAGTTATATTGACTTAAAAAAACCCAAAAAACCTTTAAACTATATCCTTTTTTTGGTTGACAACAGTCAATACTTTCCATATTATATTACATTATTTGACTGAAAATGCGTTTTGTCTTAGTTTTTTTTTTCTATATGTAGTAAAGGTATAGCAAAGTAGAACACTTGAAAAAACTTGCTGACATCTGCTCTCATGTTGAAAAGCTGCCTTCCAAACATATCCCACAAAATATGTTCACAGGCACAACAACTAAAGGCAACTTTAATTACTTCTCAGTGTTGGAGCATCTCATTTGACTTTCTAATTTTCAGCTTTCCTACCAAAATCCTCACAAAGGGCCTGAGCAAATTCCATTTTCTCCATCAAGCCCTCCTGAACTGAGACTCCTCTTTCTGCTCTGAATTCCCTCAGCATCTTCTGTATGGACCCTAACTTGGTATTTATTGTCATCTTCAACTCATTGTGGTTCTTTCTCCACATGCCTATATCTAAGGTCTATAATACACTTAGGAGCTTCTTGAAGTTATAAGCCACGTCTTACTCATCTTCTGTAGGTCTCAGAAGAGCCATAGATGGAATAAACATTCAATGAATGTGTTAGAAATCGTGGTGATTTGGGTCATGATTTACAAGAATGTCGTTCAGCAGACCAATGACATGTTATAGCAATGACAGCCACTATGAATCCACAGTAACATTTTTTATATGTCTCTCTATTGCAATCCCATTCCTTTGCTATATTTTAAAATAAAAGTGCTTAGTGTTTCATCAGCATTTTCATTCCAAAAATTCAAGTCGAAATTATTTTTAAAAAGTTAAAAAACCTAAAAAGTATAATTACATTCTAGCATCAAAAAAAACAAAAAGCTTTTTCTCCCTCACAGTTATATTTTAGATCTTCTTTAGTGTCTAACCATAGTTAAGATGTCAGTATACAAATACATATCTACTGTGGGGTTGTTTTTCCAAATTTTATAATATCCTAAAAACCTAAATTTGTTTATTGGATTCATTTAAAATGTGGTTGTCACTCAACCATTTTGGAGGAAAGTGTATTGCATAAGACATAACATTTAAACTCAACCCAGAAGTTAAAACTCTCTATAAATAAGAAAAAACAGAAGCACTCCAAATAAGAAGCATGAAAGCCAGAGGAAGTGAATGTGTAGCTCCAAGTTCTGTGGCCTCCGAAAGGCTCTGCCCGGCAGAGTCAGCTGAGAGAAAACAAAGCGTGTGTGACATGCACAGGGGGAAATGCACATGTGTGGGCTCACTGATGCCAGAATCCAGAAGTGGCTCAAGAGTAAGAGGCCATTGATGAGAAGTAGGTTTGGATTAACTATGGCCTTGAAATTACCCCTGGAAAGTGAGTAGCACTCTCAGTTGTGAGAGGTGCATTAACCTCTTCAGACCACTAGGGTTCAAAGTGTTACATAAGGGGTAATTTATTAAATGGGTCCTAATTGCTTGGTAATGTACCTTCCAAAAGTCACTTCTCTATGCTATGATTAGGCCTGGGATTTGCCAAGTGCTGTCATTCTCTTGTAACTCCATAATGGGACGCTAGGATATGGGAAGCTGGTCCAATGGAGAGTGTCTCGTCGGGTTCAGAGTCCTACCAATGAAGCCAGGCAAACTTTCATTTCGTTCTCCAGTGTGTAAACACCAAGATACAAAATTGATACACTTTTTTAGTAAAATATGGCTTTTACCCAATACATGGATACGTTTTAATAGCATAGGGATAATTGGTATAATTGTTTTGAAAAGATAGGCACACTTTTAAGATTTGTAAATTTGTCCACTTCACTAAATGATTTTCTTCCAAGTCTAAAAATAATCATGCTTTTTGTTTTCGCCATCTGCAAGCACATTTTCTTTTGGCCTCTTTGTTCACACGAAGGCCAATCCACATGACTTCTTATTGGGTTCCAACACAAAACAGCCTCCTTTCTATCCGTCATCCACCTGGTACTGGCTTTGTTAATTAGCAAGGCCAGCAGAGGGAGTGCCAGAGCATCGTTACAAAAACAAAATAAAAAATTTGTACGTGGTAATAACAATTTGAAGTAGAAAATTTGACATTAGACTACAAGGGATTATAGCACAGCAAAATCTACATATGGAAGTAGCCTTGCTCATATCATATAGGCAATAGGCTAGAACCGAAGAGGCAGGACTTCTAGTCACTGGCATAGTCTTACAATATTCATGAACTCACCAAATACAATTGCGCCTCACTTTTTCAGTCTTGAAAATGGCTATCACAGTAGCTTTCATTAAGAATAAAAAGGGTGTATCCTCCTCAAGAAAGAGTGATTATTTAAAGACTGGGAATTAGTGTCACAAGAAAGAAGCCGATGCCATTTCTGTCTTTCAGAGTTCTGGGTCATTTCTTAGATTTGACCATGGATGAAAAGCAGCTAGGTAGCATCCTCTTATGCCCTCAGAACAGCATTTTGATTAGATCATGGAGTTAGACATGTATCTTTTTAACATGAACAAATAAAAATGATTAGGCTTCAAAGCAGCATGGGGAAGCCTTTGTATCTGAGAAAATTATATATTCTAATCCCATACTTTGTTTTACAATTCTTATTTCAGACCATTTATAGGAGTTACACATTTTTCAAACATGTTTTCAAACTGTTTGTTACAATGCAGTTCTGTCTAAATCCATCACTTAGTGGTTTATGGTTCTTTAAACCTCAGTTTCACCCATAAGGGAATGTGCTAGAGTTTTCCAGAAGTCTTCAATAGCATTTCTTATGAGATAATATGAGTGGCCCTCATAACCACTTTCCCCCAAAGGGCATCTTTGAAAAAATGATAACCAAAGCAGGCCGGGCTTTACGCACCGTACAGAGCTAAATAAAATCTTTCTTTGTATTAGAAGCTTGAGATAATCTCAAGGATAGTGCAAGTTGCCTGGAAGTTTAGCAGGAAAATAGTTTGGAAAGTAAATATTCAGTTCTGCTTTCTCCAGTAGATGTCACTTTCTGTACATAGGATATCAAGACATATAAGATGCACAGTATTCCTTACAATGATGGCGAAATATAACTTTGAGTTCCAGCCACATGTAAACATTGCTAAGCTTGCATTGGTTATGTTATAGTGTTAGGACACTTAACTGTACAGGCAAAAGAATGCCATTAATCAACCATCGTACATATGTCTGTGTGCCCTTAGCAATGGCCATGAAGCATAACATGTGACAGAATATTGCCAGTGCCTTTTCAAGTTACAGAAAGCTGAGTATTATTCCACATCACAGCATTAAATTAATTTGCCAGAAACAAACATGGTTCCTGAATAAATAAGCAGTCATTAATAATACACTGAATACTTACCAAGAACCTAATTAAATGTGGATTCACTTAACCTATTACAATTTCAAGCGTTATTCTTCCTGGGTCCTTTATATCATTTCAATATTCACATCAGCTTCGTATGTCTGAGGAAAGAAAAGCCTGGTTCTCTGTAAAGTGTTTCACTACACAGCAAGAGGTATCGACATTAGAATGAGAAAAAGAGAAAGGAGAGAGACAGAAAGAGAAAGAATTATAAACCTTAAATAACATGTTTATGACATCCACATGTACAAGAATAAATATCAAATGATAGGAGAATATTAATAGTTTGAATTAGATTAATTCTTCCTAAAATACGTTCCAAAATGCTCTTTGCATTTCTAAACATAAGCCTCATTATGCTATTCTATTTGTATTCCAATGCAGTTGACTTTTATGTTTGGGTTGTTTTAATAGATGACTTTGAAATGACAGGGGAGGGTACATTTTTTGTTTCTGATTCATCCAATCAAGATTTTGCTTGTAGCTACTATAACTTGAAATAATGAAAAAGGCTACAAAGGATTTTTAAAATGTTGACGTCTGGGTCACATCTGATTCAGTCGTTGTATTGACAAATGTGATTTGATAATTGCTAAATTAAGCTCTAGAAAATTAGTTAAACAACTACTTTTATTTTTAGATATTTCAAACAAAAGATATGAAGTTTGGAGGCAACTAATGATAGGGTGGTAGAACAAAAATTTCCTAAGAAGGCAAAATGGGCATTTTGGCTTTTACAAAACAATGGACTCTATCTGGTCATCAAAATAAACAAATCCCAAATGGTCTCTTTGGGTTTTAAATATTTTGTGCAGAGAGTAAACTGCAAAGAGCCCAATTCTTATCTGAGGTAGAGATTTCTCGACTTGTTAACTGGGAAGTTCTGTTCCCATTCTTGTGTATACTTGGTTCACACAAAGAGATTACAGGGCTTTGGGTAATAAAGGGATTTACAGGTTTTTTTCACCTCTAGGCTACTGATTCCACTGCATTTCAGGTTGAAGAGACCTAAAGTCCTCAATGTACCCTGGGCATGTAGTTTACTTTTAATTCAGCCTGAATTAGGATCCCCCTTCATAAAAAGCCTACGGCATTTTTTTAACTCTTCAGAGCAAATACAGTTGCCAAAAGAAAAAGATTGAACTGGAAGAATAGAAACAAACACAGGGTAAGGACGGAGGTGAACTCCTGAGGAAATAGACCTCTCTGGGATCCTCACTGAGCATTTTCAAGCAGGGTATCACTTTTCCACCATTCCTGGTCTTATACTACTTTTGATCAATCAATAAATATTAATCTAGAATTTTCAAAGGAGATGATGCCTTGGTAGTTATCTTGTAAATGAAGACAACTAGTTGATATCATGCAGCGGGATTACTTTGCTTTTATTTGTAAATAAATAAAATTATTTATTTACAAATTTCACGGTTTTGCTCCGGAAAACTGTGCAAAGCACACACCCTACTGGCCCTTGTCAGCAGTCTTTCCTGAGTTGGTGTTTCACGTAGGCTGTTTGCACAGCTAGTCCCGCTCAGGCAAGAAGACTCTGAAGAGCTGGAATTCCTTAGCAACCCGTTTATGTCGTTTTCTGTTTGCATACTCCCCTTTTCCCTATAGTACTGACTATCCTATGTATGTAATAGATTGGAACAGAAAACTCGGGTGACTTTGAGAAAGTCAGTTGCTTAATTCCACAGCCCTAATATTTTAAATATAATGATTTCATTACCATTAATTGTACCATGTCTTAGAATTCTCGCCTATAAATAATTTTATCAAATATTAAATAAGTTCAAAATAATACTTAAAGCATACATGTAAAACATACAAGTAAGTAAATAAGGCAGGCATGTGTATTCCTAATATTTTAAATATAATGATTTAATTACCATTAATTGTACCATGTCTTAGAATTCTCACCTATAAATAATTTTATCAAATATTAAACAAATTCAAAATAATACTTAAAGCATACATGTAAAATGTACAAGTAAGTAAATAAGGCAGGCATGTGTATTCCGTACCCAACTTAAGAAACCAAATGTACCTTTGGAATCTTGAGTCTCTCCCCAACCCATTCCTCTTCTCTCCTTTCTCCATAGATAACATCGTCCTGAATTTGGTGTTCATCAGCCCCTTGTTTTTTTCTCTCTCTCTTTTTAAAATAATATAAATGCTTCATAGGGATTTTGAGTGTTGACTATTTGTTTAGGAAAATATAATAAAACATTTGAGGAAATTGATGCATAGAAGCAATTTTGATCAGTTAGAAATGTTTATTCAGTCAAGATGGTCCGTATTATTAGCATTCAATTACAAAAAAAAACAAAACACAAAGTTTTATGGAATATAAGAATGCTTTTACTTGCATACATCACTTAAATCCTATGCAGTGTTCTGCACATAAATTGTACTTTTAATAAATGATGTGTTTGAATCATATAGTAAAAAAGCTTTTGATTCCAGAAAGGATTTGTAAGTAAATGTGCTATATATCCTTTTCTAGAGACCTAAAAAACATTTTTTTATCCTGTTAAGTTTTATATGATCCTTCACCCAGAGATAGGATCAAGATCTGGATGACTGATGATTAAACTTCTGAGTATACTATTAAGAAAAAGATTCCTCACATTACCTAGCCATCCCACCAGCCCTGTCTCAAGATCAGAAGATGAGTGTGTCTTAAAGCGGTAATGGAGAAGATGCCCCCGGGGTCCTCTGTGAAGAGGGACTGGAGAATAATAGAGGGAATGAGACCAGAGTCTCCCTGAGGCAGCCTGCCCTCTCACCTTCCATCTCCTTTTCTCCTGCATTCCAAAGAGGACTGCAGACCCAGTCCACCCCAAGTACACAGCAGAATCTGACCATCACCATCATTACTCAGCAGCAAAGTGACTCCAAGTACTATGTACCTGCTTCTTTTCCCTTCTCCGAACATCTGCCCTGAGCACACGGGCACATCCCCTCTTTGCATCTTGTGTCAATACCACTGACTCTGGAGTTGCTTTTTTAGAATTTAAGATGGGACAACTGTTAGCATTTAGGAGATTCTAAGTCAAAGTTCACCAAAAAGGTATAGTTTATGATAATTTAAAATAAAACATTAGATGATAACTTAGTATTGTACTCAAGTTAGAGGGTCCTACATTCACATATGTTATCAACAAGGGTGTTTTTAATTGTTTAAAGGTATTAAGAAGTATTCCAAGCCTAAACCCTAAAATACAAAAAGTGAGGCATTTAAGGCATCAGTTGTTAGAATTATAAGCCCTTTGATAGATTGATTACCTAAATGGCAGGTGTGACAAGTATGACAGCAGTTTAGAAATAACCTTACCAGCTCAGTAAACAATAAACATGAATATTAGTAATGATTAATTTCTTTAATATTTTAAATAATCTTGATGGCAACAAAGGTGTTGAAAATTAGTATTAGCAGGTTGAAGCTTTGTGTGATAATCTTTGTCACAATACCACTTATATATCATCTCTTCAATATATTTCAGAATTTTTTTTTTTTTTATTTTAAAGATTTTGTTGGGGAATTGGGGAAGGGGAACAGTGTTGGGAAATCAGGAAAGGGGAACAGCCAAGTTGTTTTGATGTTCAGTCTTCGTTGTGGAGGGCGCCAGTCACCATCCGGCCACCCTGGGAAGCTCACAGCAGCTCTGCTCAAGGTGCCGAGGTCAATCTTAGTTGCCAGTGGGCGTAGCCATCATCCCATGCAGCAGTCAAACCAGAAACCTTGTTGCTAAAAGTGCATGTTCTAACCACTGAGCCACCTGACTGCCCCTCAGCAGCTCAGGGCAGCTCAGCTCAAGGTGCTGTGTTCAATCTTAGTTATGGGTGGGTGTAGCCCACCATTCTATGCAGGAGTCAAACCAGCAACCTTGTTGTTAGGAGCACGTGCTCTCACCCGCTGAGCCATCCTGCCACCTGTTGGCAGCTCAGCGGCTGTTCAGCTCGGGCACAGCTCACTGGCCCATGTGGGAATCAAACCGGTGACCCTGTTGCTCAGAGCTTGCACTCTTAATCAGCTGAGCCACTCGGCTGGCTCCTCAGAAATGTTTTTAATATCTTATCCTTTAGTTTGTCTTGCTGCCACATTCATTCCCTCTTTTTTTTTTTTTTTTACAGCCATCTTACAAACTATGTCCTCAGAGTCTCTTTTGCTTGGACTGTTTTCCATGTCTTCAAAGTTTGCCCTACAAATCATCTTACATGGTACTACCAGACTAAGCTTTGTAAACCAGAGTTTTTATTCTTTTGCTTCTCTTTTGATGAGTTCCGATTTTCCATGGAAATAATTCTAAACTCTTTAGTATGGTATTTAAGTAAATCTTCTACCTAATTTTCCAGCCTTCTCCCCAACAACTGCAAAATCTATACAATTTCTGTATCTAAAACGTGATCATTTGCAATGGCATGAAACCCCCTTCACATACAATGCTCTAGCTTGCCCCTGTCCCATTCTGTACATTTGCCTGGAATCCTACTGTTCCCCTAAACCAAAGTACTGATTCTAGGTGCAATCTTTCACTTAACCCCAGATCCTTAGAGCTTCCAAAGCACTTTGGTCAAGCCCACAATACAGTATTAATCATGTACTGTCTCATATTTTAATTATAAAGGATATAGGTCATATGAACTCACCAGCTCCCTGGATGAGGTTTATGCATGACGCCGCCTTAAATGCAGAATACCACACAATCAGCACAGTATTTGTTACATTGAATGGAATAGTTAAATATATGAGGTCTGACAATTACATTTGCCAACTTGTTGCAACGATGTTGCTAACCTTTTTTGATATCAGAGGGATTATTCATTATGAATTTGTACCAACTGGACAGACAGTTAACCAAGTTTACTCTTTGGAAGTGCTGAAAAGGCTGTGTGAAAAAGTTAGACGACCTGAACTTTTCGCCAACAATTCATGGCTCTTGCATCACGACAATGCACCAGCTCGCATGTCTGTGAGGGAGTTTCTAGCCAGTAAACAAATAACTGTATTGGAACACCCTCCTTACTCACCTGATCTGGATCCCAATGACTTCTTTCTTTATTGGAAGATAAAGGAAATATTGAAAGGAAGACATTTTGATGACATTCAGGACATCAAGGGTAGCATGACAGCTCTGATTGTCATACCAGAAAGAGTTCCAAAATTGCTTTGAAGGGTGGATTAGGCGCTGGTGTTGGTGCATAGCTTCCCAAGGGGAGTACAGTAACACCTTGGTTTGTGAGCATAATTCGTTCCAGAAACAAACTACTCCTATTGCAAGACATCACTCGTTTACCAAGTTAAAATGTATTAGAAATGTTTGCTCCTCTTGTGGAACACTTGCAAACCACGTTACTCGCAATCCAAGGTATTACTGTACTTCGAAGGTGACTATAGTGATATTCAGCTATGAGGTAGGTGGCACTTTTTCTAGGATGAGTTCACGGACATAACTGTTTGAACTTATATGTGGCAAAAAGAGAGCTACTCTTCATTTTTTCGAAGAGCATTTATTCTGAGTATTTGAAAGTCCCAGGACTAGTGTTAGACTGTGAATTCAAATGCAACGAAGATCCAGCCTCTGGCTTCTAAAATCTCAAGACCTAATGAGAAAGACAGGCACCCAAATACAATTAGCTATATACAGGGCTGTACGTATCCCAGAAAAGATAGAAACAAAATACCGGGGAAGCACAGAGCAATTAGTTCTTGAAGAGAGGAGGTGGTCACAGGGTGTGGACCACCTTAGGACCTCTGCAATAGGCCTTTAAATAAGAGACGTTGCTAAGAAGCCAAACCTGGAATAGTCAGGAAGGTGGTTCATTGCTCAACCTCAGGGGCCTCATGCAGGTAAACTACATAATGCAGTAGCGCTCCCTGGAGTTGAGCAGCAAGGTGGCCCCGAGAAAGAGCAGACCTGGCCGAAAGGCATGAATGCCATGTTAAGTAATTGACTGGACATCACATACAAGTTGAGTTAAAATTTTACGAAGATTTCACCTTCCGTTTTGTCTTTTCTAGTCTCCCTTCTATAAGGTTTTAGGAATTTTTTGACAACCTTTATTTAAAAGGAGAAGCCAAGAACATGATAATATTTGTTACCTCAATATTCGCTGGCATAGTTATGAAACAAAATAGGTGGCAGATCAGAATTAGCTATAAGACATCTTAGTTAAGGTTATTTTTTAAATTCAGTGTTTTCAAACTTTTTAAGTCATTTCCCTTTCCTCAAGTTAAATGTTACGAGATCAGTATGCAAATAGGAAAAAAATGACATCCTTGCCCTGAGTTCCAACAGACAGTCTTCCCTCCTCCATCAAAACGTGCTGGTTTCTCAGGGCCCCAGGGATTCAGAGGCACAGTTTGAAAATTGCTGCTTCCAGACCAACTTCTTTTATAATTGAGGAAACAGAGGTCCAAAGATATTTGAAGTACTTTGTGCAAGTTTGTAACAGCAGTTAGCGGCAGAATAGGAAATAGATGTTCCTTAACTGCCACTCCACTGCTCTTTCAAGATAAAATTAATTCTATTTACCTAGCAAAATGAGCGTGAGGACCAAGGGGCTCCCAAAGTGACATTTAGGCTAGAGAGAGACTGTTTCTTTTTCATGATAAAACAAGGCTTCATTGGGATTCAGCAAGTCAGTGTTAAGTAATTCAGAATCAATGCTAAGTCTTTTATTTTATTCTATCTTTCCTGATTTTGATATTGAATTACTAGAAATGACAGCTCCCAGGCCCTCTAACTTCTTGATCCTAGACAAGGGAATGGTGAAAGAAATTCATCTCCGTGAAGGCACTGGCTGGCTAGTCAGGTCCTTTTCTGCTGTAGAAATCAAAGTTTGGTGTATTATCAACCCTCTGTTTAAAAAAGGCAAAAAAGAAATGACTTTTTTTTCTCATATTATAGATTATAAGGAAGAAGGACAAAATGTCTAGATTCCTTGGCTAGTCCAACATGTTATGTTTTAATTTAAAAATTAAGCAATTTTCAAAACTATATATATATATATATATATATATATATATATGGACTTAATCAAAATAATCAAATATATACGTGTTGTAAATTATCCTCTTTGTCAAGAAAGTTTTAGTAACTTGACCGAATGGAACTAAAATAATGTTGGAACTAAATAAAAGAATGAAACAAATGGAACTATAATAGAGGAAAAACAGTGTTTGCCTGTATAGACCCCTGCTACTGGCAATCATTAAATCAAACATTGTAGCTAAACAACTTAAAAGAAATTTGGATAACTTAAATAGCCTCATATTATATCATGATAAAACATTTGCTGAAAGGAGTAATGTAAATACTTGCTTATTATGATCAAGTGAGTTAATAACTTCTAGAGTCAATAAATTTTTAGCTATAGAAACAAAATAACAAAGTATGGTTTACAAATATAATGCTCAGCTTGAGTTCAATCAATACTGACAAGTTATAATTTCAGACTTCACATAAAGATCTTAAAAATTACCAAGGCCATTGCTTTTGGACGTTATGGATATGCTTGAGTATTAATAGTATAGAAGTCATTGCAGCTTCTTCCCTAACAGAGCAGGGCATCGGAGAAAATGCAAAATTCTCTCTTTCTAATTGTACCACATCTGAATTTCACCTCCCAAATCAAACTGTCTGCCTTAAAACATGGCCCAGAAGAAGATACAGATTAATTTCCTAAACAGACCACAGTCCCTGAGCCTCTCCCAAAATTAGTGCTTTCGTGTGCCTCGATTTTTACGTGATGTCACCAACCTCATCAGTAATCCTAGAAAGCAGACAGAACACAGTCAAGAGCCTGGCAGAGGTGAGCAGCTTGGAGAAATAGGTCAGAACTTACAGATAGTAGTGACCCAAATAGAAAGTTCTGAAAAATTTACTGAAAACATTTCTGCTTTAAGGGAAGTCCTAAACAAGTCTAATTTGTAAGCCCTACCATTCCAAGTATCTCTCCATGCACGTGCACACGTGTGCGCTCACACATCCCCGAAGCCAGGGGTACAGAAGTTTCAGTAACAAATGAATGACTAGTTACTTGCCAAACAAAATAAAAACATTTTTATTTAAATTCAAAGTTGCCTACATCTCAAATTATTTGAAAGGATTCTTAGAAATTGTTCTTGGGCCAGCCGAGTGGCGTGTTGGTTAAGAGCTGGCTTGGGATGCCAGAGGGCCCCGGTTCGGATCCCACATATGAGGGCCAGTGACACTGCCCTCTACAGCTAAGATGCTGAACAACAACTCAACCTGGAGCTGGGCTGCCTTGAGTCGCTGGCGATGGTGTAGGCTGCAGCTCCTGTGGCAGTGGGTTGCCATGGGCTACCGTGTGTGGCTGGCAGCCAGTGTGAGCAGCCGTCCAGAAGCCGGTGACTGATCTGCCTCACCCGGGAAGAGCACAATGATGGTGCCAACTTGGGCCAGTGAAGCAACATCCTCCACAACTAGACTGAAGAACAAAAGGACAGCAACTTGTCTGTTCCCCTTCCCCCAATTCCCCAATAAAAATCTTTAAAAAAAAAAAGGAATTGTTCTTATACTTTGAATTTATCTGCTTCCTTTTAAGTAGAAAAAAAAACGGTATTAAAACTATGTCATCTCCTCTGGAAGTTATTGTGTCATGAAGGGATTTAAGAGTTGAGCCATTCTCTGTCATGTATACTAGATGATAACCTGTATTTTAGAAAGCAACTCTATAGGAATGGGTGTAGATTGAGTTCTGTTTAGCAGAGCAAGCAAGGGCATAGCCTGAAATTCAGCCTCTGAAAAGGAAACTCAGCCTTGAGGGGGAAATATGATGTCCAAGCACTTTCTACCTGGCTGGTCTCCAAGAGCATGATGAATTGGAAAAATATAACATACAAAAGGAATATTTATGTGTCTTCCTCCTTCATCAGATACACAGTATTTTTTCTCCCATGTCACAAAAACTGTAACCACAATTTACAAGTATATGCACAATCAAATTGCTATTGATTTAGCGGTGCATTTCTTTGATGTCCCTAGCCTTAACCTCATTTATAAAGCTGTTTTGCATTATTTCAAACTGTCAATGATTTGTGACTCATGAATATTCAAATCTAATTTGCACTTACCTGTTTGGTATGCATGCTTACATGCAATATGTCTCTACATTTGCCCTTTTGTATTTATTTGTGGATTGTTTTATTGAAATAATGCCCTTTTAAAAGCATTATGGTAAGTCTATTTAAAATCAACAGGAGTGGTTGATGACTGACTCTTCTTGATCTCAGGACAGTATCTTTATAGGCTGCTACTTAGCAAGTTTAGCGATTATACAAATGTGTCTCTGGTATTAAAACAGCCATGCTTTTGCTGGTTGATGTCAATTTCAGCAAGATGGGTTTAGTTGTGCTGGGCTATGTGTCTCTAGGAAAGAGTCAATAATTTTTCGATGAACTTGAGCCTTACCAAAAAAAAAAAAAAAAAGAAAGAAAGAAAGAAAGGAAGGATTATGCCTGGTGGAAAAACAAAAAGTTCGTGAAGAATTGAGCCCCTCCTGTCAGTGTGGATAAACTTTTCCTCTTACATTGTGGAATGCAAGAAATGAAACCTAATGCTCTCAAGCACTAAAAATCCCTTTGAGATGTCTTTCAGATGATGATAGCTCAAGAGACACCCAAGACTTTGTGGATTGCAGGCATGTCACTAGTGATTGAAGGTCCAGAACAGCAGAGCAGGGAGCCACCTGCCTACAGAATGGGCAGTTTCTTCTTGCAAAACCTGTTCAGGGGAAAATAGAAAATGTCATATGAAAAAAAAAAGAAAAAAATGGAGTAAAGAACACCTCCATTGTAATTGCTTTCTGGACTCAACTGAGATTTCTAAGAACATCCAAACAATTAAATGCCCTACTTTGCCCAAATAAAAAAAAAAAGAAGAAGAAGAAGAAAAAAAAAAGAAAACATTTTCCAATATTTATGTTTTTTGCCAGCAACTAAAATACAAAGACAGTTAATAACATTTACAATGCAGTAGCTGTGGGTTTCCTTAATTTGCATCATGTTCAATTTCTAAACTACCTTTTTTAAGCTATAAAGAAATCATTGATCACCTGTTGACTCTTCCATCACACAGTAAAGTTGTCCTCACATCCACTAAAGGATTCTGCAACAAAGGATGGACGCAGTGCATCCTCTCTAGCCAACAACATGTTTTTCTTTTTACAGATTTCTCATTGCCTTTCAACTGTACATATTCCCTCAGGTAATATGATCTCCTAATAAAAGCTACTAGATTTCTAACTAATCTCTTCTGTAATCATCTTTTTTCACTTAGGAAAGGTTTTGCTGCCATCATATCTTATTGTTTGTGTGTGTTTAAACAAATATCCTTTGTCTAAAACAGTTCATAATGTTTTCCCAACTTTATCACATTCCTTATGATACTAATATCATCATTATTCCCTCCATTCTCGAAACCAAATATTACAGACTCCCAGACCCCACAATATGCTTCCCAAAGCTATCTACAAGGGCAACCCCTCAACAGGATGCTATTGTCTATATAACTAAGTGGTTTATTATGTCCTGATTGCTGACCCATGAATCAGAGGACTCTGCTCTGAGAGATACACCAGTGTTAGGAACAAGGGTTCTAGCATGATGCAACTTGATTCCACTATTAACAAGCTAACTTAAATTAGAGCAAGTTGCCCAATCTCTGAAGGGCTTAATCTCCTCATCTCAGAAGCAGGGGAAATAATAGTACCTACCTTAGATTATGAGAATTAAATGAGAGTATCCAAATGCAACACTTTGTGCACTGGCTGGCAACTAGTCAGCTCTCAATACAGAACAGCTAACCCTCGAGCCCAAAGTTTACCAGAAGTTGTACCTAGTTGCTAGGCAATCATATTTTAAACTGAGAAAAGGTTGTCTTCTTAGAATTCATTCCATGCCTTCTCCACTTTGTATCAGTAACACAGTTAAAGTGTTTGCTCCAAACTCCAAGACTGGGTCTTCCCTTTAACCAGTGGTTGTTTCAGGATTCCTGGTTAGGCCTGGTTAAGCCTTCCACAAAGGCTTACAAATGAGATGTAAGGGGAAGTTTACTGGGATGTTCTCAAATTATTTTTTTGCACATGTCTTCTAACAATAGCTAAAGAAAGAGAAACAGGCTCTCTTCCTCTGTGTTGTTGTGGGAAGACAGAGGCTCAGAACTGCTGAGACCATCTGGTTGCCAGCCTAAGGATAAAGTTGATGCACGTAAAGGGCAGAGCTCAGATCTGAAGGGAAGGACAGACGGAGCCTGCCCCACCTCTTGCCAATGGCGTAGCTTCACTCCCCTATTGCTGAAGCCAGTCTGAAATGGGTTTTCTGTTACTTGCAGTCGGAAGCATTCTAACTGATTCAAAGAGGCAGCCAAAAGCAATGTATTTTGCATATTAATTCATAGCCCACTCGTTCTCAGAGCAGAGCAGTACAGTGCACAAGTTCACATAAACATAAATATGTAATCCTCCTACCTTTTCTAAGTCCCGTGTCCCAGCCACATCTCCACAATGTGTCTATCTTTCTGAACACAGGAAAAAAAAAATTCAGAGTGCCTCCTCCAAGATTTGTTAAGTCTCCTAAGCAACGAGCAGAACCCACAAAGTGCTCTTTTTGCATTTGGTAAGAATAGAACTCAAGGGCCGGCCGAGTGGCGCGATGGTTAAGAACTCGCTTGGGATGCCAGAGGGCCCCGGTTCGGATCCCACATAGGAGGGCCAGTGACACTGCCCTCCATAGCTAAGATGCTGAACAACAGCTCAACCTGGAGCTGGGCTGCCATGAGTCGCCAGCGGCGGCGTAGGCTGCAGTCCCTGTGGCAGTAGATTGCCATGGGCTACCGTGTGTAGCCAGCAGCCAACGTGAGCAGCCAGCAGCCAACGTGAGCGGCCAGCAGCCGCAGTGAGCGGCCTTCCAGAAGCCGGCGACTGATCTGCCTTGCCAGAGAAGAGCAAAATGATGGTGCCAACTTGGGCCAGTGAAGCAACGACCTCCACAACTAGATTGAAGAACAAAACGACAGCAACTTGTCTGTTCCCCTTCCCCCAATTCCCCAGCGCTGTTCCCCTCCCAGCAATTCCCCAATAAAATAAATAAATAAATAAATAAAATAAAAAATTAAAAATTAAAAAAAAAAAAAAGAATAGAACTCAAGGCTAGGGTGCCACCTCTAGATTGCTGCTGTAACCTCATCTCAGATCCACAAGTTGAAAATTTTAGTGTTCAGAAATGTCCTCTGAATTTTCCATTCTTTGCTTTCTAGAAAATCCCCACCCAGAGGAGAATGGTACCATATGCTTCTAATCCAATGGCACGAGTGAACATTATCTTATGATGTGCTACCTGGTTTTATGTTCCTATTTCTAGCTGACCAATTTACCCTGGAATATGTAACCTAAAAATAAGTTGATGCCTGTAAGCCTCATTTTGCCTCCATATCAGAAGGATAAATCCAGTTTGCTTGAAGCTCTAAGGAACCTATACAGTGAGTCGTAGGATCAAAACGAGTGACTCCCAACTAAAAATCAAACAGTGAACTTTTTATGGTGCTTGGTCAGTTCAGTCTTTCTCTACTCTCCCTTTCCTACCCCATCTGCCCCAAGCTATCCATGATTTAATCTTATCAGGAGCTAATCTTATCAGGAGCTCTCAGGATTATAGTTCTAGTAGCCCTTTGAATAGGCAGTGAGAGGAGAGACCAGGTAATTTTCTATTACCCTAGATGATATAGAACCATGGATCTGGAGACATCTTTAGATAGTATCTGAAGAGCCAGGCACAGATAATGCCAGAGACGTGCTGAGGGTCACAGCTCTGGAAGCAAGCCCTTTGACTCTCAGCCCAGCCATGCACCACTATGCCTCTCGTGTAAAGTGGCTCTTAAAAGATGTATGAATGACTACATCACTCATTTTAATCTGTGAGGCGGCCCTTTGTTGCTTAATTTATCTCCCTGAGAATCTAAGTACATCATAGCTCAGCTTTATGGTTATTTAAAAACACGGCTTTTCATATTTTAAGATATTGAAAGTCAAGTCACTGGCCTATCTTGCTGTGGATTTCCTTATACCATGTAAGAAAATGTCCTTTCTTGTGTGTCTGAAAACTAGAAGTAGTGAAGATACAGGTTTTTAAGGGTGGTTTTCTCATTGGTCCTCTTATGCTGGGGATTCAATCAACTAATATTAGTGGCCGTTGTGACTGGTTTTGCCACTAGTCACATGAAGTACATTTCCACCCCTGTAAGAGAAGCTCCTTTCGTCCATCCCACAAATATCAATCCTAGAAACCAACAATGAAGACACCTTGTCTAATTATAAATATAAGGTTTTTATAGAAGATTTTCCAAAAAAAATCTATATTAGGAACACATCAGTAAACTAATTCAGGTTCTTACCTTAATTCGTTGTGGTACCTTAAAAATTAGTTTTTAATTTTTCCTTTTTTTTTTTTTTTGAGGGCAGTGTAACTGGCCCTCATATGTGGGATCCGAACCGGGGCCCTCTGGTATCCCAAGCCAGTTCTTAACCATCGCACCACTCGGCTGGCCCTAATCTTTCCATTTTTCTAACTCTAAAGTGAGAATAATTATATTGGTGATACATTTCCAAATACTGCTGCAAGAACTAACGACCATGAAACACATACTTTCATAGATTCACATTTTGTTGATTTGACATACATATGTGAATTTCATAAATCAGTGTGACAAAATAATCACACACTCACATGCAGAATATAAAAAAACCCTGGTATTTAGAAATCAAGTGATTCAAAGTAAAAGTTCTGATCTTATATCGGTAGGTATCTCTAGTTTTAAAGTTTTTGTTTAATTCAAAGTTGAAATGAGATCCTTAAAGAGAATCATTAGATTTCTTTTTATAGAAATCCTTCAAGACCAGCTACAAATCAATCACATGTGAAAGAACGTCAAGAATCCCTGAGATTCGTGATCAACAGGGAACCAACAGGAGGAGATTGTATCCAAGGAACCTTTCCATGATGCCTTCTCCCCTCTCTGATAGTCATTAGGGCCATCTAAGCATCCAACTTACATAATGTAAAAAAGCACAGCAGAATCTTATTAGCCATAAACTATTAGTAATACAAACAGTGAACACGTATACTGATATAACAGACATTAAAATATAGAATGAAAAGACTAATATACTCATTACAATAAGTTTGAAAACTTAGATGATATGGATAAATTCACATACAATTTTAACATATAAAACCTAACTTTAAAAGAAGTAGTAGATCTGAATCGTCATATAATAATTATTAAAAAAATTTAATCAGTAATTAAGAGTCATCCTTTAAAGAAAGTGAATATTACTTTAGAGTAAACCCTTACAGAATTTTAAGAAATAGAGATTTCAACAACATATCAATATGTATAGAGAATAAAAATGGAGAAACCTCCCCTAGTTGTAATTCATTATATGAAACCATATAACCTTGTTATCAAGAATAGGAAAAGATGATAAAAAGAAATTAAGGGAAAAAAAAAGAAAAAAGGGAAATGACTGGCCATTCTCTTAATAGAAATTCAAAAATCCTAAGCAAAATATTTTTAACTTAAACCTAGTTGTGTATAATAAAGATAGCATCATGATCAACTTGGATGTAGTGCAGAAACACAAGAGTAGTTTAATATTAGAAAAACTATAAATAAAATTTCCCACAACAACAGAGTAAAGGGAAAAAACCAATCATTTTATTACATATACAAACATCACTTAACAAAATTTAATACATATTCATTAAAAAAAAAAAAAGGTAGACAACCAGGCAGGAGGAGAAAAAAACTTCTTTAATCTGATGAAGATTATTATCAATTAACTACAGTAAACAGCACTCTTAAGGGAGAAATGCTAAACAACACTCCTTTAAATGAAGAATGACATAATGATGTCCACGGCTTCACCATGCTTCTTTTCAACACGGTCCTGCAGATCTGGTGCTAGAAAAGGCAATGAGACGGAAGAAGAAAAACGAGGAGGAGCAGACAGCAGAGGTGAGGGAGCTGGAGTTGGGAGGGTGAAGAAGGAGGAGAAAGAGAAGGAAAGAAGGAAAAAGAAAGAAGTAAAGTAGAAGGTTGGAAAGAAAGAAAACTGTCCAATGATGGTGCCAACTTGGGCCAGTGAAGCAACATCTTCCACAACTAGACTGAAGAACAAAAGGACAGCAACTTGTCTGTTCCCCTTCCCCCAATTCCCTAGTTCTGTTCCCATCCCCCAATTCTCAATAAAAATCTTTAAAAAAAAAAAAGAAATAAAACTGTCATTTGCTGAAGCTAACACTGTTATCTACATTGAAGGCCCAAAGAACTTATAGACAAATTGATATATGAGAGAGAGGGACTAAAGATCACTGGGGAAGTAATGGAGTTGGGATGTGGGTTATCCATACCGAGAAAATAAAAATGGATTCTTACATCACTTCTACACACAAAAATCAATTCCCTGTTAGTTAAAGGCCTAAGTACAAAAAGAAAAAAAAAAAACAATTAAATTTATTAAAGAATTTTACAAAAACAAATCTCTGTAACTTCAGGCTATGAAAGAATCTTTTATACAAGACAGCAAAAACATAAGCCATAAGAGAAAATATTGATAAGTTAAAATACAATAAAATTTAAAAGTTCTGTTCATCAAAACCCATTTCAAATAAAGACAAAATTACCAAGTATTAGGATGCGGATAATAGGATAAGTTACATACAACTAGCAGGAGAATAAATCAATACGTCACTGGAAAAATAATTCATGTTATCTTGGAAAGTTGAACAGTTGCATACCAAAAAATCTGACAATTCACTAGATTTATATTCACTCTAAATCTAGAAATTCTTTGCACATAAACATCAAGAAACAGATACAGGAATACTTATAGCAGAACTCTTTATAATAGCAACAATAATAAAAATAGTAACAACCTAAAAAAGAAAAGATAAATAAATTGTGTTATAGTTACACAGTGGAATATCAAGCAGAAATAAAAAGGAATGAACTATAGCTACACACACACACACACACACACACACACACACACACACACACTAATTCATCTTAAAAATGCAATGATGAATGAAAAAAAGAATCCAGAAAGACTACATTGTGATGCCATTTTTATTTTAAAAATAAATACAACAAAATGAAACTATATATGACAAATATGTAGTACATAGAGAGAGGTTAAAAAGATATATATTAATAATATATGTTCTATGTTATATATGTTATAGCTTATATGTATATAGTTCAGGAATATATACACACCAAAAAGTATTTTTTAAAAATTCAGGATGGTAGTTACTCCAGGAAGAAGCAGAAGGATGAAAAAGAAGACACAAGCATATAAAAGTTCCCTTTCTTAATTGGGTGGCTAATTCACAAATGTTCCTTTTATTATTATACTTTGTAACAGCTAAATATGTTACACATATGCTTGTGTATGTAACAAATATTTTACTAAACACAAAAGCAAAAAGATAGTAAGCTGGTCATTCTTAAAAACAGAGTAATGTTATGCCTCAGAGAATGGGGTATTAACAGACAGAAAAGAGAAAATATTAGAAAGCTCACACCAGAAATCCTTGGTTTCTGTGAAGGGTGAAGTGAAGTCACCTGAGATTGAGAAGGGTGAGAGTAGTTAGGGGATTCTGAGCAGTTTGTAGAGAAAGAAGAAATGAAGGAAAAGAAAGAAAACAGAAGGGAAGAAAATGGACAAGGGGTTAGAGGAGACAGGCAGTTATTGTTAAGGAAGGGAGTCGCCACAAAAAACAGAAAGAAGAGTCACCCCAGCTTCAGGAGGCCAACTGATGCTCAGAGCATAAATATGAATTGCAGATATTCAGGACTTCTTCCCTCAAAAGTGGACTATTCAGCTATATGGTGACAGAAGGAGATTAGACTTCAGGTGGTGAGCGCAGAATAGGGTATACAGATGTCATATTATAATGTTGGACACCCAAAATCTATATAAGGTTATTAATCAACATTACCCTAATAAATTTAATTTTTTTTTAAAAAAGGTAACTATTCTGCCAAAGGAACAGAAAATAATTAAGGATAAGATAGAAATTGTCATGAAGATCATGACAAAAAGTTCAAAAAGCAAGAGAGACTTTGGATGTTAACTTAAATACATCCATACCCTTCAATCTATGTCTATTCTAAGAAAATAATCCTGAGTTTTAAAAAACCTTTATGCCAAAAAGTTCTCATTACAGAATTGTATATAAAAATTAAAAAATAAATTAGTGCCCAGTAATAGTGTAACGGAAAAGTGGATTAAGATACTTGATTTAATTAATGACATCTAGATTAATGGTCATAAAGAATTTAAATGCTTAACTAAGATGCAAATTTTATGCAAAGTACAATTGCAACTACATAAAAGGAACTATGCATAGAAAAAATGCAAGACATATACTAAAATTTTGACAGCAACTGTGTGTGGATACTTTATCAGTGATTTGTTTCTTTTATCTACTTTTCACATTGTCAAATTGTCTTTAGTGAGTATATATTACTTTTAATACAGAAAAAAATTTTAAAGATACATTTCTTAATGCTTTAAACTGGATGGAAGATCAAGTATGTAAATCAAAATGTGACTAATGGATTGGCAGATAATGATCAAGAAACCAGAAGTTACAGTGAGGGTCATAATGAAGACAGAATCGTTTGTTTTAATAAAGTATAAGGATATGGTAGGTTAAAAAAAAAACAAAGAAATAAAACAGTATCTGTATTTGAGATCTTGAAAGTAATTTTAATTTCCAAGTATAGCTGTAATTGTGGACGGCTAAAATGAAGATATATGCACACACGCGCGCGCGCGCGCACACACACACACATACCGTGACTAGCGATGGATTTTGATGTGGGGTGGTCAAAAAAGAGTGAACCAAGTGAAGACAAACAAGATCAGTGGACGAGAGTAACTTGAATGACAAAAGCCAGAGTTCTGTAACTTTGTAGTTCAGGCTTCACAAAAGAGACACAAATAATTATCAGTATTACCATGGTAAATTATACTTAGGCATCATATTTATCAAGTACAATTGAGAGGCAAATGACCAATTTTGTGATGAATATGTAGAAATAACCTGTTTAAGTTGTGTTATATTTATTAGTATGCCCAACTATATATAAATGTCTCCTGGGTTCTGAAATAAATGGCCCTACTGTTTTCTCCATGCACAGGTCCCGACTCATTTTTCTAAGTATATGCTTATAGCTCAGATGAGCCTGGCCTAACACAGTATATAAATAAGGCCTAGCCGGTAAAGTACATTAAAGCAACCTTCTTTGAAGGTAAAATTTTCCAAGGAGTCTGTGTAAAATATCATCTTTTAAATGTATTTAGTCACCCAAAGAAACAACTTTTAAAATTTTCTTAGTTTCCACATATACCTCAGACAGCCTGCCACAGTAAAGTGTAATACAATATTACATGTTGGGTTTTTTTTTGTTGTTTTATTTTATTGCTAATATTTTTGTTAGCATGAGCTAAATACTCATAAACTGATATCATCAATAATTTAGAAGGACTTGGAAGGCTACAATGTAATTGGACTGAGACAGACTTCTCTTTGGTAAGACTCAATTCTGACCCAGGAAAGCCTCTTCTCAAAGCTCTCCACCAGATTCAACCTCTCCAAGTCTCCCATAGGCACCTAGGCATATTGCTACCTTTATTTATATCACAGTGTTGATAGACCTACCTCTGTTTCACTCTCTGAACCCATGGAAACAGGGAATATATTTAATTATTTTTTATATGTTAGCACTCATAAGAGTTCCTGGTGAGTTTTACAAGCTCACCGAATATTTGTTTGACTGAATGAAAGTCAGAATTAATGATTGAATGATTTCCATCACGTTGTTAGTATTATCAAGTTGCAGAATGTCTGTGGGCTGGAATTTAGCTCTATATGAGTTCATAACACAGTGGTATATTCTAAAGAATTATAAAGCTCAAATCTTATCAGCACTGCTAATCCCAAAATCAGCTATTATTTGAATATTAATTCTGGTATACCCTATATGCCTTCGAAACATTATGATGCCCCCTGGTAACACTTCCAATTATGTGCCTATAAATTTGTTTTTAACCTGTCAAGCATATATTGCTCCTCCTATTTGATTCTTAGTGAGATCACTGGATTCTAGATCGCAACAGCATGCTTTATTTCAGCAATAATTCAGCAGAGGCAAATCCAAGGCTACATGGAAAGATACTTATTATCTCCTACACCTCTGCCTCTGACTCATCTAACCCTTTTTCCAACATCTGTGACAAAAAGATCTCCCTCCTCCCCCATCTGTTTTGCTCAACAAGCTGCTGTGGAAAGAGCAGTGAACTGAGAGCTGCTAGTCCAGGGACTTGGTCCCAGGGTTGTTACTATCTTGAGTTAATTAGACTTTGAATTTATACCTTAACCGCTCTGGGCCTCCATTTCCTCATATATAAACAGAGGAGGTTGCAGCAGATAACAATTGTAAAAGAATAACTAAAAGTTTTGTTTATTATGCCTTTTTTACGTGCAAGGAACTGTGCTTTGTGCTTTATATACATTATCTCATTTAATTTTAATCATCCAAGCAGTTTATAAGGTGTATCAGTCAGGGTTCAGCAGGAAACAGATGGTGCTTATCAAATTGGATCATTTGAGTAGTGCTTCATAAAGGAACTACATTAAAAAGGTGTGAGCAGGGTGTTAGGAAACCATAAGGGACAGTGCAGGTGCCCCAAGGCTAGTAATGGAGAGGGAAACGGTTACCTGAACCCAGAGAGAGAGAAAATTGGGAAGTGAGCTCTGGAGCTGTGGCTGGGGTGCAGCCAGCCCACAGAGATGCTGGGATCAATACTCGGACCTCACTCCACCCATTCTGGGCAAACCCAACAGGAAGCAAGAGCCAAAGTGGCATTCTGAAACCATCCATGCCAGCTTCCAGGACCACAGAACAGGATGGAAATAAGTAGAGTGGATCATCAGGAGCCAACAGGAGATATCCAGGAACATTAAGTATAGTTATCCTGATTTTATACATGAGATGACTGAGGTTCAAAGAGGTGAAGCAGCTTGCTTAAGATTCCAGTTTGCACAGGACAACCAGGATTCAGCCCCTTCCTGTCAGAGTCCAGAGCCTTGGCTTCTGGTGGCTCCCCAGCCCAGAGTCCCTTTCTGTCTAGGATTAGAAACAGCCTCAAGAATGATTTAATGGAACCCTCCCCTTAGAGATGCATGAAAGCACTGTCTTTCCATTTGGGCATAAGCCTTGCAGAGACCTCAGTCACCTTTGAAAGGCTAGTGTTCTGTTTCTACACTTCCTGATTCTATACTTATGGTTTATATCCTGACATGGAATTTTGATTTAGAACACTGACAGGGACAAAATTGTTAGACAGTCACAGGGAGAGAATAGCCTTTTTGTTGTTGTTGTTACAAAAAAAATCTCCTTCTTCTGACATGCCCTCTGAATTAAGCACAATTAAAAGATTTTTCTTTTCCAAAGAGTAACCTAGTATGTAGTGTGGGAAGGGGAGGAGGAAGTCAACTAATGATTGGATTTTTTTAGTTCACATGCTACAATGAGAACACAGCCCAAGACTATGCTAAATGTGTTCCAGTAGACTCGCAAGAAGAGAGCAGGATGCAAGTCGTTTAAATGAAGTGAAACTAAAAACTAGTGTTAAACATATTCTTCAATATCCCTGGGAGGACCCTTAAGATAAGCAGAGGAAAGGAAATTCTCATAGAGTGGTCAGAGGTTGTTAATTACTCCTGGTGTGAGAATTAAATTTGCTTAAGAGGGAAGAAGGTAGTAATTATCTAAGGTCAAGGGGCCCACCCCCAATCTGTCTGCTCCTCTGTCAAATAGAGATTAAAAAGTCCTACTCCGGACTTTTAATAATGGAGAACTCTTCCCGGGCAAGCACTTCCTGACCTACAAACAGGTTGTGGTCCCAGAAAGTCTGTAACTCGGTTGTTGGGGATATGAAACAAATCTTTTACAAGGCATGCTGTTATAAACTGTGACTCAGGGCTGCGCCAGCTCTCAATGCCTATTGAAATCCAGAATCTAATTCAACTAGACCTGCAAAGGTACTTCCTGGTATGAAGCAAGCAGTGATAATACAGGGAACTTGGCCTGGCCCCATCCCAGGTCAGCTCCTGCACCTGGCCTGTTGTCATTGTCTCTCAGAGGTCACAACTCTAGTGCCTTCAGGCCCAAGGCAAGAATAGGACCTGGAGCTGCAGGCAGGCTGGGGTGATGGCTTGGTTAGCTATGTCTGTTACTCACAGGACTTGAGGAAGCGGTTATGGATAAACAGTGAGTGTTTGGCCCCGATGTGCCTCATCTTGAATTCAAATGGCTTTTTAGTTTGATTTTTATGCCAGGGTATGCGATTTATCCTGTATTCCACCTTTTAAGGCAGAATAGCTACATTTTTGTTTTGATGGACAAACTTCCCAATTTTAGCAGAATGTCTGCCCATTAGTAATGAGATCCTATGAGTTAAGAAAAGGGTTGTTTTCATTACTTTTTCAAAGACTATCAACATGGCCCAAGAGAACATTCTCAGGAGAAAAAGTTCAGTTCAGTGCTTAGTTTAATCATAAGAAATCTCAGAAAAAAAAAAAACAATAACAACTAGGTATAGGAAACCTTGTCCAAGAAAAGTGATTTTCCTACCATTGAACCCTAGCTGAGCAGGTTTTTAGACTGCTTGATACTCATCAGCAACTGCATAATGTCTTGGTATTGAGTGAAAATGGAGTTCAGGTGGAATAAGGGGGCAGAAATTCCAGTGACAGGTGGTGAACCAGTGCTAAGCGATCCCTCTATTCAAACAAGCCGTGTGTGTGTGTGTGTGTGTGTGTGTGTGTGTGTGTGTGTGTGTGTGTGTGTGTGTGTGTGTGTGTGTGTGTAAAAGCCAACCTCTACTACATGAGCAATTGGGAGGTGACACCGGCTCATATTTAGGCCCTCCAAAGATAAAGAATGGTGAACTTACCCCAACTTCGCTTCCAAATTAGCCCTGATTTAGTAATCTTCCGGGTAATTTCCCCAGATTGGGGAATTGAAAATAGGGGTAAAGTGGCATCTAATAAACCTATCTTTTAGGATAACTGGGTATGGGGGGTGGGGAAGTGAAGAACAGGGTAGGTAAAAGGGGAAATGAGAGAGGGAAAATAGGACAGAAGATAGGGGGGAGGGAGGCAGAGAGAGAGAGAGAGAGAGAGAGAGAGAGAGAGAGAAACTGCTAGTTAACTTCATATCCACAGGAATCCACCCACTCTGCTTCTGTTGTTGCTTTGTTTATGCAAAGTTAGCCGTGCTGAGACAGAGTGAATGAGCTGAGATCCACACTGAAGAAGGCAAAATTGCAAAAATTTTTAAAATGTAAATGAATCTCTCTCCCTCCCTCCCTCCCTCCCCCTCCCT
>NW_017731480.1:481915-491230 GCF_001890085.2 Hipposideros armiger
GACAAGCACACAGGCTTCTTAAGGAAGGTGGTCAAATTCATCTAAGATAGAGTCTAGGTTCATAAAACTCATTTCAAATGAAATAACTCTCCATAAAGCCAATACCCTTTAAATTAAGAGCTATAGCGGAATTCAATTATTTTTTTTAAATCTTGAATGTTACCTATAGTCGCATTCCACACTGAGACAAAAAAGAAAAGGAAAAATAGAAAAGAAGCAGTTCTCAGAAGACTTGGGGATGCTTCAATAAGAAAGAGGTGATTAAAAACAGACTCTTAAATTTGAGAGGCTGGATTCCCCCTCCCATTCACCCCCACCCGAACAGGTCCCCTCCCTTCACCTCTTTTTTTATGCAGTCCCCCCACCCCCACTCCTGAGCTAAGTAGCGGATTTGGGATTCTGAAGAAATAGGCTTCAGCATCCATATTTGTTCTGCGGCACTTGTAAAATGCGATTTGTAGAGGGTCTTTAGCCTCCTGATTGTCTTTGAATTGTTTTTACTGAAACAGATCTTTTGCAGTTAATGAGTCCCCACGCAGCTGGACAGCTCCTCTCGGACACTGAGAACTCTAACCCCAAAATGACCCCAATTTGACACTGCAAGATGAAATTTTACCGCCTGTTAAAACCATTTCCAGCCTGGGCAAAAGGAGCTGACTGCTGACGGAGGTGTGTGCCGTCTCCTGAGACCCTCATCTCGCGCCTGTCTCCGGGGCCTGCCCCACCTACTTTTCCTTCACCCCAAATGTTGGAGAGCAGATGAGCATTGCAGCCTGGCTAAGGGTGCGGAGAATGAAAATGGAGCTTCAGCAATGTACTATCAGGCTAGAAATCAGAAAGTGTGCGGTACCCCACTGCTTTGCAATCGCTTCTATTGGACTGCAAAATTGAGGGTGGGGGGAAGACCAGGAAGTTCTTCAATGTTTTTCAGCTCTATTAATAAAACATCAGCAAGTTGGTGATTAAAAGTAATAGTCCTTTGAATTAATCAGATTGACCAAGAAGGACACTGCATTACCTCCAACTTGATCTTGTGTGTAATCCACTGCCCTGCGAGGCTGTTTTAAACTAACAGTTTCACAAATGACATGCAACTAGGTAAGTGAAATCTCTTTAAATCGCATGAAATTCGGGGTTCTTCCCTTAGGTAATTGGTGAATTTTTAAATGCCACAGATTTTCCTCCAGTAAGACATTACTTTTAACATTCTCACACTTAACTAAAGTCTTTGGAGTTGAAGATGACTGTTTTTTCTTTAATAATATCTTAAAATGTCCCATTTCTCTCTCCCTCTTACATCAAACCAGATTGTCCCTGTTGTTTGCTTTAATGTATTCAATAAAATGGAAAAGAAGTTACAAAATATGACAGAGACAGAGAGAGAGAGAGAGAGAGAGAGAGAGAGAGAGAGAGAGAGAGAGTGTTCAGGTTAAAAATGCCTTCTGCATAGCCCAAAGGATGAAAACACCTAAGAATAGATTTTAAACATTTTTTTTCAATTATAAAACCCAAGATTATCACAGAGTAATCAGCTCATTATGAACTTAACAACTGTTTGAAAATACAGAAATCATCTATCGGTCTGAATTGTTTTTACTCGGATGCACTGCCTCAGAAGAAACAGTTTTAAAAAATGAGTAGTGCAGTTTTTCTAAATAGAAGCTGTGGGGATGCTAACTCCACAGTATCACTACGGGGGGAAAAGCGGTGGCAAAGGCAGCAGAAGGTGGCAACACTGAATCTTTAAACTCTGAGATGCTGAGTTTAAACTTCGCTTGGAAGTTGATCTTTACAAAAGGAGCGTTTATCAAGGAAATTGAGGTTCTTTTTAAAAAGAGAAGTCACTGGCGCTTACAATACAGGACATAAAACAGCAATAATCCCACTGGCAACAATAAACGCGCAAGATTGAAATTAAGAACAATTAGAAGAGAAAAAATTTAAAACTAAGTATAAACTTCTCAGCTAGCGGCGCTGCACGGGGAACTTGGATCCACCAATATCAAGACCTCTGTAAAGTCCAAAACGCTCCTCAGCGATACCAGATTGATTTTTTCCCCCTCCGCTTTCATCCGTCCCACCCCGGCTAAAGGCGTAACTGCCACTTGAAATAAAATTCTAAAGCCAACTTTTTCTTTTCTTTTGCGTCTTCTTTTCTTTGTTACTCACCTGTTCTCATATGTCGACGAGCAACTCAGCAACAAATAAGAAGGATGCTTTTAATCTTGGAGTTCTTCTAGGGTAAAAAAAATGAGGTGGAGGGGGAAGGACTCTTCCCCCAACCTACACATTTCATACCGGCTCTTCCAGGTTTGAAGCCTGGCATAAGAGTGGCTGAAAACCTGGGCTAGATTCTCCTCCCCCAAGCCCCGCGCGCCCGACGGCCACTGCTCAGGCCACCCAGGAAAATACCTCGCGGTCCGCAGCCCCGCTCCCCGGCGTCGCACTACCCACGCTTCTGCCAGGCCTTCCGCACTATCTTTATATGTGAGGGCCGATTTCCCGCAGACATCATTGTTATGATGGCTCGTTTAATCAAACTGTTTAATTGCTCTGGTAATCACTATTATCATCACAGGTGCTCAATCATTCATCATTTTTGGAGGGCTTTATTGACCTCCGGAGTTCATTCCCCAGCCCTATTAAAACGGGGCCAAATTTCTCCGATTCCACTTGGAGTCTCTGCAGGCTGCGATCTAAGCTCAGTTGAGCGTAGCCCGAAAGACGCTTACAGTGAAGCAGAGAAGATGGAAAAAGGCCCCCCCCCAAAAAAGCTCATCCGCCCTTCTGTCATTCTCTCTCTCCCTTTCATTCTCTTTCTCTTTCTCTCTCTCTCTCTCTCTCTCTCTCTCTCTTCCTGATTGTCTTTGAATTGTTTTTACTGAAACANGAGAGAGAGAGAGAGAGAGAGAGAGAGAGAGAGAGAGAGAGATGGAGGAGGAGGAGGAGGAGAGTGAATTTTAAGAGAGTATCTAGAGCTCCCAATTGAAGTTGAATCTCTTCTTCACCCCCTCCCTTCTGACCACTCCCCACATACCCTTAAGGGTTTACAGGCTACTGTTTTATAAAACAACAACAACAACAAACAAACAAAACAAAAAACCCAAAAGGCACAAATAAGAAACCAGACAAATCTCTGCGAGAAAGAAGGGCGGGTGCTGGTGGGCACTGCATCCTCACGCGTGCATTCTGCAGTCCCTCACTTCTGGCTTTCTCCTCTTTGCCCTGTGAACTTTCCTATTCCCACTTTTCCTTCACTCCTCTCCAAATGTGGTGTAGCAGTGGTGGTTGGGGGTGGGGGTGGGGTTAAGCTAGTTCATTTAAAGAAAGAAAAAGAAATCCTGGACAAGCCCAGAATACAAACTTGAGCAGTCCCTTGTAATGCATGGACCCCGCAGGCTGCACGGGCCGGGGTGGGCGAGGCGCCCCCACGCCAGCTGTCTCCCGAAAGTGGGGCGCCACGCGGTGCTGTTCCCACCCCTGTGAAGCCCCGACCTTTCCTGTAAGTCGCTCTGAGACTCGGCCTCCTGACCTAAAACTTAGCTGGGCTGCGCTATCCGGGATCCCAGTGTCTGATTTCTTTCCTCCCAACTTCACGAATACATTTTTAAGCCCCTCCGAACCACCGCCAGCTGAGACGCTGAGACTTCAGCAACATTAAGATGCGTATCAAAGGCAAAGGATGTGGGTGACCCCACGCTGGGGGAAGGTGGGAACCCTAGAAGAACTCCGCTGCCAGAGCATCAGCACCTAGTTCCGCGGGTATCTATCAGCCTCTGACCCGGTAGTTCAAAGCCACACGAGCTGGAAGTGCGGGTTAGAAGCTACAGAAGGGGCAGCAGGAGGAGAGACGAGGAGATAGGATCGGGATAGCGGAAGACACAAGAGAAAGAGAAGGAAGAGAGCAAGAAAGAGAAGAAAAGAGAGAGGGAGGAAGAGAGTGTGTTAAGGAGCCAGATCTATCGAGAGCGAGCGCACATCGCATTTGGAGCCCCGCCAGATAGCGCTAGAGGGCTATTTATTGAGAGACTTGCCTTCTGCGAGCCGATGAAGCAGCTAAAATTGGGAGAAATAAGAAACAAGACAGGGTGAAAGAAAAAGTGCAATGATTCCACTCTATTTGCTTTAAGAAGGTAAGTTGTGGGATGCTCTACTGTTATTAACTGGGGGTGGAGGATATAGGGTAGAAAGCCTTAGTGGGGGAAAAGACCAACAAACCAAAAAACAAACAGAGGTCATTTTCCCTCTCTTGATCCGAACTAGGAAGAGAGTTAAGTAAGCAGAGTTAACAGGTAAGGAAGCAAGTGGAATTCTTCCTAGTCCAACTTTCTGATCTGCCGGGTACACTGCCAGGAAGGTCAAAAACAGTTCAAAAGGATGAGCTGAGGTTGATAGAGAAGAGATGTTTTTAAAGTAATAGATGGCTGCAAGGTGGTGGGGAGGGAGAGGCAAACATGTTATTGGAAACGCCAAATAAAATATATATCAAAAATTCCAACTGTCAGCCAGCAGGTCTGGAGCAGACGAGAGCTTCTCCACCTTTGTCCAAGTGATGCTAGGCTCGGGGCTGTTCCTGCAGGTCTGCAATCAAACTCCTTGAATAACAATTTATAAATACTCTGGGAAGCTTGGAGAAAAGAGCTAGACTACAAAAATTCACTGTTGTACTCCGAACTCAAAGGACAGTGAAGCAAATGAAGAGAGAAGACCTAGTGGACTCCAAAGAGAGAGAGAGGAAGAATAAAATATTTAGATCCTTTTTACGTGCTCAAGTCAGTAATGCAAGAAAGAAAACTTCTTTTAAATAATACTTTAAAGCACTGATTTGGTTTTATTCTAAAACCCCTGATATCTCACACATCTAGCTTCTCATTTCAAATTGCACTTTCTTTTCATCTGAAGGACTTTTTTGAATCAAAGTAATAGTTAATATCTTTCTTTCAAACCAACAAACAACCTCCACAAATGAAAATGAAACTTGGAGTACAAACAATCTGCTTAATCCAAAATACTTCAATTCTAAACATTAACTGAAGTTACAAATAAGATTAAGGTTGGATTTATTTGCTCCTCTAGCAAGGCATCAATTGTTCTATCTGTTGTAAGAAGACAAAAAGGATTTAAAGCCAGTGATTTTAATACACAGATTAACACTTCGGACCTCACAGTCCTGAGGAATTTGGGGTTATCTGTCCAGAGGACCTATAACTTTATATATATATATATATATATATATATATATATATATATATATATATATATAAAGGTTTAAAGACAAGCACACAGGCTTCTTAAGGAAGGTGGTCAAATTCATCTAAGATAGAGTCTAGGTTCATAAAACTCATTTCAAATGAAATAACTCTCCATAAAGCCAATACCCTTTAAATTAAGAGCTATAGCGGAATTCAATTATTTTTTTTAAATCTTGAATGTTACCTATAGTCGCATTCCACACTGAGACAAAAAAGAAAAGGAAAAATAGAAAAGAAGCAGTTCTCAGAAGACTTGGGGATGCTTCAATAAGAAAGAGGTGATTAAAAACAGACTCTTAAATTTGAGAGGCTGGATTCCCCCTCCCATTCACCCCCACCCGAACAGGTCCCCTCCCTTCACCTCTTTTTTTATGCAGTCCCCCCACCCCCACTCCTGAGCTAAGTAGCGGATTTGGGATTCTGAAGAAATAGGCTTCAGCATCCATATTTGTTCTGCGGCACTTGTAAAATGCGATTTGTAGAGGGTCTTTAGCCTCCTGATTGTCTTTGAATTGTTTTTACTGAAACAGATCTTTTGCAGTTAATGAGTCCCCACGCAGCTGGACAGCTCCTCTCGGACACTGAGAACTNTCTCTCTCTCACTCTCTCACTCTCTCACTCTCTCACTCTCTCACTCTCTCACTCTCCGTTGGGTCGGGGCAATCCCAGCCTGCAGACTTCGAAATGAAAACATGCTGAGATGGGGCGGGTGGGAGGCCCAGCAGCAGCGGGGAGCGTTGTCGGTGACCGTAGGAGCTCTGGTGAATATCAGGTTCGGATTAGTGACAACTTAGAAGTCACGCCGGCGGTTGGGGGAGGGAAGTTTGCCAAGGTCTCTGAACTCTACGGAAGAGAGAGCAGCTTCCCCTGGCGCCGGGCGGAGCTGGGCGTACCCAGAGACCTCTGTCCAGCCCGAGCCAGCCCCGCCGCGTTGACACCCCACCCAGAAATGGAGTTTGTCAGCGATCATAAAATGGGAATTGATTATTCCAGCCACCATTGATTAGGGAAGAATGCTTACTGCAACAGGGGGGAGGGGGGTTAAGAGGAAATTGACCTTCTTCCTAGGTGACATAAAGTCATTAGGTAAATGAGATATTCACACAGGAGTTTTAAAAGGTCATGCTCCATTTTTATTTGTAGCCTGAAGAGTCAACCTGAAGCTTCGGCTTGGGGCAGGGACCCCGCTCTTCGGGACAAGTGGACCGACAGGAAGGGAGGCCTCTCGTTGCGCGGGGCAGGGGCAAGGGTGGGTCTTGGGAGGGGAGGATGACTTTGGAATTGGCGGGGACCTTGGGACTCCAATGTTTGCACCTCCTGTCTGACCCGTGTGTGCGTTTCTGTGTAAACGTGTGCGCCTGGGTGTCCCTTTGGGGGTCTGCGCTTCGCGTCCGCATCTCATCGGTTCCAGTCGCCCGCCAGCAAAGGGGTATCCTGCAAAGGCGGACAAAACCCATTACCCTACCAGAGCCTGCCACGTCTCACACAGAGTGCAAGTGTTTTGTTTTGGGGTTTTGTTTTTTTTTTAAAGGATTGAGTGAGAGATGTATTTATGCACATATTTATCCCTCTAATTATAGGAATTAATCCTCTTATGACTAAAAGGTAATGTCGAAGGACGTCCCTTTGATGTGGAAAAGTATCATTTGTGACCCACATTCAGGCTGATTAAGGAATAATTGTTGTTAAACGCTTTACAAGAGGAGAGTGTTTAATTGAGGGGCATTTGTAATTTTATGGCTTAGCACAAAATTAAACGTAATTAAAAACTCAGAAATTCCAACTGATTTTCCAATTATTTTTATTGTCTGAGCTAATTGTTACACAAGGGTATCACTTCTCCCCAAAGGCATTAAAAAAAAAAAAAAGGCTACCATACCTACCCAGATATTCGCCAAGAAGATTCCGAGCTTCTCCAGGTGCGGGCCAGGTATGGGACGTTCCTCACTCCCCTTACCCTCGCTTCGCGCCCCCCCCCCAATGTAATTAGGCGTTTCCGCCATTCTCCCCTTTCTCCGAGTTCCTGTAACACCTTGGGATGTGAGAAAGTGATGGCAGTTCTCTTCTGCAGATCATTACAGCAAAACTGGAAGTATCTGTAGAAGGTTGATGAATTTCTTAAAGTAACACTTGTCATACATGGCGGAGAGATTAAAAAAAAAAAGCCCAAGTAAACACTGCTCTCTGGGGGCGATCCCTCGATGCCTCTGCCTTGGAGTGTGGCAGGAGGGAGGTAACACGCAAAACACGAACTGGGAGATGTTTATAAACGTGCACACGAAGATATACAGATGCACGCAGGAAACTTTCTTTTGCTATTTATTTATTTATGGGCAAGTGTGGGTGTGAATAAGCTTCTCACTTGGATTCTGGATTTTTTTTCACCCTAATGTTGGGATTGACGGCAGAAAGCCAATCTATCTTTGCATCTGTAGCTTCTCTCAGTGTCCAAATAGATTTACTTAAATACATGAAAAGGGTTATAAAAAGTTGTTATGGAAATGAAAACACATCCTTAGAGCTAGTCCGGAAGTGGCCCTGTCTTTCATATCAGAGTTAGAGGGAATCCTAGGGGGGTGGAAAGCATAGAATTAGGCCGAATGTGCATTTATAAATTCCAATTAGTCTAGGCTGAGACTGTGGAGCAATGGAATGTTTCTGTTTCAATAAGTGTCTAATTTCTCTGTGATTTTTAGACCAGAGACTATCCTAAAACTTAGGGTTTAGTGGATTCAAACTTTCTGACTTTCCCATCCCTCCCCCATAAAATAAACGACTGCCTTTTCTCTGACGTGCCAGGTGAAAATGGCTAGAATTAAAACTGTCAATTCTACTTCCAACTTATGTCTTTCGATTGAGTTCAAAAGCTTTTAAAGGTAAAATGTGCTGATCATTTCTATGTGTTATGTTTTTTTCCTATCACGGCTTTTAAGGAAAAAGAAAAGTATGTATATTTCCAAAGTCAAATCTTCCAGGTAATTTGATGATGGACCCTAACACGTGTGAGATTGTCTGTCCAACGCAACCGGGTTTATACGAGTGAGTGCCGCCAGAGAGGTACAATGAAGTCCGGTTTTTCCGTTTTTCTACCTAAAGGGTTTATTTGGAGCTGAGATGTGGATGATGTGGATATTTAAACCTAAAGCTTTCCAAGTGCTACAATACTGTTTCGTAGGAAAGGTTGGAGCAGGCAGAGTTGAGAAGAAAGGGGGAAGGCTGGCTCCCTTTAAAAGTTACAAATGGTGAAAAAGACATGTAATCCGATGTGGAAAATTGAGTAAAAGAGGCAGCGCACACTTTAGCTTAGGCAAAGATTGCTGAATCCTTTGAAGAAACTGACACGGATTTTCCCGAGATGGGAGGAAAGAGAGAGGTGAGGTGGGGGAATCCTAGGGTGGACATTTTATGTAAATGAGTAAATTCGAAATGTAGTACAAATCCAGTATAGTAAAACTGACAGTTCTGACAGTATTGACAACATAAATATATGTTTGAACACCACACTTTCAGACACTTAACCGATGAAGCAATAAAAAAAATTCGACTACAATATTTCAAATAATCGACATTGATGTTTTGATACATCATTTTTATATTCCGAATCGATCTATCACTCTGGGGCTGGTCAATTTTAAGTACAAATGGGCTGCAATTATTTGCACCTTGGTTAATGATGACCTAATAACAATCCCCAATTAATTACACCGAACTGTGCTTTCTTCCTTCAGCATGGGGGGGGGTGTGGATCTTGAGGAACAGAACCTCAGATTAGGTCATACTCCGGGCTCCTTTCTATGCTAGGATTTCAGAATTAGGAAGGGGTCTTTGTCTAATGATCACAGAAACACTGCAGGCTGGAGCCCCCTCACTTCAAGTAACTACTGATGGGTCCTCACTTTTACTTTGCAAGGTCGGGAGTCTAACCCTCTTCCAGGCCCCATATCTTTTCCTCTGTTTCAAGGACTAAATGGAAGAGATTTGTTCAAAGCGAGGATTGGAGAGTTCCCTAAGGCTCAGTGTGTGTGTGTGTGTGTGTGTGTGTGTGTGTGTGTGTGTGTGTGTG
>NW_017731480.1:497300-498991 GCF_001890085.2 Hipposideros armiger
CACACACACACACACACACACACACACACACACACACACAGAGTATTCTCGCTGCGCCCCCCATTCCCCGGGAAGTCGGGTCAAAGCTGCGCATGGAAGATATGCTACTGTCTACTCTCCAGAATGGATTCAGAGTTGGAGAGGGAGGCGGCTGTTGAGAAACAGTCTGTTTTCGATTCTCTGGGCAGGGGACCATGAACGCAGGCGAGAGAGAGGAGTTGGGTTGGGAAGAGGGCTCACTCCGAGCGCAGGGCCAAGCTGCTGAGCTGCCTGGAGCCGAGGGGCGGCGGGGTCTGCTGCACCGCGCGCGCTCAGTCACCGTAGCTCCGCCCCCAACTCCTGCTCAGAGTGATTGACGCACGGCCGCCGGGAAACCCACGGCGCGGAGGTAAGGCAGGGTGCAGTTCAGGCCAGCGATTGGGCGACACACCGGCCAGAACTACTTTCTTCACAAACAGTGTAGGAGTTACCTTGCTATCCCCGCACTCTCCTTTTCCTTTTTGGAAAAGTTTATTCAGAGTCGACCCTATCTTCCAGATCCAGCGAAACTGCCCCATGTAATTAACACAACCATTAGCTGGCGTTGCCGCGCTCGGGCCTCTGTGCCCCAGGCGACCACAACAAAGCTGGGCAGGGAGTGACGGCCAAGCCTCCTCGTTTGGCATCCTCTCCCTCCCTCCCTCCCAGTCTTTTCCTCCGGTGCTACCCAGCTCTAAGTGAGGTCCACTTCAGAGGTGCACCCCAGTGCCGCACGCGCGCGCACGAACACACACACACACACACACCCCTTTGGCGAAATCAGAAAACATCAAACAGCCAAACGACTACCTCCCCGTTTCCTCCCTCCCGATTCCGCCGCGGCCCCCAAAGGCTCTCCAGGGTGACCCTTGTCCGCTTCGCTAGAAGGGAGTGCTCTCTGAGTTACGCTGGTCTCTTCTTGTCCTGGAAAAAATGAATGCTGACAACAAGGGTCCTGGATCGGCTCAGGGAAAAGTAAAAACAAAAAAACCCAAAAAAACAAAAAGCAAAAAAAAAAACCCAAAAATCAAAAACCAAAAACCAAAAACAAAACAAAAAAAAACCTCAAGCCCGGCGGTGCTACCGTCTGCAGAGCCTGCTGCCTCTAGATAGAAGCCGAAAGCCTTCGGGGCGCGGTACTCGGCTGGCAGAGGTGTAAGGGCCCGCGCAGAATTAAAAAGGAACAAAAGCAAGAGCGCCATGCCAAACGTCCCCGACCACGACCCTGTTAGGCATGAGGCCGGAGTGATGGGAAAAGAAACTACAAGTAAGTTTCTTTAAAACAATTTAAAAGATCTGAGGCTGTACCGTACTTTCCCTGTGGTTTTCTGCAGTTTTCCTCTCTGCGCTCTCCCTGTCCTCTTCATTCTTTCTCTTTCTCTCTCTCTCTCTCTCTCTCTCTCTCTCTCTCTCTCTCTCTCTCTCTCGCGCGCGCTCCCACAAACACAAGCGCGCACACACACACACACACACACACCCCCCTTCACACACACACCAATCCTCTGACCTAATGAGGTCTTAAGGAACTGTTTTAGAATGCTGAGACCTGATGAAATGATATCGGTCATCCTCCCTTATCAGATTGTTTCGGATAAAAGTGACTCCATCCCCTGGGGTGGTGTGTGTGTGTAAAGGCACAGTACATGCTGGAAGCACAATGGGGACTTTCGGTG
>NW_017731480.1:499876-546523 GCF_001890085.2 Hipposideros armiger
AAAAAAAAAAAAAAAAGGAATCTTCAGCCTAGATCACTTTCTTATCCGGACTGGGATATTAAATATACGACACATCCAGGAGTTTATTGGAGCGCAGACTGATGGCGCAAAGGGTAGGTTTAAATCTCCAACACTTACCTAGATATAAATCCTCTCCTAAGAGGGGCCTGTCCCGATGCTTCCTCTCCCTTCAACGCTGCTGCTGTTGCTCGCTGCTGGATGATGGCGGCCAGTATTTTAAAAAATAGCAGCGAAATTATTCATCGGCTTCTTTCCCCCCCGTGCCTCTGCGTGTGTGCGAGTGTGTGTGCGTGCGTGTGTGCGTGTCTGGGCGCGCGTGTTCCAGCGCTGTGCGAGCGGGCGGGCGGCGAGTGCGTGTGAGTGGTGTGTGTGTGTGTGTGTGTGTGTGTCTGCGTGTGCAATTGTTACACGCTTTCGCCTCGCTCCAGCTTTTACCCCAGCAGCGCGATTCCCCCCGGTTCTCCTGCTGCCGCCGCTGCCGCTGCTGCGCCGCTGCTGCCGTTGCTCCCGCGGCTCTGGGCGGGCACCGGCTGTGTAGGAGCCGCCGCCGCCGCCGGGGCCGCCGCTGGGGCCGCGCTGCCGCAGCCGCTGCGCCGCCGCCTAGACTAGCCTGGGCTGCTTGTTTTGTCTCTGAAATTGACAAGGACGCAGGGAATCCGCTGCTAAATAATGTTTCTGGTAACTTTCACGTTATTCCCCCACCCCCACCCTCCGCTCCCTTCCCCCGGGGAGGCACTGGCCCCAGTCTTCCCTCGTCCTCGGCGTTCTCGTCCTGGCTTTTTAGCGTTTTTCTTCTCTTTATTTTGTTTCATTTCGCCTTTTGATTTATTGGATCCTCTGGAGTAGGCGAAGGGGGGTTAGGGGTGGGATCCGGGGCTTCCTCCTCACACTAACTCCACTTCTCCCTCGGTTGGCTCGCTACGGTTCTGCTGCCTCCGGCCCGAGCGGCACCTCCCGGCGCCCCCTCGGTCCCCGGCCTCACCGCCCCCTCTTTCTGCTCTAAACGCAGCTCTCGGTTCAGACTTTTTCATTTTAAAATTTAAAAACATTTTCCCCAACTTTCAATTCCGTTGTTTCGGCTGGTTTGGTTTCTGTGTGTTCAACTCGTGCTCAGTACTTTTCTCCTTTCTGACTTTGTTTTTATTTTTATTCTCTCTCTCTCTCTCTCTCTCTCTCTCTCTCTCTCTCTCTCATTCTTACCCCCCCCTCGCTCATGCCCCCCCTCCTTCTCTCTCATCTTCCGTTCGTCGTTCTCCCTCTCTCTCATCTCTATCCCTTTCCCACTTCTCTCCTTGCTCTCTTTTCCCTGCTTCTTTTTCTGTTCCCTCTCGGCTTTCCTCGCTCTCTCTCACCTCCTGCGCTCCCCTCCCCTTTGCTGGGTTCTGACAGTACGATGAGCTGCCCCATTACGGCGGGATGGACGGAGTAGGGGTGCCTGCTTCCATGTACGGAGACCCTCACGCGCCGCGGCCGATCCCCCCGGTTCACCACCTGAACCACGGGCCGCCGCTCCACGCCACGCAGCACTACGGAGCGCATGCCCCGCACCCCAATGTCATGCCGGCTAGCATGGGATCCGCTGTCAACGATGCCTTGAAGCGGGACAAGGACGCGATCTATGGGTAAACCAACCCCCCCATTCCGACCCAGCATACTGTGTGTGAGTGTGTGTTTGTCTCTGTGGGGGTTAGGGGGGTGGACGGCTACGTGGGAAGTTACTAATGCTTGGCGGGTCGGGGTGGGTGGGGGGCGCTTGCCTTTGGAAAGGACAGTGAAGGGGGCCTGCTCTTCTGCCCCTTGAGTGTAAGTTTCTGGAAGGTATGACTTTCTCCACCCCCTCGGCCAGGGCACTCTGGACCCCACAGCCCGGAGTGACTGAGTCCTCAGAAACTTGCCAGGGCCTTCTCCCCAAGGACGGCATTCTTGGCTACAGGACGCAAAGCTGGTCCTTCCAGGCCCCCTAACAGAGGCCTTGACGAAGGAGAAAGTTTCCTGCCGATGAGGAGCAACTTTTTTCTCTCTCTCTCTCTGGTGTTTCCTACCGAGAGTCTTGGGAGTCACTAAATGCAGCTTGAGCTGGGATCGAGACTGCTTCTGTTGGCCAGGAAGTCCTAATCACCCACTTCTTAATTCTCTGTAAATAAAGGGGGCAGACCTTGAAGTGCAGCGGGGTGGAAGCGACTGCTGCTTGCATAGAACCGCTCTTGGGGGGAGTAAGGGAGCTGGCTGGAAATTATTTTATATCCTGGGACAACTCCTGGAGGCATGGGGCCGCACGGTCCCAGCGTGTACCACTCGGGCTCTCCCAGATGAGGGTAGGTGGGGAAGCCTGCGGGATGCAGAGGGGAGGGGACAGTCCGTCAACAGCCACTGAGTCTGAAACCAGAGGCCGCAGGCATCCCGAAGTGTAGTTAAACCGCCCGGAGGAACACAAAGGGCAGACGCGCACGCACACATCCAAGTTTTTAACACTCGATTTATTTTTTGCCTGCTGGAGAAATGTATCTTTGGAAGGAAGCTCTTAGGCGTGGAAGATCCTTATTATTTTGGCCCCCACGCCGGCCTGGGCTTTACTAGAAGTAGAGCAAACAAGTTTATAAGTCAAAGGGGTGGAGAGGTTAGAAGAGCACTCTCCGATTTTGGAAGTAGCACCACCGGGTGTGTATGTAGGTGAAGCCTTCGGCCTCCTCCAAAATGCCCATTAAAATGCGGAGTTAAGGTAATTTTTTATTTCACAGAGTGATCCTTCCTTGGGAGGTCAGGGCTGGGTCTCGCGGGTTGGTTCGGCGGCCTCTGTATTGTGGGGAGTGGGTCTGGATCCACTCCAGGCTCCAGACTGCCTGAGCTGTTTGGATGTTTCATGACGTTCCAACTGAGGCTCTTTTTACTTGGCGGGCTAAAGTGGCCAGGGGGCTTCTCCCTGCAGATTCGAGGGACTCCTGAGCTGAGGGAAAGGGCCAGGCCGTTTTTCCTTTCTGTTTCTGGCCCAGGCTCGGCTGGCTGAGGAAGGGTTGTCAAGTGTGATGCGTGCCTGTTGTATTAAAGAAGGAATCCAAACCCTCCAAACTTGTTGATTACAGTTCTTGCTCCTTCCCCTCTGCACCCCGTCTCCGTGTGTGTGTCTCTGCGTGGCGCTGCCCGTTAGGCACCCGTTGTTTCCTCTGTTAGCTCTGGTCTTTGAGAAGTGCGAGCTGGCGACCTGCACTCCCCGGGAACCCGGAGTGGCCGGCGGAGACGTCTGCTCCTCCGACTCCTTCAACGAGGACATCGCAGTTTTCGCCAAGCAGGTCCAACCTTCTTGACCCACTCACCCTTCTGCAGCCCCTCACCCCACCCCCCTCTCCCCTTCCCTTCGAGCTTTACATGAAAGAGGAGGAAAAGGCAGGGACACCCGATCTGTTCCTCCGGCCCAGTCCGCGCTCTACGCCTCCTCCCCATCCCTGAGCCTGGAGGCGAATTGGAAGCGGAGATAAATATGGGTGTTTGTTTTTCCCCCCAGCCAGGAATACAGGGGCTCGACCCTCGAATTAAAATTGACCTGCTCCTAATCTAGGGCTTGGCCTTTTCCCCCGCCTGCAGCTACTTGAACAAGAATTGGGGGAGAGGGGCTGTGAGGGACCCGAGGGTGCCCAGGAGGTAGGAAGCCGGACGCCTCTCCGGGCGGTCCGCGCCGGGCGCGGAGGTGAAGGAGGCTGAGAGATGCGGCCCCTTGGACGGCAGGATAAGGGGGTACCCGGGACCCAGAGCACGACCCTGTATTCCCGACCACAGTTCAGCGGTTCCAGGGACCCCCCCAAAGGGGCCAGTCCCAGAAGGCCCTGAATCTTTTTCAGCTGACCCCACTAATTTCATGCACTGGCTTGTTTCAATTATTTTTACCAAAGCCCTTCTCCTCTTCTCTGCCACTGCCCCCTCCACCATCCCCAATCACACTACAGATTAGTTGGTGACAGGGTTTTTCTTCTTTTAAATGGAGTGTTAATTCATGCTGACTTTCCCCTGCTTCTTATAGGTTCGCGCCGAAAAGCCACTTTTTTCCTCAAATCCAGAGCTAGACAATTTGGTAAGGCTCACTGTTTCTTGCCTTTCCCCCAGCCTGGGCCCCCTCCCTTGCCCAGAAGCTCCCACTTTCTCCCGGAGCTCCGGGGAGTTCGAGCAGGGCCCTCTTTTGGAGCTCCAGTGCGACAGGGAGGAAGGGAGTAGCTTAGAGCCCCCGCCAGGGCTTTGGGAGTGAGGGGCGGGATGGACGTCTGGGAGAGCAGAGACCAGGGAGGCAGCCAGCGGGGACGCAGCGCCGAGCGCGCAAGCAGGGGACGAGCCCCAGGTCTCGGCCCCGGGGGTGAGGCTACGAGAAGTGAGCTATTTCCTCTGTTTGCCGGGGCAGGCGGCGGAGCCCGGGGCAGCTAACCCAAAGGAAGTAAGGAGCGGCGGAGGGCGGGCCGGAGAGGTGGGGGGGTGAGGGGGCAGGTCAGCGCAGGCCACTTTTAGGTGCGATTCTTTTGCTAATTTGCACGATTTCAATATTAAAAGTACCTAAATCCGCTTTCAAAGGCCCTGCCTCACCATTCATCTTGAGTATTTCCTTCTTTAGTGAGGACGGATTTCGCTGGGTGTGCTGTTCTAAAAAGCTTTCTCTCTCCAGAGAAGCGACTTTTTTTTTTTTTTTTTTTAATTTGGCCGGAGGTCGAGGGAGGGGACGGTTAACGAGGGCTCAGGCAGAGAAAGAAGGCCTGGCCCTAAGAAAGCCGTCCTTACAAATAGCTTACTGAACATGAGGGGCAAAGATATTAAATGCTTGGGCTCAGGTTGAGTCGGATTCCTATCCTGTGGCCAATGAGGCAGAGCTGATCAGTAATCACTTGGTTTTTCTGACGATTTCTTTAAGCGTGGGTTTTGCCTGGCCACTTCCCTATTTATTCTTCCCAGCCCAATCCCCTTACCACCCTCACCCCCCAAGTCACAGAGTCGTAACTCCACACTTTAAACTTCTCTTTCAGATGATACAAGCAATACAAGTATTAAGGTTTCATCTTTTGGAGTTAGAAAAGGTAAGCAGGAAATGATAGTCCCGGCTTTGATTTAGACTTCCCAATCTTAGCTGGGTTGGGATGTTTTTAACAAACCTCCAGTCTAAGGGATTGAGCACCTGGAGATTTTGAGCAACGTGTTACCAGTCTTTCCTTCAAATTGCTCCTCAACCCAGGGGCTCAGAGGATGGGTGAATTGGGACAGCGCTGGTTTTTCAAGTACACCACCCCCAATCCCCATTCAGGATTATTTTGAAATGCAGCAAACCATTCGTGTTATTGGACATTCAGCCTGCTTGCGTCTCTATTAGCTGAGCTCACCCTCGGCCCAAAGCGTGCATTAGGTACAAACAGAGGGAATCGTCCTCACTAAGGGTGTCTTTACATTGCTCTGTAGCTCAATCACTTTCCCCTGGAAACATGCAAACCTCCTACCTTATTGAATCGCAAATGCTAATGCTGTTCCCAGTTCCAGTGTTCTAACATTTTGATGTTATCATCAAATCGGATTTTCCTCCCTGAATTCCCAGTCTGAACCCAGTTATTTCCAGTCCTGTTTCGTCCTTCTTTATTGTAACTTGTTGCTCGGGGAAGTCTCTGGAGAATAATATCTGCTGCAACAATTGCTCTATTGTTTCCTCGCCCTCAACTATTACACTCATTAATTAGACTTAGTTTGGAAGACATCTCACTGTTGCTCTTTCCACATGTAACCTTGCAACCTGGTATTTTTTTTTCCTTTAAAAATGAAACAAAACAACAACACTGTGAGCTGAACCCTCTACCATGACGTTCCTTCTAGGTCCACGAACTGTGCGATAACTTCTGCCACCGGTACATTAGCTGTTTGAAGGGGAAGATGCCCATCGACCTCGTCATTGATGAAAGGGACGGCAGCTCCAAGTCAGATCACGAAGAACTTTCAGGCTCCTCTACAAATCTCGCTGACCATGTAAGTCTGTGAGCCTTTGGTATTCTTTTAAGACCGTGGGGCAAAACATTTTTAAAAATTTGTAACATCAAGCTCCACCCAGCTTTCTGTTTAAATGATTTGGTCTCTTTGGGGGTCTTTTTTGTTCTTTTCTCACTACCTCTGACATATTCTTTCTCTCTGTTTCCCCTTTCTTGGATTTTGCCCCACCCCCACCCCCTTATGTATGTTGAGAACAACAAAAAAAAAAACCTGGGAGTTGATAGAGTGACTTGTGCTCTTAATGTGTAAAGTTTCCTGGATTTGGTGACTTGAGTGTTAGCAAATTGTCTGTTTGATATGGTGACCGCCGCCTTTTCTGCTTTCTCAACTCTGTGCAAGGGAAAGAGGAGGCAAGACAGCTAGCTGGACAGGATGGGGAAGAGAGGACTGAAGGGAAAGAGAGAACTGGGGAGGGGGCTGATTTCGCAGGCATTCACAGAGATGACAATCCTGAGAATTATTGGCACTCTTGCATTGCATTAGAAATAAAAGGAGTGAACACTTTACAATTCTCAGAGCTTTTGCTCTATAGAAACTTATTGTCAGAATATGGCTTTATTGCCAAGTGCCTGAAGCATCTTCATAATAAAAGACAGTAACCTTGATGAAACAATTATTAACAATGTATTGCAGAAAGCTGAAGGGAATTGTGATTGAGTAACCATAGGTTAGTGGTTGAATTTTAACACTTTAACAGTTGGTGAAGGAAGACGAAGAGTAGAGTAAGGAGCAACTGTGGATGTCAGGCCAGGAAGGGAGATTTCTCTCTATTCTCTGTTTTTAATCCTATTTTGGAACTGATCTAGTGAGTCTGATGCTTAAAAAAAGCATATGTAGTGAGACTGAACATTTGAAAAAGAAGCAAAGAGAAAAAGGATTGCAGCTGGTAGGGAAGGCAAGAGTGTGGAGGTTAAAGAGTGGGTGTGAACAGCAGTTTATTTATAGGCACCCAAGCCTGGGGGTGGGGGACGGGGTGTCTATAGATTGCATTCAATTGAACTCACAACCTAAATGATATAGGCAGCAGTCTAATAACTTAGTGGCTGAAATATTAATTTAACCCTCTGTGGAGTTATACAGGCATTGAGGCTCGAAGACAGCTTGTATCACCACTGCCACCCCCCATCCCCATTCCTGGGTGTTAAGAGGAACAAATTGAGGTGCCTTGAGAACGAACCTTCTGTGAGGTTCCCCTCCTTCACCCCCACCCCACCCTCAAAAGTTTTGAAAATATGCAGTCACAGATTTTAATTATTAGCCTTTGTTGATGTATGCAAAGCCAGTCTAAGGACAAAAGTTTCAAAAAGAAAAGAAAGGGAAAAGAAAATCTCAGTCCTGGATGTCTAGTTCTGAGACAGAATAAATACTATAGCTTTGAAAGCTCCTGTGCCTGTCTTTACTCTTGTTTTTTCCCAGCAAGATGGGGGTGCGGGGGGGGGGCAACTTCTAGAGCTCTTTTGTGTAATCAGCATATTAGCCAAAATCAAAAGGGTACAGCAACCACTATGGAAAGTTTATTTGCTGATATGTAACTGCCTGATGTGTGATTGTGGCCCAGGAGGCATGACACTACTTTAAAAATGTTTGTTGTTGTTGTTGTTGTTGTTTATTTTCATGGCTTCCTGTTTCTAAATTCATACTCATTTTACACTATTGGGGGAATGGGAAGGAATCTAGTTAAGTAGTTTGTAGAATGAGAGAGAGGCTCACAGTTGCCTACAGCCAAAAAAGCTTTGCTTGTGACATTCCCAGGGGCCTAGACCACTTGGTTTTCTAGAATAGTTTCTTGGCGACTGTTTTTCAAGTGGATGTATAAAACTAGAACATGCTGATGTTTATATAGTAGAGGTAAGATAAACTAGACTGTTTTAGAATATTGGCTGATAGACGATGCCAATTTATGGAACTATTGTAATATTTCAATTACACTCAAGAAGGAAGTTGTACCTAAGGCGATAATGCTTTCATAGCTTAACAATCATCATCTTTGGATAAAAGAGTCAACTGTCATATGTGTTGCTCCTCTTTCAGGCCCCCAGTCAAGTAGATATGACAACTGATTTATTTTGAACCCATGAGGGCTTGCCACCTCATTGGGCATCAACATTTAAAGCCTTTTATTTCCTAGAGACCTGAACTAGAACGTTTTTACTTTCACCCCCTACTATTGGCTTTGAAAGGAAAGAAATCATTTGTTCCACTAGCACACCGAGAGTGAGAAACGGTGAGACTTGCCACCGCCTTGGAGAGTTTTCACCACCTCTGATACTTTTGTACCAGAAGTATATTGATTGTATTCACGTCCAGGCTCCCACTACAAAGCCAAGTCTCTTCATGCTTCAGCCTCTTCTGCAAGCCCACCCTCCCTCAATCCCCCCCAACCCCCCAGCCACAAAAAAATGTGAAAATGCCACAGCACCACTACCTGAAAAGTGGTACAAGTGGGACATTTTCAGCATGTAAATGTGTCCCATTTGAATCTCCAGGTTTACTTTTTCATTTGCTTTGATATGCATATTTAATACATTGCCCCAGGCTGGATCTCATTTGGTGCACGCTGGTGCTGGGGTGATGATGAGCCTCTTCAGAAGGCTCTAGACAGCGTGTTGTTTTCTCTGTTTTATCTGTTGGCCCACTAGTCTGATCTACTTGCGCTTCCTCGTGGTTTTATTTGCACATGAAATGCTGAGAGCATTTCAACTTATTGGCTAGGAATAATGACAGCTAAAAAAGAAGTGTAGTTTAATTTGTTGTGTGCCAAGGTTTCGCTTGTGGAGGTGACAGTTTGTGACAGCTGTTTGACACCCCCAAAACACATACACCTCTATTCTTATTAAGTGGTAGCAAGCTACACTTTGTGTGTGTGTGTGTGTGTGTGTGCGCGTGCGCGCACGTGCACGTGCGTGCGTGTGTGTGTGTGTGTGTGTGTGTGTGTGTGTGTGTTTAAGGAAGGAGCAGGCAAAGAGGGAGTGAAAGAGAGAGAATAAGAGTAAGTATGCAATTCTGTAGTAGAAAGCAGACAGCATCAAGAGGAAACTATTAGGCATCAAAAGAGCTTTCAATTTTCTTATTAAAAATTTTGAAAATAGAAATGAATACATGTAATTGATATAAATATCTTGAAAGCAACTTTTTTGGACAGACTTTTAGGAGTGAGTTTTATACACAATTGCTTAGTAAATCAGGCTGTTATCATGCAGATTTCACATTCCACAATTTTATGTAAATAATCTGATGTAACATAGATACATTAAAAGAAGGCAGCCATAATGTCTTCCCTTCCGTGTTACATTCAGTGAAGATATGGAATTTGTTCATTTATTATTAACACTTACATGATGGGTAGTGATAAGAGGATGTTGGGAATTAAATGGAAAATTCAGTTTGCAACATTGGCTACCATTGCAGTGTGTTTAATAAATTTATAATGAATGCTTATTTTTTAATATTATAGTGTATTTTATGTTATAGTTATCACATAAGAGTAATCATTGTACATAGGAAACAGCTATTACAGTATTCTTTGGAATATCGGGGGAAAAAACTATGATGGTGAAAGGAAATAGAGTTCTATTTTACAGCTGCAGTTCATGTTAAGTTTCCCAGACATTCAAATTTTTCACGTTTAAAATAAACATGTCAAGAAGCCAATTCTTTTTAAACAAAAGTTTCAACTTGAAAACTGTTGTGGAATAGTCATGCTTTTCCTAGCCTGTAGTATTTCGGAATAATAGGCAATATCCACATTATCTACTTTACATAATTTTAGGTCAAGTCTTTAGCTCTTGTGCAGATAAGCAAAATGTATCTTTATATTTACATATAAAGATATTACATATCTTTAGATCAAATTTAGACAAAGAAACATATGTGTTTGAAATCCGTTCTCTGAGCTAAGCTCTATTTGCCTGAAGCGCATACAGTTATATTGCTATTCGTAATTAATGTTCACAAGGACTTACATTTTATTTTTTGGATGGATTAAGCATAGGGAAGAAACTACAACTGTATTTATTCACCGTTAATGACAAATACCTTAAAATTGACTGGCTCTGATAATGTGACTAATAAAAGAAAAAAATATTTTAATGCCTATGTTGAAATCTGTAATTTAAATGAAGCTGTGCTGTTATTTTCTTTTACACCTCTGCATATGTCAAGTTTATTTATGTCGCTACAGTTTTAAGAACTGGGTTAAGTCAAAGGGGAGAATCCCCAGGACCTTGTTCCTGACAGAATACGGGCAAGTGTCTGTAGACAGATTCTTGTATTACCTGAAAGATCAGAGGAGAGTAGAAGAGGGGTAGGTGTGAGTGACCCGTCTATAGAATATCAAGGGGGAAATAATCACATTCTATAATAACATTAGTGGTACAAGTGATTTATTTTATCAGATAGTTTTTTACATTCTAGTGTACAATTAGGCTTTTGGTGTTTTAGCCAAGCCCTCTGGGGAAAGTTTCAGGAAAGTTCTACCTCTCAGACCTGTACACCAACTCAAGGAGACATGGCTGAGGGTAGGGGTTGTTATTGCATAGTTTCTGGTGATGGATAGCTTTTCTGTCAATTTCCCATCAAGAATAATTATATTAGTTAAGTCATTTAGGTTGTGCAGTTGGAGTATATTTTCAGTGTAACTGGGAGGAGATGAAATTAAACAAAGACGCCACTTGATAACAACAAACTTTCTCTCTCAGATTAAGAATTTATTTTCAAAATTCACTTTGTGACTTTTTTTCCCCAGACTGAATGTTCTATGGAATAGCCCAACACAATGCAAAACTATAGGAGACATAATATGACATGACACCAACAATACAAGAAGTTTCTATCTTCTCTAAAAGTTGCTCCATTAAATGGAGGTGTCATTTGCAAAGAGTCATTTGTGTCAATTCTGTGAGAGGCGTTCACATATTAATTCCCAAAGCTTAGCAGAGGGGTGGAAGCAGGAAGATGAGGGAAAGACCCTGGTTCTATTTACATTGTTAAAGATTGAGTCCATGTTTTGAAAGCACACACACTTCTCCTGAGTTCTTATGTCAACTTTTGAAGAACAAAGTTGAAATTCCAACACTTTTTCAAACCACACAATTGACATTTTAAGCCTTTGTAGGCTTGACTACCTCATGATAGGAGTGTTCATCTTATTTTTAAAAAAATAATTTTTACATAATGTCAATTAGGAGTTAAAATATTATAAAGTCGTAGGAAATATGTTAACAGTATTAATTATGTGTGCTAATACAAGTGTCTCTTGCCTTTGTTGTTTAAATATATCAAGTCAAATTAGTTTTGCATGCTGCGTTTGCTGATTAGAATGTCTTTATATATGTTTACGATTACTTTCTCTGAGCACATAGTCTGAATTACTTTACGGTATTTTTCAAGCTCATATATATAATTTTTGACTCAGTGTTCTATATCATTGTTTTCATTGTGTAAGTTCTAGAAAATCAAATGCTTATTTTAAAGTATTTTTAATAATAGGAATAAGAAGTGGAAATGACCTAAGGGATTATCTTGTCTAACTTTTTAATTTTAAAGATATAAACGAAACAAGTTCCAGGAAAATAAAGTTCATCACTTGCTTACGCTCATATGATCTGTTAGAGGTGGCACCCCAGAGTCTTAATTCCAATCTAATCCTCTCTCTTCTACGCCACATTCATTGAATTACCTTTTTTTCATTTGGGGTCTGAGATGAGTTTCAGATTATTTTAGGTAGAAGTTGTGTGTAGTAGAGCTTTTGTTTTCCCTCCTTGAAGCCTAATACATTTTACTTCCCCACTCAGTTTTTAATTTATTTAGAAACCCTCATACATTTACTCCGTTGTCTTTTTGGGTGCAAGAACCATGAGCTGTGTGGAATCATTTCAACAGGGAAATATCACCAGTTCACCAGGACTTATTAAAAGAGTATCCTATAGGCCGGCCCCTCACAGAAATGCCATAATGGTGGAAAATGTTACAATTTCCATCATATCTGCAACTTCAACAAAAGAGGCACACACATGATTTGCTTCCTATGCCCAGAGACTCTTGTCCTCTATACACTCTTTCCTAGATTTAGCAAAATTCAGTGATGATACTAAATCAAATTCTGTTTTCCAACTTTCAAGGGAGAAAACACTGGCAGAATTGTGTTTTCTGGGGAAAACTGTGTGTAAATGAGAAACAGAGGAGAGCCGCAGAGTGATCTCCTGTGGCCCGGCTCCTACAAGCTCTCCCCATCTTGTCTGCTGCTTTTATATTAATTACAAGTTGCATTATCAGCTGTGAGTCTGTAGCCCAGCAAATAGAAAATACTGCCCCTGGAGACCTAGCTTCTTGTATCTATTTCCATCTCCTTCTATTGTGCGCCACTCAGTATTCACGGCTTTTCTCCTGCTAACACTGCTCTTTAACGCAATTACATAAGAGCAAGAAGAGTACCATATTTGACTCCCAATTATTAAAGCCACTGGGAATAGAAACATGTTCACTCCTTGCCCTTGGGTGTCTTTACGACACTTTTGGCTGAAGAACACGACATATACTGTGGAATGCATATACCTGAATAGTCGCCCATATGCATGCACCCGAAGAGCATTTCTCTTTATTTTGCTACATACATCACGTGTTTTACATGCTTTCATATGCCACTTTGGTTTCAAGATTCACTAAACTTCTGCATATAATTTGGCAGAAAGCCAGGCCATTATTCTTGAAGGATGTAAACTTGGAAACTATCTAGGGAGGGAAGAGAAGAAGAAAGGAGTTGTGATATAAACAAATATTTCAATTTAAGAAAAAAACAACAACGGTGTTATGGGTAACGGGTTCTATTTTATCTGTCCATGTAGGTTATACTTTTGTATGACCAAGGAGGTAACACTTTTTTATTGACCAGGTTATCAATATTTGTCTTTGTACATGATCACGTACGTCACAGTGGTGTAGCTGATCCTGGACACCTTGGGGTAACTCCTCAGCCTTGAAACCCCAGAGGGAGTTTTCTGCTTTTCCTACTTTCAAGTTAGATGGCTATCCTGGTACTGAGCAGTTTGTGTCAGTCTCTCAAACTAGATCATAAGACTTGAGACATTCCGTGGAAATAAACATGACCCTTTATTAGGCGAGCATGTTGGAGGATCTAAGGGAGCTAAGAGGGAAGAGACAGGGGTGCGGTGGGTTTGAGAGTGAACTTGAGCCAATTTCAGGTCTGGGCTGACAACCAAAGACCCAACTCCTTTGGAAGAATCAGCTGCTCTTAAAGTAATATTTGCTTATGTGGCTTATTTTTTACCCCTTTACCTTAGAAAACACGTCCTCCAGAAAACCATTGAAAAAAATAAACTGAATTACAAATTAATGAGGCCTGACTTTAAAACTCAGTGCAGGGTTGACTGATAGGGACCAACCAGAATTTTCAGTTGCAGGACGTTTTTCTGGGGTGATCCCTTCAAATCACTATAGTGCCCCAACAGAAAGCCTCCCTTTAGCTTCATTTGAACGATTACGTAATGGCTATTGGATGACATTTGCCTTAAAACATAGTTGAGGTGTTAGTGGTTAATTATTGTAATTTTCATGAGGGGTAAGGAGCTTTTATAGCAGCCAGCTTAATAAAAAGCCTGCAGTGCATAAAATTAACATCACTTGCTGTGTACACTGAAAAGTTTAGCTTAGGTGAATGTGTCGCAGCAATTGCATTTTCTAAAAGAAGCCTCTAGCGAGTGTTGTTGCAAGATGAAACTCACGCCATGCTATATTGTTTCTTTCTTTCTTGTTCGTGTAATTCTTCTAGCTCTTTATCTGAGTCCCATCCAGCAAACAGCTGACGGTCGCGAAGAGGCTGCAAAGCTTAAAGAGCCCCTGTGTTCTCTTTGCCTTTAGGTTGAAACTGTTGGAGTGGTTTCTAACTCAGATCAAAAGAGAGGTGGCAGGCACGACTTTGTCTTAATACAGGCAGCAGAGATCCTTGGTTTCCATTTAATTCTACTCAGCTTCACTCCCTGCTCTACTTTCTGAAACATATTTTTATTTTAGAGCTCTATACCTTTTATTTTAGAGCTGTATTTACAATCACAGAATTTCTGCTTAGGGTTTTCACTTTGAATCAGTTGCATGCCTGATGGTAATGCCACTAGCATTATTTGATGTAGATGTTATTAATCTATAGAGCTCTGGATAATTTCATCACCTATCAAAAATGCTAAATATTAATGTACAAGTCAGTTTGTAGCAGATCCGTAGAGGAAAAACATCAGGGTTTTTGTTTTTGTTTTCTTCGGTTGTTCACATAAGAATAGTCCCCTATTTTGTCTCACCTTGGTTTATTGATTTTATTTTGGTAAAGTTTTGTGTTCTATATACATTATAGAGTTGATATTGGGAAGAATAATAGCCTGATTTTTTTTTTCCTGGTAAACTATATGTAATGATAACACAGCAAGATTGCTTTCAGATGGTCAAGATGTTTGCATGTCGCCTACAGGCATGTCAGTTTGTCTGAATCTTTAGTTACCAATCCTTGTAAGAAGAAATAAATGTGGACTTGGAGAGATTGATGTTGTTTTTTTAAAATGTTTCCCCCAAAGAATTTGCTTGCCGGTAGGTCTGCGGGCTTAGCTGAAGTCATCGCATACAGGTGACCAGTGTACAGCTCTGGCCTTAAGGCTGGTCTGCTTCATGGGCTGTTCCTCCTCTCCGTTTCTGCCAGAGGAAATTCCATCCCTTGCCTGCCTTCATGTGGTGCTGATAAAGTCCTTCCTGTACATTAGAATTCCTGTTTTCCTTTAAGCAACAGCAGGGTATTGGGAATGATCAGGAAAGGGGAGGAGGAACAGGAGAAGAATACGCTCAGCAAAGGAGCACGAGCTGTAACTCTCAGTTTGCCCCGCTGTGTCCTTGGAAACAAGTCGTTCTTCTAGGAAAAGGCACTGCTCTGTGAATTTAAAGCTTCCGTGGAGCTCACGTGCAAGTCCTGTCTGGTTTATTAGATGGCTAACAGTTCGTAGGTGTTTCTTGGTGGTGGTGGTTGTTGTTTGTGCAAATTAAAGCAAACTTGATCATGTATTAGGTATTGATGCAGTGATTAATATTACTGTGTGTATTGGTTGTATGATAATTCTGAGAGTTCATGCAGGCTGTGCATTAGGGCAATGCATTTGAAAGGCGTGAGGGGCTGTGTCATACATTCCTGAGTCTGTGGGTACTTTCTTTTAAGGGAGTCACTGAGTTTTGTAGATGTTAATATTCTGAAGTATTTAGTAACCAAGAGCATTGGGAGCTATTTCTTGGAAGAGTGCACCCCAATTAAGATGGCAAGATGAAAAATGACTTAGATTTTTAAGTAAGCTTTTTCCCTAACTTTAAAAATTTTAACTTTATTGAGGCATAATTTGTGTATAATAGAATTGTCCCATTTTAAGTGTGTATTTCAATTAGTTTTAACACATGTATACACTGACATAGCCATCAGCTCATCAAGGTTCTAGAACATCTGTTTCTTCTTTTTGATACCTATTGCTGAAAAGACAACGTACTCTATAGTGTGGCACCTATATAGGCCTAGTTCCACAAATACTAATATGCACACATTTTTTTGTCTCTCCCTGCACCTTTCCTCTTGGTTCCTGATTTATGGCTGAAATGGTAACTGTGGAAAAATCCCTTGGAATCCTGACATCAGAATCCGGCATCTTGGCGAGATCACGATGATGCAACCTCCACCCACTCGGCAGGCACCCCCGGGCCCTCCAGCGGGGGTCACGCGTCCCAGAGTGGAGACAACAGCAGTGAGCAAGGTAAAAGGTCAAGCATTTTCCTCGTGCAAAGTAGTCATGACTAAAATAACTTCAGTATTTTATATCATCGGTGCATTCTGCCTCCCTGTGAACAGGAGAGGGGCAGGTTAGGGAGCATAATCGGCTTCAATTTAGGCAGACAGTGCTTCCTCTCCTTCACTTCCATTACTTAAAAACATCAAAGTGAGATGTCTAGTCTTTAAGTAGGCATTACACTAACAATTGATTAGTTCTGCCAATTCTTGTACAAATTTGGTTATCTACACTTCTGTGTGTGAGAGTAGGTAGAATGACAGGTCTCCTTTGCAGCTATGACGCAGTAGTTTGAATTCCACTATAGACAGGATATTTTGTTTGTAATGTCCACTAGGAGCGTTCTCTATAATCAAGCAGTGATGCCTCTAAAGCACACAAGATGCAAAAATCTGTTCTTTTTTTAGCTCTGGAAGCACTGGACGAATTATACATGAAATCTTCTCTTGAGAAGACAGATTTTGAAATTCTTAGAAGGTTATTTGTTTCCTTTCAGCAGACATGGTGACTTTTGTCACAAGCCCTAAAAATAAGAATAATCAGAGGGCAAGGGGGATGTCAACTGCAGATGACAAGGAAGCTTAGTGTAATTTAGAATAAATTTTATCATTTAAAACTCACCTATTGCACAGAAAGCAATTACATATTGGTAGGGATGACTCTTCTATGGCTAAAATGATTATTTAAAGGAAGATGCATTATTGAATGTGGGCCAGGAAAGTGTATAGATTTTACTTTTTAATATTTTACATTAGATGGTGTCTGATCTCCTAGGTCTATTTCATCTCTATTATGACTGTGTTTATGGCCACAATATTTAAGTATTAGACAGTCTTCCAAGTAGAGGACAGTTTAACAGCTTGATCTGTAGTCATATATGCCATTTAAAAGAAGGTGGTTGATATAGGATGAGTGCCTTCACTCCTCCAAGTTTCTGGCTGTGGATTTTGGATTCCTGGTATTCAAGAAGAGTCTAGGGAAATGTCCCTTCTAGGATGCCATTAACTTGTGAGTGGGTCCAGATTAGAATGTAAGTTTAAGGAAGTTGCAGCTGACACAGAAATGAATACTATCGGATGGTAAATTGTGGAAGAATTTGTGAATCATACCTACTGAGGTTTTATATACTGTTTTTCTTAGACCAGTTTGACTGTATATAAGACAACTAAACCATAAGGCATTTTGAAGATGACATGTACATAAATTCAATGGATCTGTAATGCAATGGCTTAATTGTAGTTTGATGTCACGGTGATGGACTGACTTCTCAGCGTGGTTAAATCTGGAAAGCTTCTATAACGCCCCTTTCTGTACCACTCCAATTGCCTCGACATAAAGGGTGAAATGTAACTATTAATAAAAACAAAACACTGTAAACACTGTACAAAAGAAGGGAAAAGAAGAAGCAGACTTAGTGGTCTAATGAGGCTATCTCCCAAAGACTTGTTGTGTGTGAGGCTCGCTTTGACCTTTCACTTTGCTCAGGAGCCCAGCGCTTCATTTTTCACATTCTTGCAATTACGTTAACGCTTCAAGCATTTCTGACTCCAAGTCAGCTAGCAACACCAGGCATAACTCAACACTGTGAGTTTTTCTCCTCTCTGTAGATTCATTAACAGGTCACCAAGGTCCCAACTGAAATTTAAAACTGACTGGTTCTGTTGGGTTGGTTGAGTTATGGCAAGGGAGATAGCAGGAAGGGACCAGAGAAAAGGGGAGGGCGAGAGAGAAGACCCTGGGGTTTGGCGCAGGGAATAGTCCCAGCCACAGGCAAGGCGTGGAGTTTTATCATTTTGTTCTGTTTGTTGGTTTGCTTGCTTGCATATCTATCTATCTATCTATCTATCTATCTATCTATCTATCTATCTATCTATCATCTATCTATCTATCTATCATCCATCAGGCAAGAAAGAGAAAACCCCTGAGACTGATAAAGTGGGTAAAAACAATATGAACAAACTTCTGTGTTGTGGATAGCCACACCCACTTATCCAATGTTGAAGGATTTGATCCCTGTAGGATTTTGTTCCTTTACTCATATATCTCCCTGGGATTAAAGAATGGACATGGTAGCTTATGTGTATGGGTACCAGGAAGTCAGTCATTTTACTGTATTCACATGTAAGGAACTGAGAAACATTATGATTCCTATAAAATGGAGACTGTGTTGGCATGGACAGTTTCTTACCTGGCGTCCCATATCAGTGGTTCCAAAACACTTGTTTAAGGGTATGCTGTTTTTGTTTTTTTTTTAACAGCAGACTCTAAATTTTGAGGGGCAGACTCGAGTGTATTTTGTGATACTTGTGCCCATATTAGCCTTTTAAACATGTTTTCAAGCTATTCTGATATTTTGTCCCACGGAGTTGTCCAGAGTAGCTTTCTGTGGGAAAGATTAATTATCTGCTTCGGGGCAAAGTCAACAGAGATATTGACTGAAATCACATATGCTTATCCTAGGTTAAATCTTAGGGTTGACATATAATGGAAGACCTAAGAGGGAAATTTATGTTCTTAGTATTATACAATTATCATGTTTCACTGGAAATCAAGTTTGTAGTTTAGAAAAGAGTTTTCTTGCTTCTTCAGAATTTATTAGCACAACAGGCATATGGAAAACTGTAAAATGATTCAGTTTCAAAACAAATTATGATAAACAGAAAAAATAGGGATGAATTGTACTAAATACAGTGTTTTCATACACATTTTAAATTAAACTTTAATAGCCATATGCTATAAAACAATACATGCATTTATATTGCTTTATAATTTTTGTGACTATTTTAGCTAAAATGATTCATACAAATTTTTACTTTGGAACATAAAAATACCTCATTTTATGACTTGATAGGAAACAAGCTACAGTTACACAGGTGAAAGGTCATTTTTTTTCTTCCATAGTGTTTGTGCAGCAAACTGAAAGGAGGAAAAAAAAATCAAATTTTCAAAATCTTGTAAGAAGCAAACTTGGTAAAATATAAAATGTGACTCTACTGTATCTTTCAAACAGCACATGCCTAGCAGTAAACTATAGAAATATGAACCAGACTTTCATTCACTCTGATTTCTTTGGCTAAAAGCAGCCAAAGGGAGGGAGTGTGTCTTGTTTGTCATATTAGAATGAAGAAAGAAATTTGGTTTTGCGGGGCTAGAATTAGGGTGCAGACTCAGGGCTCTGGGGAAGTAACTGGCCCTCTTTGTGTCTAGCTTCCTATCAGTAAAATGGGGCTTGATAATAAGGCTTGGGGTCCCTAATTCTGTACCTGCTGAGTCAAAAGCTGCTTTGTATTTCATTGTGTATTTTGCCAGGGTAAAGACTAGGAAGCAGCCCCCCTGTTCACAGAGCACTTTGAGAGCCTTAGATGAAAGGCACAATATATGTACAAAGTATTATTATTATTGATGGGTTTGTGTAACTCCCATTAGCGCTGATGGGAGTTACGCATGTGAATTGGCAAGAGAATAGACCCCTCAGTGTTTAGAGCACATGAAATTTACATTTTTTCCAGTGCTGTAATTGAGATGTTGACAAATTGGAGAATATTGATGAGCCTTTGTTTTAAGTATTTCGTGCCAAGTTTGTTTTATTTTTCCTGGTTTGAACAATGGTATGGGTTCAGCAGCAATGAATAAAAAGGGTAGAGTAAAGATAACTTTGTATTTCAATATTTTGATGTGCCAATATGAAATGAATTGTCTTAGGCAAATGGAATATGCTGTTTTAATCATTAGCTATGCATGAAAGAAAAATTGATGTTGACATCTTTGCTGTAAAATCGTTGTAATGGGGCCTTCCTTACAATTCATTTTTGTAAAATTCATTTTGTACATTTTGCAGCAATTGAACAATCCCTGCACTGTGAATAGGCAGGATTCCCAGAAATACCGAGACAGTTGGCCCAGTAACTGCTGAGCTCACACTGCACACCACACGCACGTTAACCATACTGTTGCCAGACCCAGCTTAACCTAAATACTGTAGCCTTCTAGCATCTATACGTCTTTAATCTTTCAGGGCACCGCGCTGTACACGCCAACATGGTTCCTCCCAACTCGGCCACCTACCAAACCTCTCCATTGATCTCCATCACCCAGGCAATGAGACTAGAATTCTATTGCTGGATATTTATTTACTTATTATACAGTTCTTTAGCAGTCATGGTGTGGAAGCCTAAAAATACCCCCTTTATTATGGATATAAGTATTTATAGATAAGCAAGCATCTAACATAGTCTTATGCTTTTGAGTTTATAACCCACACTATAGTTATAAAACAGTATTCTCCTCCACCAAAATAGTCCAGTTATATATTTAAAGGAGGGGGGGGAAAATCTCAAACCCACTCATGGTGGGTCCCGAATATGTTCTACTGGGATTTCTTATTCAGTCTAGGAAAACTCTTGTCAATGGAATGTTTTCATAGTGGCGGCAATCTCTTTAAAATAACCCTAAATACAATATGACAGATGCCATCTGGCATAATCTTTTGCTAGTTGCTTTTAACTTTTATTTTTCCTAGAGCTGAGTTCATCCAAAACTGGTCACTTACTCTTATGATAAATATAATGACATTTCTTTTCCTTCCTGTCCTCCTAATTGTATCAAAAATTCTCTGAGAATATAATTGATAATTGGACATTGTCACAGAAGAAGCTGCTGTATATAGAATATTTGTGTGGCATTTTCAGTCCCTCCCCCGCAATAAAGTCAAAATGTATACATACCATCCTTTAACCATCAGTAAACATCCAGATAATTTCTGTTGATTTTCTCAGGACTTTTTAGAATAGTAACCATTAGAAATAAAATGAAACTCTTCTAATAAATAAATTCTCTAGGAGCATGTAATGGTGCCCATAAATGCTTAAAAGCTTTCTATAATTGCTGTTAATTTTGAGTAATTTCTTCCTATATGTATCAACTTACTTGAAAAACCAGAGCTGGGATTTCTAGATTTTTTTTTTAACTTAGTCATGTAAAGGGATGTCTCCTGATGCCAGTTAGAGTTTAATTTAGAGTAGTAATTAAACTTGAATACTGCCTCATAAACAAAAGATAAACAATAAACCAGCCACGTTCCCTGCTGTTTCATAGCTTTCTTTCCCAGATGTTTTAGCCTGATAATTTTTACACAGTGAACTACCTAACATGGAGTTTTGTGGACAGAGGTCGAGACTGAACTTTTTTTTTTCTTTTTGTAATCCTTTTTTTTTTCCTTCAAAAAGCAAAATGCAGAGGATTTCCCACTATTTAGATTTTTAAAAATTTGATAAAATAAATACTTACTGCAGATGTGTTTTAAAGATAACTTTAGTTCTTTTGCTTCGATACTGTTTATTTTTTGTCTTCAAAGCTAATCTTATCATGATGTCTTTTACACTTAGTAATGTAAAGAGGAACATACTTTTTTTTTCTGTGAAATCTTGATGATAAGTCAGAGAAAAGAGATCTTGACAATGGACAGTTTTGCTTCTCACCCATTCCCTTGCTTTCCACCCCCTTGCCTTCTCCCCAACGAACAGTGTTACTTTATGTCTGTCTGTACTCTTCCTTGGGTTACAAGGGTTTCTCTGTCCAGTTCTGGACCCTTCCACTGTCAGCCATGATCTTTCTAATTGTCAGGTACTAGTCGGCTGTTCAATGCAGAAGCCATGTTATTTTCACTGGGTGGGGTAATTACTGAAAGCTGAGAATAGCTGCACTAAAGACAGAGGGATACTTTCATGATTCCATTAGCATAAGAGTGGGTAAATTATTCATGCCAAGTGAGGATTCTATGGGGAAAAGTATAGTTAATGCACATAGTTTTTAAATGTATCCCTTTCTGCTCTGAGACTAAATTCTTGTTGGAATCAGTTCTCAGACATTTACGGGAAAGCTCTGGTGGCGTGTTAGATGCAGTTCATCTCTCTCTGTTTGCAGCGCTCTCGATAGAGACCATCTGGCAAAGATCCAAAAGGTGATTAAACAAAATGATCAGCTCTTGTTGCTGTGTTACATGTCCAATACTCTGGATTAAAAAACATGACCCACGACAGTCAAGCTAACGTCATGCCGCTCCCCCACCCCCCTCCCCTTTCCGTATAAGAATTCAGATGGTCCACAAATGTGTGTGCCATCTTTGTGTCCTTATGGCCCATAATCATGAACAGGTTGTGCAAATGGCTCTTTCTGTAGCACTGTCTGTTCCAGCAGCATAGAAGCATTTCATATTAATTGGGTCAGTCTAATATTCATATCGACATGGGGAAAAATTACTAAAATTTATTCTTATAGCAGACAATGAATATGTGTGCTTTCTGCCATGAGGGGAGTGAAATCTGACAACTGGCTGGTGCAACTGATTAATTTTTCTCGAAACTGGAGAAAATCAAAGCATGAAAAACTGTCATTCTCTGAAAACAGTGCACAACCCTTTGTAACTAAGCGAAATGAGTTGGGGGGGGGAGCTTTCAGGGAGCTTGTGGAAATGAGCTTTGGTTTTAACGCCATAATCAGGGATGAATTTACAGTGTCATTCAGAGGAGTCCTCCCTCCCCATAAACAAGCTGATAATCACAGGGAAGCTGACTTCCAATTAGCTCTTCCTTCCCTCACATGGAGCGGGGTGTTTATATGTCCTCCTTAAGCTTTGATATGTCACTGTGGAGTTGATACATCTTGTGTCACATTCAAAAGTTTGGAAATCAAATGTTCTATTACGAGGAAATCCTGCTAATGGGCAAGGTAATTTTCAACCAATCATTTCACGATTGAGTTAAGGTAAAAATGCCAAGATTTGTGACTGAGAGACAGATGTATCTTATATCTTTGGGGGTTTGCACCACATGCCAAATAGAAATATAAATTGAACAAACCAGACAGTGTGAGGAAGTGATCGAAGAAATATTGAGATGAAATCCTGACGTGAACTATAGATGCACATTTATAACAATGCCGTGCATTGCTTCCATGTCACATTTGTATAAGCCTGAACTGTGATTTTATTCAGCGGAAGTTTATGTTCGTTAAGGCATTCAAAAGAGCAGACTATTCCTAGGTTTTTCAGAGATTACGCCTGACCATTTAATACTGTGGGAATAGTCTATGACTATAATGTAGGCTGAATTTGAGTGGACGTGTCAAGAAAATATAAAGAATAAAGCAAAAGGGAAGCATTCTTTAAAAAATACTTGAAAACATTGTCAGTCCCTGTCAGCTTCCCTTTCCAAGGGAGGTGAAAGCAGTAGTTAGAAACACAGCCAGGCATAGTACTCAGGGAGGGGAAGTGAGATTCCCCTTGAGTCAGTGCAGTGTGGCAGATGAAAGGGACTTGGATAGCCTTGGGGGTCTTAAGGCTATTATAGGGCAACTCATGCTCTGTTATCATGCTGATTTTTCAATTGATTTTTGGCTGAACAGAACTTGTTGAAGCCCTCCAGAGCATCAAACACAGCTTTATGGTGCTATACATTGTAATACACGTGTTCTCTTTCTCCCTTCATTGTCTTTACTTTGCTTTGGAAGAAGAGTCCATAATGACGCCATGTTATTTTTCCCCTTCCTCTTTCTATTTCTACCCTCAAAGAGTTCCTTGAAATCTTAGTGGTTGTTTTTTTTTTTTTTTTTTTGGGGGGGGGGGGGGAGTGAGGGTAGAGGGAGAATAACTTTTATTCATCTTCCTGTGTTGACATTTGTTTTTAATTTGGCCTCTAAAAATATTTTGATGTCACAGCAGACAATAATACACATCATTTTTAACTACCAGTTTTATTTCTCGTTAGTCTTGAACTACTACTCAATCCCTTTCCAATGACCAGCAAGGAAAAAAATGGGATTTCACTAAAATCTAGTTCCTCATAAAAATGAAAGTGAATTGTTTTAATATCCCTTCTATACATTGATAAGGTCCCTCAGTGTCCTGGGGAAAGAAAAAGAGGGAAGTAATGAAGGGAGACCTCAAGAAGCGTGTCCCTGCTGCTCTTTTGCTTAGGGAACTCTTGTCATCTCCTCTGTGAAGCCTTCCTGTTTTGTCCAGGAACAGACCAGAGTTTACTTCTCTGCACTCTGGTGGCGCTTTCTACCTCTATTATAGCATCTTCCACATTTTGTGTTGGAATTTTTGGTTTCTTGACTCCGTGCTTTTCCAGAACAGGGATAGTCACGTATTCAGCTATCTAACAATAGTAGGTCCACTTTTGAATCAATAAACAAAATCCACAGATTTTACGTTTTTCTCTTTTTAAGGTGGAAAAATTGATCAAAACTTTGTGCGTATCGACTCTATGATGTACACCTGAATATGAATTATCTAAATTGAACATATTGATACATTCAGTGAAATCCCATTACATCCTTAAAAGCTAATAAAGATTGTTTTCTTTTACTGAAATTTTGTTGAATACCACACTGCCTGAAATAAGTCAGTGGACCATCAATTCAAAAATTTAGAATCCTTTTGGTTATAGGTAGTTTCTTAAATTTTAGATTATTATTTTAAGTAGTAGTTTAGGATAATACTTAAAATGGGATGTCTTATTTGTCCTTTAATGTTGTCTTAAATTATGTCCAGATGGTCAGAATTTGGAGATGGGATTTCTCTTCATTATGTTATCTGTATAAAAGTAAGTGTATAGATATATGTCTTTTAATGTAATGGCAGACTTAATAAGGGAAATTGCTTAATGTGGCAAATAGTTTCCCATGATGAACTCAGGGTCCATTTTGCTTATACTCCTTGTTGAGGATGATATTGATCTTGGCGGAAGTCATTGGTCTTCACACACAGGTAGAGTCTGGAAGTAATTCTTGAATTTTTAGGCCCTGCATGCGTTTGTTGATTTCCTACGTATGTCCTCCAGTTTTTTTCATAGTTTGCCTTTGAGTAAATATAATTATTTTGGGTGATGCAAGCAAAACTTTGTAGTGAGCTCTTTTTCATCTGCTTCAGGACTTTGTCTAGAATCTTGGACTGTAAGTCAAAAGACCTGTGCTCTAGGGTCAGGGTTGTACTGAAAAGGGCACAGACTTAGGCAGAGACATGGGTTCAAATTCTATTTTGACTCAACATCTGCCAGGTTCAGTTTCCCTATCTGCAAAATGGAGGGAAACCTGCATGCCTTCAAGGTTGTCCTGGAGAGCATATTAAGTGAGAGTCCATATTTTAAGCGCATAACATTGTCACTGTTAGTTCCTTTATTCCCCTGTTCCTCCTGACCTGTTTAATCTATTAGAACCTCTCTGTGTTGGATTTCTATGCCTCACATATAAAACACTAAATGATAATCATTACAGAGGCTGAAACTGTATCTTTTTTCTGAAATAGATTACAAATAACTACAAAAAGTCTAAAATTTTTCAGGAGACTATTACAGCTAAATATATTTTACAGGGTTCTAATTATTTTTAGATGAATAATTCACACAAGATGTAGCTGGATTACCCTTTGTAGTCAATAGAGTATTGGCTTCACCAAAACACTTATTTCTTAACTTTTGGTACCAGTTAGAGGTGTTACTGTTTCCTCAAAAACCAAGCATTCATTTTTTTTTTTAAGTTTGAAGATTTACAAAAGTAGACTAGGAGTGTAAAATTTCATATTTCTTCTTCCAACTAACATTTGTAATAAATGCCATCCGCTAAAATAAAACCTCCAAAATTTCTATGTACTAAATGTGAATGATGAAGAAAAGTTGATAAATCATGGATTATTGAAGGGCTGTCGAACCTACCTCGTGAGTGTCCTTATATGACAGATGGTTGGTTGCACATTGGGGCAGATATGTCGGTACACACATCTGAGAGCAGGAAGCGCTCAACTTCTCAAGACCTCTTCTGAGTGTATGCTGCTTAAGTTCAACACACAACGATATTCGTTGTGCAAGGCACTCTGGGAATAAAAATATGGAAATTACAAGGGTCCCTGCCTTCAATAATTTACCATCTCCCAGGAGGCAGGGGGCACCATGGCAAGTATACAAATAACTCTTATGCAAGGCAGATATTCATTTTGGGGGGGTATGGTTCAAGGAAGGCTTGCTGACACGGAGGCAGTGTGGTATAGAGACAATGGCAGCTCTGAACACTTATTGTCGCCCTGCCACTTCCAAGCAGCAATCTTCCTGAATGTGTTTCTTCACCTGCACAATGGGAATAATAACTATCTCATAGGATAGTTGTTCTTATTAAGTAAACACTGGATGTTAAACAGTCCAGGTTGGTGACTGACTAATAATGAAATCCCAAAAATATTCTCTTCCTTCAACATTTATTGACCATATAATTGGTGCCAAGCACTGTTCTAGGTGCTGGAGATGCACAGTGACTAAGGTGTGGTCCACTCTTTATACTCTTTATTAACTCAGAAATGTAAAAAGATCAACATACACACTTCTAATGTTGTGCATAACATGTAGGTTATGAGGCAGTTTGGAGGAGGGAGTGATGAATTCTGTCTAAAATGTCTGTGGAAGGCTTCACAGAATTGGGGAGGTTTTAACAGGTTTGGGTGGCCTTCAGTGGGTGTTTTCCTGGTGAGCAAGGTAGGGAGGGTATGGGGAGCAGATGGAACAGCCAATGCAAAGGCCCAGACGTGTGAAGCAGCATCGTATGTTCAGAGTGACAACCAGATTGATATTTCTGTTTGTGTGAGAGAATGCATGGCGAAAAGAATGGCTGGAGAGGAACGTAGGGGCTTGTATTTGAAGATCCTCGTTTACCATGGTAAGAAGCTTATACTTAATCTTGTAGAGCACTGTGTACTAAACTTTCCTGGGGTTAAGTAGCTCCTCAGAGGCTTGTAAATGCAGATTCCCTGGCAGACCACAGACATACAGAATCAGGGTCTCCACGGACGTTCCTGGGAGGCTGGCTGTTTAATCCACGCCCCTGGGAAACCCTGTTCTGGGACATGGGGAAGCCATTAAAGAAATGTAAGTTAAAGGAGCTCACGATGAGATTTATATATTCAAGAAAGCTCTTTTAGAATGTGAAGAATACATATATGAGGGAAACAAGACCAACTATAGAATAAGGGTCTGTATTAAGGCAGTGGCAATAGAGATGGAGGGGAGAGGACTGATGGAGAGATGACGTATAGGAAGAAGGGAAGGGGACAGAGTCCAAAATAACATGAAAGCCTTTCCCTTAGGGGAGGCGCTATAGTCTAGATAGTTTTCTTTTTCCCTGCCATGACTTTTAAAGTATGGGCATGGACCAACCAGTGGAGAAGAGAAGAAAGACTATTCTATGTGTACGTGCAAAGGCGCTGAAGTGGAAATTCGTGAAGCATGTTGTGTGAATAATGATTCTTTTTGGTGCATAAGGTACTTACGGGTATGCATCATACCCGTATCATAGTGGTTAAAGACGTGGCCTTTGGCATTGGCCGGCCTGCCTTTAAATCGTCAAATCTGTCGCATGTCATGGGCAAGTCTCTAAACCTCCACATAGTATCTGCAAAATGGGCATTATAAATAATATCTAATCTAACAGGTTTTGGGGGGATAGAGATTAAATGACCTGATTACTGTAAAATGACAGTAATCTTATTCTTGGTTCATAGTAAATAAAACATTATAAATATTTTTTTATTTGGTAGTTGCCTTTAAAACAGTTTTTTCCCCTCCTGCTTTTGTTTTTTTTTAAATAGCTGAAAACTGATCCCATACAATTGATATCATGATGAAGAACCTGAAAATGAAATCCTGCATTCATACCTGAGAAAGGGGAGTTATGGGTTAGAAAGCTATTCTAGAAGAGCATCTACCTGCCCTAAGCCCATCCCTAAGCCCTCTACCAGCCCCAGGTCCATCTGGTTGGAAGTCATTCCTTTCGTCTAAAGTCCCAGTGCACATTTCTGTGATTCTCTCTTCTGATAATCAGGTTCTCCCTTTGCTATAGTAATTGGTTACATGTCTTATGTATTATCCATTTTGACAATAAGATTCTTGAGGACTGTTTACATGGCTTAGGTGTCTTCCCTTTCTGCCCTCCCCCCTCCACACTGTGCTGTGATAACATAGGAGGCCTTCAATAATAATTTTTTTTTAAGACAAGTTGGGCCCATATTGTGAAAGACCGTTGAATAGCAGGCTGGAGAGTTTGTGCTTGAGTTGGTAGGTAATAGGGACCTATTGAAGATTTTTGAAAGGGGGTAGTGACATAATCGCCTTCCTTTAGCATGCCGATGACAAATTCTTCACTACATCTTCTGCGGTCAAAATAGCAGACCCATATGCTTGCCTGGAATACTGTCTATTGAAAGAGTGGATATTCTTTTGAATGAAGAAGCAAATTTCAAGTGGCTTAAAAAAAAAAAAAGCTTCCACATTCTCTCTAAAGTAATGTAAGCACTTAAATTATTGTGATTCGCAAAGGTCCTAGGTATATAACATCATTCTTGAAACTTGTCTACAAGAACACCATTTTGTGTATATTTAGAGCATTGTTATAATTATTAACAACTAGGAATGACTCAACAGGATTGAGTAAATGTATCTTCTTCAATATTTGGAAAACCATGGTTTCAAGGATATTTAAATAGATATTACTTTAAAAAAAAGGATTTTGTGGTTAAATAGATTGAAAGCTGCAGTAGAGCAGGGTTTCCTTTGGTATAGGAATTTTCATATCCTCTAATTTGCTAATGTGCATTTTAAGTCTGCAAGGGGTAGAAACACAGAGCTTCCCAGACTCACTTAACCATTGAAACCCTTTTGTGCATTATCTCTGGGGACCAATCTTCCTCGGAACACACGCTGAAAAATACTGTCCTCGACTGCTTCTTTCATTGAAGTACTTTCAGAGAGGGTTTAATATCCTAGGGAGTCTTCTTGCATCTTGTATTTAAGAGGTAGGTCAGCATGGGCGCAGGATCAATTTTCAGTAGTGTAAAAAGCAATTTCCTCTATGGTCAGAAGTCTCGTGGACTTCAGCTATACTTGTACAGAATGTTCTGTTAACCCAGCAATCCTTATAGTTATACTTCATTGTATTCATCAAAAAATGTTTTCTAAACATCCCTCGAGTGTTTGGCTCGATGCAAGCACATTTGGTTACATCCTCAAAAATGTATAAACGAGGATCCCAGCAGAATCTTGTTGTGAATTGTATTAATAGTTTGATGTGTAGCATATGATGTACTTTCCTTCCTTAAAAGCAAACTTTTTCTCTTTAGAATAGCCTCTGAGCTGGGGGCTGAAAGGTGAAACTATGCGGGGAGAGGGGAGGAGAGGAGGAGAGAAAACCATCTTTCCTCATTTGGGAGTGGATCTCTTGGGCCCTCCTCATTTCAGATGGTGAGCAACGGACCAGATACATTGTCCATCCTTTGGGAAGTTTCTGGAAAACAGAGCTGCAATACCCCAACCTGCCTGAATCTTGCTCTTCTGGGATTTCTGGTTTAGCAGAATGTTAGAGCTGGTTGCCACTGGGAGGGTGCTGCATCTCCTGGTAATAAACTATTACCCAACTCCTGTATTGTTGGAGAGTGCCAGGAGGCATCCTGTTCAGGTCATTCAGGAGGTCCAGAATTGTGGTCCCTCTTGGCCACCAAGTGAGCAGAAAGCTTCTTCATTCATATGGTCTCTTCCTGACTGTTGTGGCGGGATTATTCCCCACATTAGAGTGTCGCTCCCTTTCAGTTGTAGCCCATTAGGCTGGGCACCCCTTCTCTCTCCGGCTTTGACATGAGCAAGAAGCTAGTGATAAAACTAAGACTATCTTTGCAGTATGGTGAGGAGAAGCCTTATTTTTGTCTTTTTGGTCAAGAAGTTTTTCCACCCAACTTTGAACTCTTTATAGCAATTAGCTCATAAAATTGCAACACTTGTAAAGGACGTTCTTCTTTTATTGATAGGAACGTGGACGTATTTGGAGAGCCAATGATCTTTAATATCATTAATTGACTCGCAAACCTGAGAGTAAAAACACGGGTTTACTGTTCTTTATCCACCCGGAGTTTGATACTTGTACGCACATGAGCAGCAATATACCCCAGCATAGTTACCCGCCACTTAATGGATGCGAGTTTTCGCCATGTTTCTTTTTCTAAATGGAATTCTAGCTGTTCATTTTCTGCCAGTATAAAGCCTGAATTGCTTTCTGCTGGCAAAAACAAAACAAAACAAAAATGGGACCCTGGCTGAAATAAATTTGTACTGAAAAGTAATGTGTCAGACTTTCTAAAAATTAGAGGAAAGAAATGGTACTCTTACGTATTGCTGTGTTGCCCTCTATGTTGATGTTGGGCATTTAAGGCAGATATATCAGGGAAACATCCTTTTGAACTTGCCAGGGACCTTGAAACCCACTGCCTTGTAGGTAGACAGTGAAAGCCCTGAAAGCCCTGAGTTCATGGATATCTTTTTGCCTCATAAAACATCACTCTAGAGACACTAATCTCTGAAGCTGTGACATTTTAACTTTTTCATCTGCATGGATGTACTTTTTTTCCCCCTTAACTTTTTACCCACTAGCCTCTTTTTAGGCATGTAATCTGATAACATTTGCTGAGGTTTTATGGTGTCCTTGACAGCAGGAGGTAAGGAAAACAAAAGCTGGGAAATCAATCTTGATTACATAGCGTCCCTCACCTCCCGCTTCTCCATAGCTCAGCTCTGTGTATTGCCCTCATCCCTAACTCTGTGCACACTTTGTGACAGAGACATTGGTTGAATAAATTGTTGCCTTAATTTGAAAATTGGCTAATCCTAATAATTTGTAACGACTTAGTAGATGTTGTTAGCACTGACCTAGGGTTTAATGCCTGGTAAGGAATGTCAGCACACCAAAAATTGTTGAGTTGTGTCCAAGTGTCAGTCGCCAAATCTGTGACGGATTTATTAGGTAGAATTGAGTAGTTAGAGGTACAAGAAAGCAGGTACAGGGTCATAATTGGTGAGCTTGCCAACTCCTACAAATTTAGGGGAAGTGTTTCTAGGCTTTATGGAGAAATTATAATTCAAAATTCAAAAGCTCATAACTTTGTTTTTCAGAGCATGGAGTTAGACCTAGCACTGAAGCCTGACTCCCACACACAGTGTGACCTTTCGGGACTTATTTAAATTCTCTAAACCTAAATTTCCTCATTTATAAAATGAGGATGACCACGTCTATGTGAAGATGTTGGAAGAATTAAATTAGAGAATGTATTCAAAGCGCTAAGTGGTAGACCAGGCATATATAGTGCAACATGCTCCATAATAACATGCATATGACCACTCACTCTTTATTGGGTCCATAGCTTGAACTTTAAGCCCATATCACTTTGAATTTCTGCCTCAGGATACAGTATAATGTGATTTCTAAAAAATATGAGAAGAGATGCGGCTGGTTAGCTCAGTTGGTTAGAGCTCAGTGCTCATAACACCAAGGTTGCCGGTTCGATAACCACATGGGCCACTGAGCTGCGCCCTCCACAACTAGATTGAAATGACTACTTGACTTGGAGCTGATGGGTCTTGCAAAAAAACCACACTGTTCCTCAATAAAAAAAATATAAATAAATAAATATTAAAAACCTATATACATGAGAATATAGCAGGATAATGAAAGCAAGATACTTTGCTTCTCTATTTCCCCCTGATCCTTGTCCTCTCATGCAGACATACAAGCAGAGACAGGATTTATAGGCAAAGGAGGCTCAGGACAGGGGTAAAAATCTGGGAGAAATATGAGGCCAAAATTCTCAGTTTCCTATGTATCACACTTTGGTGCTACGTTAAATACTATTTCCCACTCTCCATTTTTTTGGGTTTTTTTTTGCATTTTATAATTTTCATTATCTACCTAAAGGCCAGAATGGAGTGAGCTCAGTTGACCAAATTCTGAATATGGCTCTTCCAATTCGCCTGTGGAAGATGTAGTATAGGCAGTTTGGCGAAGTCCTGAGGTTATGGGCCCAAACTTTAAAGTGGAAGAGCCCGGGCTCGCTTCCAATCTTAGCTACCTGTAACCCAGATTTGTACCTTTTGTAAGGGAGTTTGTGGAATGCATGGGTGATAATGTATACCTGGCATGTAATAACCATCCATTAAATATTAGTTGTTATTCACGTTATCATTTCTGTAAGCTCTCGTGGACTTACCTTAAATCTCTGTGTGATCAAGATATTAAGGTATTCTTAGGTCTTCCAACTCTAACATGCTGTATCTATTATTATTATTTTTTTAACTGGGGAATGGTGTGTTTTTCCAGGACTCATCAGCTCCAAGACAAGTAGTTGTTTCAATCTAGTTGTGGAGGGCGCAGCTCAGTGGCCCATGTGGGGATCGAACCAGCAACTTTGGTGTTATGAGCACTGAGCTCTAACCAACTGAGCTACCTGGTCGCCTCTATTAGTTTTTAAATATCATTCAAAATCCAAATCACATCTGCAAAATGATACCCTACATTAAGTTTTACATTTCTGTTTTTGTTAATACACTTTACATAAATTTTCATTTGATTCCCCCAGAAATTCTCAGGTTTAACCCCTTTTCTGGATGAGGCAGCAAACTTGGCCTTGAAGAGAGTTAATTACTTATCTGTCACCATAGAGAAAGGACGCAAAAGAATTAAGACAAGGCTATTTAATTTTTTTCCTGTTCTTTACCGGCAAAGTGCGTTTCGCATAAAAAGGCATTCAGTTCACAAATGGTGTAAAATTTAATGATGGCAACTGACTGTCCCGAGAAAGTCATTAAAACCTCCATGTCATCTCTCTAATCAAAAGGCTACCACCCTTCTATTATTTCTTTATTACAACCTTTTATTTTTATTTTTTTAACTCTAACTGGAGCCGTAAGCTCTCACATTCCACTTGTAAAACATTTGAAATCGGTTACTTATGCTTTGAAAAAGTAATTTATTTTCCTTTTTTTTTTTTTTAATGTATGTTGGCCAGATCCATAGGGTCAGTCTGTGAGTAGGTAGGGGAGAGATCGGAAATTAACTTGACACTTTCTAAAGGCTTAGTTCTCTTCTCCTTGTGCTTAGAAATGGAAAAGAATATAAGAGGTGCTGAACTATAAAATAATGAGATTGCTTTTCTTCCAAGACTTGCCAAAACTCTTATTTCATAGTCACCAACTTCATATATAAGTAATAATGCTTATTTGCATTTTACTATTTGCTCTTTGCATCAAACATCCATTGGCTTTGGGGATAATAAGAATTCTGCCACCCAAAGAAAATCTACCAATTCCATTAGTAACATATCCGACTGGATAAAAAAAATTGGAGTGTTAGCGAATATTTCATACTGTGGGTTTTTAAGAGGTACGTTTGTGTGCATAAAAAGAGTTTCTTGAAAATATTCATTTCTGTTTCCTCTTTCATTTGTTCACCAACATCACTTAATTACCTCTGCAACCTGCTAGAAGCTCTCACTAGATGGACTTTAAAAAATTAAGTTAGGATAATTTCTTTTTAGCTCTAAATAGGTTTAACATCTGCCTTGAAAATATCAAAGCAGTAAAATAAAACCACACACTTTAATTGAAAGGTACTTCTGCAATATTCAAAGTATGGTGTCATAATGTCAGTCATATGTGTTGTTGAAGTTCTTCAGCGCTCCCGAATTACTTAAAGCTATCCTCAGTATTCTGAGAAAGGTATTTTCTGCCCCACTATAGAAAAAAAAAAAGAACAAGTCAGGGCTTCCTCTTCTCTTTGACAATATTTTTTCTCTAGAGGATTTCTTGACACTCTCTTTAGTCCTTGACTGCCAGGGCTATTCCTGACAAATCTCCAGAGATGTATTTCAGTGCCGATAGTAGTGTCAGAAGCATGAAGCCACTTGCCCAGGTGCTCTAACCTCACATTTGATTGCCTGCAATGCACCAGATAAGTGCTTCAACTGCAGCCTGCCTAGGGGCTTCCAGAATTTACATTATGCATTTTTGAAAGGCTATACTTTGAAGTGGGACCATGTAAGTAGTTTTCATCTCTAGTTGACCCAGTCTTGAAAACTTCTGGCAATATTAGGTCATGAGTGATCACAGGAATGACAATATGAAGGCATGATTTCAAAAATCATGTAGGATCCTGTGTTTATAGTTTTCTATACTTTTGTAAAGACCTAAAAAGTACATTTGTAACTATCTAGTTATCTTTGCATTCGATGTTTCAACAGGAATTAGTTGCCTAAGGAATTGTATCAGAGAGTAGATAATTTATTCCCTCTTTAGAAATGTTGTACTTGTTTGTTGATTTTTACTCACTGGATTGGGTTTCTGGTTTAAAGAGAAGTTAATCCTGACTTTCTTAAAACCTATAGAGTTTCAGGATTTCTTAAAGACAATGGCCTTTGATACTCCAATCCAATAAAATTTCCCATGCGTAAGTAATTTTCTATACCCTCTTCTGCTTAAGTTCTGGGACAATGTCGATGGTGTCTAGACAGTTGAAATTAAATTGAAAGTTGACTAATTATTCAATTATTTTGACTAATGAAAATAAAAATCAATATTTTATTTTCCATACTAATAAGAAATTAACCTAAATTTCTTTTAATTTCTCAACTCACTTTGCCTGTGTAAATGTGTTTTATTGTGTCATTTACTATAAGGATTTCCATAATGTCTCTTTACTTCTAAATTTTAATAAATAATATAGTTTTATTTGTTTACAATTGTGAATAGTTACAGTATAACAATTTATGTTATATTTTCACATAATTACACAAACAGAGGTTTCTTACCAGCATTAAATGCTCAGTACAGTACCCCTGTATTGGCAGTTTGTTTTCAGCCCTGAGAATAAGTGAATCTGTACAGTCATCTTTAATGTCCTAGTTTTCTATTTACTCAGTATATTACTGTATGGAGACACAGATAAGGCATTTTTCTCTTTTGATTTCTTAAGTTCAGAAAAAATAACATTTTATTTTGGTCGAGATACCATAGCAAGTAGCAAGTCATCACTGGACCTTAATATCGGTTTATTCTTTGCTTTTATAAACTAAATACTCTCCTCAGAAACCACTGCCTAACTTACCATGAAGTCTCTTTGATCAAGTTTTTCATATATTGGACATTAAACACATTGTTTCGTTTTATACCTTGACCAGTAGTAGTCTAAGAACCATTTGACTCAAGCAGGAGTTTTAAGCTCAGATCTTGTGATTCAACACCCATTGGTTGGAGAGTATTCTTCTCTTTATATTATCCATAGCTCATTTTTCATGGCCTCCTTATAATATGTCATATATTATTAGGGAAGAGAAAAACTAATGTGATGTGCGAGCTAATTTCTTGTTTAAGAATTTCAAAGAACACTATTTTGGATCTGATCATTACCTTTCCGGATGCCATCTTTATGGTAGCCTGAGATCCAGCTCTTCTATTTTATTATTACCATTTTTGGATTAAAAAAAACAAAAGAACTAAGTCAAGGAATAGTGTCTATGATATATTTGCCCAAATTTGGCAGCAATAACAGAATCATCATTATCACAGCCAATATTTGACAATTACTTTATGCCAGAAATTGTGCTACGTATACTTAGTATGATTTAATCTTCATAACCTTGTGTAGGATTTCCAGTTGGGAAAACGGAGGCTTAGAGAAGCTAAGTAATTTTCTTTGCTTTGAATATCTAGAAAGTGGCCAGGCCAAGATTCTAACTCAGGTCTGTCTGACCCTTAAATCCGGGCATTTAACCACTTGGCCACACCCCGTCTACAAGAAGAGGTGTCGATGGTATCAGAAACCTTTCATCAGCCCAGAAATTTGGGCTGGAGGTGTTTTACCCCATTCTGAAAACTTCAGGTGGGTTTTGATATTTTTCTGTCACATATCCAGACATTTCTTTAAATTGTTTAATTTGTTGAAGGGCCTAGCAGCATTGGAGAGCAAATTCATATCTAGAAATCTACCCTATAAATTCTGATTTGGTGGCAGGTTTCTAATGCCATGTATATCTTGGGAAATTATTGGTAGCATATAGAATTGGCGTCTTACCACATTTCCTGAAAGCCACCCAGAGCACTCCAACATTTTTCTGGTATTGTTCTAAGAGTCAAGTAGCCAAACAAATACATTTTACTAGGCCATTATCTGGATAAATAGGATGATGATGAAGGCACAAAAATCACTGGTTCCCAAATTTCTCAGCTACTCCAATAAACATATGGTTGTTAGATCAGTTAAATTGAAAACCAAATACTTAGTAGAAAATCACTATGACACGTAATTGAACTAAGTAGAAGAAGGTCAATTTAGATAAATTTTCAAGGGGTCTTAAATGTTGGTTTCATACCATATTGTTGCCTTTACCAAGATAAAACTAGAATTTGTGAAGGATCTCGTTGGAATGCCTTCCAGGTAGCTTCAGATTTTAAATATTTATTGACCTGTACCATCTCCATGATCATAGGACAAGATCACAGGCAAAGTAAGAAGAGACTAAAGTTGCATTCCATGCAGAGGGTCTCCCCTTGTGCCTGTTGGACCACATCTTTGGGGTCTATCTTCCTTTCTATGGCCTTACGTGTATGTTTATAACTTTATGGATTTCTGTTGCTTATTATTACAGCTTTTGACTTTGAGTGAGGGACATTCTCAAATATATAGTTTTGCAGGCCAACTTGGGCAATCCTACTTCCTCTCTAAGAAGACAAGTTAGAATATGTCAGACCGTAATGAGACTTAGGCCCTGCCATTCTTACGCCAGGCGGGCATCAGAATTATCCCAAGGGTGTCAGTAAGAGGGAGGACCAACGTGTTAGTTTAGTGCCACATGCAAATTGAACTGGAGATCAGAGACCTCTGAGTCATGGGTCACACTGATGTATCCTGGGCATCTGGGTCTTCGGAAATTTCTTGTGCCTTTTGTTATAGCTTGTTGTTGTGGAGACAGAGTAAAAACATCTTAGTAGGCTTCTGAGCAGATCACTGACAGTGGAGCGTCAGGAGCTGCAAGTTCTCGTCTCAGCTGTACCTTCTCCTATGATATTCAGCAACTCACTTGGACAAATAAAATGCCTTATTTGAATGTACATAATTGTATTGATTTCTCTTATATCCTGCCTGCTTCTTTTAAGCAGGTTTAAGATTTTTTAAACATTTTTTTGAGATGTTTATTTTATTTATAGTGGAGATTCAAATTTCAAAAGTTAAGAGGAAATGGTACTCTTATGAAAAGAGTTTTAGGAAACCTGGTTTGGTGACTACAGCTCTAAGTTTCTCCAACCATCTCCCAAAAGGCCTAGAATTCCTGCCTCCATGTACACCTTATTTCAAAGAAATAATTTGGTGACTTTAAGATTTTTTAAAAATGTTAGTTGCACGTATTAAAAGATTTGATGCCAGCTCAAGCCCCAAATGAGTGAGGCAGACATAGTAACAAGCTACTTCTGAAATATTCTAAATGTATTTTGAGTGTGGATACCCTTGCAACTAAGAACCCGGGTATGTATGTAGTGGTTTGGTGGTTTTTCCTAAAGACCTATGTGTTAACGATGCTTTACAGATGCAGGTGCATCATCATTTCATATAGCATTTTTTGGATTATAGACACTGATCTGCTTCCTGGGCAAGATGTAAATTAGTCATCTTCTCCCTCGAACACTTCCACTGTGGGCCTGCGTGGCCTTCTCTTAGGGCGTCTGATTATACTGTGATTCCCTAGCACAGCTTCTTTTAAGAAGGCACCCCAGTTCCTTCAGCCCCAGTCTCCCAACTGTTTGACTCCTTAGAAGAATATTTGTGTACATCCAGCGGGAAGGTCTATTTTGACTTTAGAGATAGAGCACCTGGAGCTGGAGTCCTATGTTCAAGGAAGGTAGTAATAGGAATGAAACATGCAGATGTGGGTAGTCACACCAGCAATAAGCATTAGATGCAAATCTGTGCTGGAGTTTTACCATGCCTATTTAAAATTATTAACTGAATTATATATTCTCTGCAGGGGATTCTTAACTTTTTTGGTTAATTTCCTTTCTTGATTGATGGGGCTGCAAACTGTGTGATACTCTCAAAATAGATGATAATTAAATTCATCCCACTTCATTATTAGGCACCTATTTTCTTCCCAGATTCCTTTGGCAGATAGAACATGATTCTGGCCCAGAAGTTCCTATTTTTAGGGTATTCTCTGCAATTGTTAGCATTGTGCAGAATCCTTGCATTCTATAGCCGATGCCAAATGCTAAGTATCAGATTCTGATACACAGTACTAGTGATGGTGATACACTTGTAAGTCATTACAAGATCATAAACATATTCATTTTATTCACCTTGTTTCATTGGATCCCACCCAAATTTCCATAAAAAATTCAAATACCTATTTCACCTGTCATGTAATATATTTTTTTTCCAATTGAATCTGTGTCATAATTGTTTATTTTCAGTTGCCTTCCAAACACCCCATGAAAAAGGCATAGAGCACATACATGTTCCAGGGTTACAGATACTAAACTGGCAAATTTGGCACACAGTGACTTCCTGGAACTAAAATGTCAGTGTAGAACACGTGCTTAATTTAACAGCCCCTAATGCTGTTTTTAGAACACTGAAATACCTGCCCAAAGGAAGGCTTATGAAATGGGGGTCTTTAAATTTAGTAGATTATAACAAGTGAAACGACACACATTCTTAAGAATATGTCTCTTGTCAGTTCCTGTTAATCTCAAAGCAGCTGAAAGGGGACACGTGAAAGCCCCAAAGCTAAATTTTGAAAAATGTACTTTTGGAAAGTTTGATAATTAAAAACCAAAAAGAAGATAGTGCATTTAGGAAAACATTATATGTCTGCAAACCTTAGTATCTTAAAGACATGTAAGAACTTGAATCCCATTTCTGAGTGTGTTTCATTGTTTTTTTGAAAAAACAAATGCACAAATTGCTTAGTTTTTATAGAAATTATCAGTGTCCTTAGATTCCATTGCTTAGGACTACAGCAAATAATTTGAAAGTATCTCTAATTCTTTATCTGCCATATGTAATATTTCAGCCATGACTATTTTATTTTACTTTTAAATATATAATTTATAAATAGAAGCAATGTTGATAGACTTGTTTGATTCCCTTTTAGAAATAAATGACTCATTTTGGATTGCATGTGAGAGCTTCAAGCTGCTCTAAGTAACAATCCACGACAATGAGAAAATTGTTATATTATTCATCTAGGCAGCAGGAAATTAAAAAAAAAAAAAAGCAAAGCCTGCTCCCCTAGTAATTGGGACCTTTTATTTATAACAAACTTTATGTTTACATCAGTTCTGAACGTTGAGCAAATGAGCATACTTCTTAACAATCATTTTTGTTTTTGTACCTTGTCATACACTGTGTACATTGTTGGTCATTTAAGTGCAATTGAATATACATTAATCAAAAAAGCCATCTTAATATTCTGAATGACTCATAAAAGATTCTTATATTTTCTTTTAAATTAACTTTTCTATTTGCAAGTTATTCAAAATACATGTGTTTGCTTTTGAAATGGGATTTTCCTTTTGAAAGAAATCCCCTGGAAAAGGGACACCTCTGTTTTCTTTTTCAATGCAGGAAATCAACATCACCTCTGGCAGTTATCTTTCCTTATAATACAGTCCAGTAAAAGTGGTGGAATCTTTACCCAAGAGATCTGTGGAACCTTTGCTGATAAATTTGATGCCCACTGCTGTCCTCATTGTGTTGAAACTGAGGGAGTAGGGGGTGGAGGGAGGAAAACACATTTTTAACGTGGAACTTATTTAGACATGCAAAGTTTATTTCCCAACGAGGAAAAGAGCTTTGTTAGCAATGACTGCCCAGATCACATGATGCAACCTTCTGACAACTGAGTGTCTGCTGGAGAGGTCTGTGAGAGATGACCTTTTGACCTAGGAAGGAATGCTGTGACGGTGGAGAATGTACTCTCAGCCCAGCCCCCAGCGCGCGAGCCCCCGCCCCCCACCCCTCCAAAACAGTTTCAGCCACTCTGCTCACAGAATCCTAGCTTAGTTTTCGCTTTGAATTTGGTATCAGACAATAAAAACTTGAAGGATTCTCCTAAACTTGTTGCAGACCTTTACTATTACTTCCGCCATCTGAAATATGTGTTTCCTATAAACATATGTTGCAAGTGGCTTGAGAAATCGGCTATGTTGTTTCCACCAGCTCATGGGCTAGAACACATGTCTTGAACCTGTTTTCATGCAGGGACTGAAGCCGATGCACGTTGGATGGGGGGGCCTTAGATGGGTGTGTGTGTGGGGGGTGGAGTGGGGGCAGGTAGAGAATAAATCCATTGCTCTAAAAGCATTCCCAGTAGCCATGATCTTTGTAGAAACAAAAATCCATTGTGCAGGGCTGTAATCTGAGAAACTTTCTGTTATTGCACTTGTTCTACTCACCAACATTGATCCTCGGTACATGTGACCCTTTGAAAAGGAGCACCATGTTGGTGATTCCTCTTATTACTAAATACCATTGTGTTTATAGTGGCCATTTATATATGGTTACACTCCACGCCCGTTTGGTTAATAGGCGTTCCGGAACTCACTGATGCCACCTGACTGTATCTTCTTGGCCTCTTGATTATTCTCCTTACTCTGTCTTCTGTCATTCCATGATGTCCTCTATGAAAATGAAATGGGGAGCTTAGCATTGCTGAAAATAGGATAGCACCAATTCTGTCGGGGAGGAAAACAAAAAAAGGGACAAAAAAAAAAGCCTGGCAAAGCCTTGAAGAAAATAGGTTACTTTATTTTATTTTATTTTTTTTTCAGTTCCACAATATGTCTGCATGCTTTAGCACTGATTTCTCAGCTAGTTGGGTCCCAGGAGGCCCCATTGAGCCCTGTACTGCTCAGGGAGTTGCAGCTGTATAAAATGGGGGAAAAAAACATAGTTTGTACGAATTGTTCTTTACCTTGGTTTGGGTTCAGAATGGCAGCTGCACTCCGACTTTGTGTGCGACAGCACAAAGGCCAGCAAAACTGAAAAGCAAGTCAGCAAGTAGAGAGACAAAAGCAACGATCAGCTAATACAGCTCCACATGGCCTGACTAATTTATGAGAAAAAAACTGTTCTGTTCATTGGATCAGCACTCTGAGGAGGCAGGTGGAATTGCAGGAAGTTTTCATTGACTCTCCTGAGCAACTAAGGACGCCACGAGAGATTCTCCTCAGTTTGAACTTTATCAGGGTCTACGCTTAATCAATAGAGTATTGGAAAAAGAATTAATTACTAAAGCAGAATAAAACAGCTGCATTTTAAACTAAGGATCCATCAATTCAGTAATCTTCCAGTTACAGGCTAGGTGCCGTGAGGATTTGACTGTATGTAATGAGGAACCCGGGGAGTTTCCTCATGAACAGGCTGGGAATTCACATTAGCCTATTTCAGCTATTTGTCATTAGAACAACTCATTTCTCCTCTCCTGCATTCCACTTTGTATTTGATGTACGGTGGAACCCACGAAATTCCCACCTTCCTGGGAGGGAGTGCGCGAAGGCGGAAATCATTGTCACCCTGAGAAAGAGTCTTCACCTTGCTGGGCCTCTTGATGCTCCAAGCTGCAGAGGCAGCGGTTCGGAGCCAGACCCCGCTGCATTGTGTGCAGGCGGGGGTGTCAGGGCCCGGCTTGCTGAAGATGCGCTGGTTAGAACCCAGCCTGGAAATGTTTCATCTGCGATTTCCATAACGGAGGATATCAAGGAGGGCTGAGGAGGGTTATGGGAGATGAATTAGATTTTTAGTGAGCTCATTAGGAAGCCAAACAGAGTTGAGACGGCGAGGCAGTGCGCGGGGCTGTAATCAGTTCTGCTCGCTTTGTTCCTTGCCTTCGGGACATCTCTGGAAAACTTGGTGGCGGGGGCTTGCCGCGCGGGTGCTGAGCAGGGGCTGCCGTCCTGGTGGCTGACTTGCTGATTTGTAAACCTTTTAATTCATTTTTTCTTTCTTCTTTTTTTGTTTTTTGGGGTTTTTTTTTTTGGTTCAATTTAATCTTTTCTTTCTGAAGGAAAATTAGTTGAATGTTAGCCCTCTTTGCACTATTCACCTCTTAAATTATGCTCATTTTGAAGAGCTTGTTATGCCTGAATAAACATGAAATGACTTGGCATTTTCCCATCAGAGGCACACCCATTTTAACACCATGTATTTACCATTCCTGGAAATGTCTCATTAACTTCTGAAAATCTGCGAGCATGATATTTTGGGCTACTGTAACACACCTCTTGGCAGTCACAGAAGGCAGTTTGGTTAATGCCTCATAATATCCATTTTTATTCTCAACATGAAGAAAGACTCTCTATAGAAAATTGATGCAGTTTGCTCTGCTAATTTTCATGCTCATTCCAATTAATTTAACATGACCCAGATTTTCTTCCTCGGGCTCATCCTGACTAATTAGTAAAGCAACACCTAGAACAAGTTATGTTTAATAACATTGAGGAACACTAGTTGTGAGTGATTTTGATGCTAATAAAGATATTCACTGATGGGACAGATATTTTATGTCAATTATAGTATGTAATTTAGAAGTCCCAATGTGCTGGTTGGAGTATGGAAAGGCTAGCAAATCACTACGGGAGACAATAGTGTTTTTAAGACTTCGGCAGCCCCTCAACAACCGCTGGGACCAATTGCTTTATTTATTTATTTTTGTACAACTTGCAGGATTGTTCACTGATTCCAATGGTAATGAAAGGGGTGGAGTTGTTCCGTTACAAACCTGACCCATGTTCACTGGGCCCCAGCTTGCAGTACTTACTGAACCTTAGCGAGCCAGGAACAACAATCCTGAGCATCAGAAAGCAGCGTTTGTTCAAGGGGAAGGAGTGGTTTCTCCACCATTGTGGTCGGGAGTTCTTTTATCACACTTTTGTCAGGGAGATGAATCAATTCTAGCTCGTACAGCCAGGTTAAAGGTGGTAGTGGCATTGGCAGCGGTGGAAGGTGTCCAAAGTCGAGTCATGTCTAGAGTGGGAGTGGTTGAGAGAGTTCTTCCTTACAAGGAAGACAGGTAAAGAAGGTAAGGTTCTAGGGATGAAAAAAAAAAAAAAAAGCCCACAGGGGAGAAATATTATGTATTACCTTTTATCAAACATTTCTTCAGTGCCTACAATGTGCCAGGCACTGTTCTATGTGCTGGGAGCACAGAGTGATATGAGGACCTTGTCCTGTCCTCATGATGCTTACAGTCACGGTAAAATGTAAATTTCCTGTTATCTTAATAAGCCACAGGCATTTTAACTTACTGAATGATTCAATAAGGTATAGAAATGTTGTGATGTTTTATGAGGATGGAAAATTCTGGATCAATGGATGCTGAAGTCTTGGGGATAACCATCCTGGGAAGCAGTGTCTTGTAGTGTTTTTAGGTCATGGATGTGAACCCTGTTTCTGCCACTTTTGTACTCTTATGACTTTGGGCAAATTGCTCAATCTCTCAGTTTCTTTGTGTAAAAGGAAAATCAACTTTGATAGGATAGTGAGAATTAAATGAGGTAATCCATATAAAGTGCTTAGCAGAGTGGCTAGAAGAGAATATAAAGTACTCTCTTCTATATAATATATATATATATTATATATGTAAAATATAATATATATATATATATATACATATATATACATATATATATATATATATAATTAATGTTGCTGTTGTTATTATAGGAAACATTTAGAGTGAAAATTTCTCCAGAGGCATATAATAGAATATACACTAACCATTTCTCAATGTTAATTACTATTGTTGAAGTTTGAAATTAGAATTGACAAAAATAGTTCCTTTTTCTAAGTAGTATGAACAGGTTGTTTTTTGTTTTTTGTTTTTTGTTTTTTTGCTACATCACTACTTAAAAATATAGCAAAGTCTCTCATCACCTAATTGTTTGTTGGTAAGGTTTCTGTGTGTAACGTTTTGGCTTCTCATAGGTCAGGGCTTCTGCTATTGGTATTTATTTACACTTTACCTTTTTATCTACTCAACATGGAAAGAGAAAATAGTCGAAGGGTTTTGTAAGAGTGAGGCTAGACATATTGCTAAAAACAAACAAGATGGAAAATAGAAAAAGCAAAAGAAACAACTACATTATGATTGATAGAAAAGCTGGAACTATTGCTTTATGAAATTGCCAACTTGGCAGGTTAAAAAGGGCCAAATATTAGCAATTTCAGGTGGTTCAACCTAATAATATTCATAGACCATAAGTAATGGAAAGTACTTCAGGCAAGGCAGCAAGTTAGCAAAATGTTAACCATACTTGCTTTACCTGTTTGATGGGGATAATAGTATATGCCTCTTACACTTTGTTGTGGTGACTAGGAGTTGGGGAAAAACTATTTGAAAGCTGAAATTGCTATGTAAATATAAGGTATTTGAACCCATGATCATACATTTTTAAGTCTAGAACACAAGTCTCACAACAACTAGTCAGGTAATTATTTTCCTACTATTTTGTGATTGATGTCAACTTTATTTTCCAACAGAATAATACATCAACTGTAAGAGAAACTAGGTATTTGGGTGGGAATTGTATAGATATGAAATATATTTTCAAAATGCAGTAATCCTCTAATTTATACAGTTCTTTTCACATTTCTGGTCATTTAAATAATACACCACTTTGGGGAATTTCTAACTTGCTTTAGAATCTTTGAATTTTAACATCAAGCAAGACTCAAGATATAAATAGTGGAGGAAGTCATTACCGATTTTAGTAGATCTGCATGATATAAATTGGACAGTTATCATTTAGCTGTGTGCTAAGATTTTCTGTGAGGAATAGTTTTACAATTATGAAATGAAGTTGGCCACCTCTTCAGTGATTACTGACTGGTGCTAGAAATTGTGTTGTACTGGGTCAGCAGTGAATTCCTCACTCAAATGGTGTCGAGTCAGCTGGTTTTTAATTTGTTATCTTCTCAAGAGTGCATTCACCGACTTTATCACTGAGAAGAATGACTCCCTAGCCCAGTGTGATCAAGATCCGGAAATTCTCTGCGTAAGCATATGAAGGTTGGACTGCTATTTGATTGGTGGCTCTGAGATCTGTTCTTACAAGCAAAGATGTCAGTTCTCTCATAGGCTGGTGTGCACAGGTATATGAATAAACCTACTGAGAGAACAAACCATTTCCTTTTCCTCCTGGGAGATGGTTGAACAACTTGCCCTCTCAAACGAAGACCTTTACAGCCCCTGTTTTATCAGCTAACAGAGGCTGACTAAAGTTTGCACTGGTACTCCTTGAGTTGAGTTGTCTGTCTTCGTGATAGACTATGGGGGTGTGCTATGGCAAAGTAATAATTTTGTGGCTTTCAGCTCCTTGTCTGTCTAGAATTAGATGGATGACAATCAGGTGTGATATTTCTTACATAGTGGCAAATGTGGCCTTTCGCTTTGTGCCATTTTTGAAGTGCGAGTTCTAGAAGACGGAGGAAAAAAATATTTTTCTTAACCAAATGTGTTTTTCAGCCAGTGGTGAGTCTGGTTTTTCTTTTTTGTTTTTTTTTTCCCATGTGAATGAGTCATTAAAAAGAAATGAAAGGAGGAAGGAAAAAGTAAGAATGAAATGAAATTCTTATTGACTATCTGATATGAGCCAAATATCACATATCTCAAAATTCAGATGAATCACTTGGTCATGATCAGGCATTAGTAAGTACCAATTACCCAGGTTCAAAGTCAGAAGGCACCGTTTCCCCCCACGCTTTACTCTTTTAAAATATGAATTCCACTTCATATAGAAATATAGGCTGTGTTGTGCAGTTGAGCTCATAGACTAGAGTTGAAGATCTAGCTTTGTTACTGACTAGCCACATGACTTTAGAGAAGTTTCTTAACCTGTGTGGCTTCACTTCCTGAAGATATTAATGGTAATTAAAACACCAAACTCTGAACTATCCTATGGAGGAGATACCTATTGTACCTGGCACATTCTAGGTGTTCCACAAACGTTAGCTTCTTTCTATAGTCATATGATAGGTTCAGGGATTATCTGAAAGCATGGAGCTGGCTGTCAAGGGTTAATATTAATTCTATATTTCCCATTCATTTTTCTTAACTTGTTTTTATTGGGGAACAGTGTGTTTTTCCAGGACCCATCAGCTCCTAGTCAAGCAGTTGTTTCAATCTAGTTGTGGAGGCCGCTGCTCAGTGGCCCATGTGGGGATCGAACTGGCAACCTTGGTGTTATAAGCACTGTGCTCTAACCACCTGAGCTAACCTGCTGCCCCTTCCCATTAATTTTTAATCTTAAGGGTGCTCAGAGTGTTCCATGCATGGTGTCATTTTCCTCTAAAAGTGCCTAAGATCTCCAGTGTGAGACTCTTTTTAAGATCAGGAGGAATGGGTTAATACTGAATTACCCAAAAGAGTTTTTTAAAGATAGCTTATTAAGAGTCATTCCTGTTAAACCTTTTTTTATTATTGGTACTTTTCTTGGCAACTTGAATAGATCTTTTAATAATATTTCTTATAATGGGATTTGGCCAATGGAGAAAAATATTTTTTCAGTAAAATCTGCAAATTGTATTCTGACCCATCCATGTTACATTTTCTTAAGTCAACAGGTTTATAAGTATCATGTTGGGCTTCTCCCTACAGCATCTTTCAAATGCTGCCCTAAATCACTGTATCCTTACAGAACTTCACTGCAATAACTGGGAGAATCCACACTCCCACCTCCCTGTATTGTATGCTATGCTTTCCACTAAAGCCTGTTTAACGCCACATAACAGGCTTATGGAGATTTCTTTTTAATCTGCTTAACATTATTTTTATGAACTTTATTGAGGTATAATTTTCATCCAAAAACTTCGCCCATTTAAAGTATACAATCTAATGAGTGTTGACAGTTGTACACACTGTTGAGAGCAGAACTATAATCAACATACTATACATTTCCATCAG
>NW_017731480.1:548073-553929 GCF_001890085.2 Hipposideros armiger
TTTTTGTATAAGGAGGCCAAAATGTGTTCATTTAAAAAATATAACAACGTTATTGAGACATAATTCACATACTATATAATTCGCCCATTTAAAGTGTACAATTCGATGATTTTTAGTGTATTTACAGAGTTGTGCAACCATCACCATGATGAATTTTAGAAATTTTCGTCACCCAAAAAGAAACTCTGTGCCCATTAGCAGTCCTCCGTTTAAAGTGAACTTTTAAAGGGCCCCTGTGTCTGTAGTTCTGTAGTACATAGGCTATATAAAGAAAATCAATTTATGCTATCTTAGATTTTTCTTATTAAGCAGTCATATTATTTGTTTCCCTTAGGCCTATTACATGTATGTTGTGGACATCCATTTGCATTACATTACAAGAACATACCTGTTTGTTCTCAAATCATATAGTAGATTTATTTAAAACATTGTAATAAGTGAAATGCCAAAATGCACAGTAGATACTTTTTAAATGTTATTTAGTTTATAAATTTCTTAAATAAAAATCCAGAGTTTAATTAGAAAACTCTGTTGTGTGAAAATAGCCTTTGAAAAATGTTTAAAATATAATTTTCTGATAATTAACAAATATGCTCCAATTCTGATATGTTAATAGTTTAAAAAGTATGTTAAAACCAGTTATCAATTTCACAGTTACTACTGTTCTTTTTTCTGTATGTAGCTGTGTCGAACTACCTAAAAATTTCCCAGACGGACTGTTGGTAGATATCTCAATCTAGTTGTTCTAGTAAGTAAGTATTGTTATTATTATTGAGTTGGCTGTCTTTTCTCTAAAGATAAAGAATTTCTTTTTTTTTGTTATTTAACAGTGTCAGTTTCATAGTTATACTTTTATTAAAACATTCTATTGTTTTCACTTTACAACAATTGAGAGAGGAGAAGAAATATCTAATCTCTTTGTTTTTGTTCTCCTACTATGGGAAGTAGTATCTGCTGATGCAAATTCACAGAGAAATAATATATTAAGAATTCAAAGTGATCAAGTGTTTGATATTATAAAGATGTATTATCCCTATTTTTGTTTTAGATAGTAAATATGATAATGAAGTAAAGATCCTAAAAAATTTAATGAAATAATTTCTGCCAAAGGTAGAACTTCACTTTTTTGTTATTCCTCCTAACAAATTTTATTATTGGTTGATATTTAATGTTTCATTTAGTATAAAAGTATGCTAAAAGAGGCAATAAGATAGAAAATCTTATAGTTAATCATAAAATGAGAATATTATTGGTGTATACTGAATATACATATATATATGCTTGATGCGGTTAATGCGTTCTTGGAAGCAGACTGATTATATTCTAATTGTAGTACAAAATGTTAAAAATACGTTTCATGTAAAAGGACTTTTGTAGGAAATTCTTTTTGCAAATGTAAAGGCCATATCTTTCCGTGAAAGACCTGTTGATTCAGAGATGTTAGCCAGCTATCTTGACTAAAACACTTAACAAGGCTAAAAATAGTCCACTTCAGTTAAATATGGATATTTTTAAAAAGAAAATCCCAGTTAGACTGCAACAGAAGGACATTTTGTGTGACAATATTTTGCATGATTAAAAATTTAAACAGAATAACAGCTATTTATATTTACAGTTACATGAGAGTAATTACTAGAGCAGACAAAATACTTAGAGCATAATTTAATAATGTTTTCCTCTAGCAAAGGTGCCAAAATTGTTATTTGCATAATTTTCACAATTTGTACAGCAACATAGCTAAGTGAAATTGAGAAGACATCTCTCCCCAGCCACCATTTTTTCCTTTGTAGGAGATGTGAGGGAGAGACTCCTATATCATAACTCGTTTTTGTGTCATTTTGCATAAAAACCGTGACACCTGTGTCCAACTATCAGGCGAAAGAGATGTGTTTCATTCATAACTTTCTCTTTTAGGGTCAGTCTTTCAGTGGCCAGCCTCAGCCCAACTTCAAGGCTCCTAATTATAACATTTACTGGTTCAAAGATTAACCCTCTGTGAGAGGCGTTCTGGGCGGTGGGTAACTTGATCAGCTTGGTCTTCCCTTGGTCTCTCTCTCCCTCTCTTTCTAGTTCTTTGTATCTCAGGAGGGAGATGATGGTATCTGGCACATTCCTAGGATGACTTGAAGATAGCAGCCTTCTGTGTTTAGGGCTGAAAGATTGTGAACTCTGTTAGCTGAAATGCCACTCTGGGGAGGTGAACAGAACATTAAAAAAGCTTTAGCTGTAGGTAGTGTAGTGCAAGTAGAGTCAAATTTGAGAGCTGGGACTTGAGTGGACATTTGTCCCTGCTTTCTGCCTTAATAAAATCTGAGTGTTAACTGTGGAAAAGGGCATTGGAGAGATCACTAAAAATGAATCATTAGAGTGCCCAGAAGAGCTTTATTATGATGTACTGTGAATAACTTCAGGACCTACTCTGTACTTCTCTATGTGCTTATCAGGTAACTGAGTAACAAGTACATTCTTTTATCCTCCACCACGGAGATGAAGCAATCTGCTGAATTATAATGGCAAAGGAATATACTGTTCTACTGGCTCCAGTCAGTATCCCTTAGAGAATTCTGTGGGAGGTTAGGATAGTAGTTATCCTTTCTTGAAATATTTTAAAATTTTCAAGTACAGTATATATCTCAAACGATAGTAAGCAACTTAAGCGAACTGTAGGCTAAGAGTATTGGAAGCTTTCGTTCCTCTCTGCTGTAAAGGATTAGAGGGCTCCAGTCAATAAACAAAGCCATTTTATGGCTCCTGACGGGTAAATTGAGGGGACTGATTTGGTCAAGGACCAGTATGAGGATGTTTCTGTTCAACACTTAACAGGATTCAACATGATATGGAAAATACAGGCGTGCAAAACTATACTACGACACTCGCGCTGCCAGCTAAAGTCTAAAACACAGCCACATTTACATATGTGTCCATCTGTCTGTTTTTACACTTTATTTTTCCAACCAGTGGGTGAAGTGGTTTTCATCCAAGCTGCAGTCTGAATTTTTTTTTCACCCACCACTTTTTCATTATATTGTATAGATGTATATTTTAAAGTGCATATTATTTGTCTCTGGACACACCGTGGCACAGCCTTGGCTGGGTTTTCGTTGTTTTTTTCTTCTGGAAGGTGAGCTCATCTTCCCCAGGCCTCCGTGCTGCAGCTGCCTGCACCAGCCAGGTTGCCTGGGGACCACTCAGTGAGGGGACCGTTTGCTGCCTTTGCTGGGTTGCAAACATCCTCCACCGCTGGCCAGGGTGAAGCTGCTGGGGCCACAGTCCGGGGCGAGCCAGTGAGAATGGAAGTGCCTTCGGCCTCTGCAGTGGAGAGCCTGCATAAATCCTGTGTAAATAGAGGGAGGATAACAAAGAAGGAGCCCCTGCAGCTCGGAGCATTGGGAGCCATTTGGGACTGAATTTGCTAAATGCTGCTTATACCGCCTGAAAAGTTGAAGAGAAAGGAGCATAAAATCCCCTCTTTTTTTCCCTTTCTGCTCCTGCCCCGGGGGGAGGGTGTTCAGGACCAGGGAAGCCCGAGGTAAGCCGGTGAAGACTTGTTTTTTCAGTGCTCTTTTGAGTGTGAAAAAGGTGGCCTGGGTCACTGTCCTCTCTTTAATGTCGGGGAAAACCCACACAGTTAGTAAATGTTGCATGTAAACGAAAGCATTTCATCTCTCCTGCCTCCCTCCATGCTAGTGGGCCATGAACGAGTCACTTGAAAAATCGCAGAAAAATTTCACTTTAACGTGTCCAGACAGTTAAGCACAGCAGGAGAGTAAAAGAGATCAGTAATTAGCAGGTCTCACTGCTGGCCCTGCACCCCACCTCTCACCCTTCACCCTCCCCACATTTCTGGGTCTACAGCTTCCCCCTCCCCCAACCTGATCTGATGGGAAAGAAAGGTAAATTGCAAGTGGAAAAAAGATTTACTTTGAGAATGGTTCTTGGAAAGCAAGTTTTGCAAGGCTGTCGTCTAAAACAGGACTAGGCAGAGGCTGCAGTGGCTGCTGCTTTTTTTTTTTTTTTTTTTTTTCATTTGATTTGAAACCCTGGTGCAAGTTTCTTGGTAGGATGTCCTAAATTAAACTCCTGGAAGGTAGTCCCTAAAAGAAAATATCTTTTGACTCAGTGCATNTTCGCCCATTTAAAGTATACAATCTAATGAGTGTTGACAGTTGTACACACTGTTGAGAGCAGAACTATAATCAACATACTATACATTTCCATCAGCACCCTAAAGCTTTCTCATACTCCTTTTTAGTCCATCCTCCCCTCTGTACCTGCCCTCAAGCAAACATTGATCTGCTTTTGGTCATTATACATTGGTTTGCATTTTCTAGAATTTAATATATTTGGAATCATACATTGTGCAGTTATTTTGTGTTTGGCTTTTTCTATTTAGCGTAATGACTGAGATGTAACATGTTGCATTCATCAGTAGTTTGTGGTTTTTTTTACTGCTGAGTAGTATTTCTGTGGATGGATATACCACATTTTGTTCATCCTTTCACATTAGTTAATTTTAAGAAAGGAAATAGTTAACACATATTGATGCACCTTTGCTGTGCCAGGTACTGAGTGAAGTTAGATGTCCTATATAAAGTTCCTGAGCTTGTTAATAAGTGTAAATAAAGCACCTGGTACAGGGAGTGATTTAATAAATAATAGCTGTTACACTTACTGTTTCATTTAATTCTCACAGTTAGCCTATTGGGTATGTATAATTATTCCCATTTCATAGATGAGGAAACTGAGGTTCAGTCCGTTAGTCTTCTTGACTGAGGTCACATTTAACCATTAAGAAATAGATCTAGATGTTCAATACAAGATCCGTTTTACCCAACAGCTCATGCTTCTTTCATTGCATCATGATTTTCCTCCAAGGGTATGTGTGGTTATGTGGGGAGGGGGTGGAGGTACAGAGTGGAGGGACAAGGGGTATGTCAGAAGTGACCCTCCATTGTACAAAGTAGTACAGCTGCTCAAAGAAATAAAGTCAGAAATTTAGAAAAAGAAGGGTGAACCAACTATGTAGGGCACTCTTCCAAAAATAGGACACCTCTGTTGTTAATTGCCTCTTTTAATCAAGTTGCTTCTTCTATACAGTTTATCTTACACGTTAATGCCTTTGAAATTCATGGAACGTCCACTCCATGGCCAGTTTTTAACTCTTAGAGATCAAATCCCAGATCACTTCTGTTTCTAAGTTTTAGATATAAACTCATAAAAAAATAAAGCACATCCCAAGGATTATGGGAGTCATCCATCGACTCATTCAATAAAAGATTAGGTACATAATATACCTATAATATTATACATTTCTAAGGATGATATGAAAAAAAAATGTAGTTCCTGACTTGAAGAAACTTGTGTAGAAGAAATGTAGAAGAAATGTAGGAGTGGTGTGTGTGTGTGTGTGTGTGTGTGTGTGTGTGTGTATACATCTCTGGAATTATTCTGGTTGTTGAAGTAAGCCTTGAAAGAGGTAAATAATTTTGGCTAGGCTTCTGCTAGAATGCAATGGAAATCAGAGTGAAGAAAGATTAATTTCAGTATTAAGGTCAATTTACTTTTTATTAATGCATATCTTTGTAATATAGACAGTATAAAATCCATCCCAAATGTTTTTGAATACATTTTTTTTATATGCAATGTGTTGAGAGGTCATTAGTAAGTGGCCTTGAAATCCCATTGGTTTGAAGCAATTCAGAAAAAATTATAAATATCTTCAACCTCAGCTAATAGAATTTGATATTTCTTCCAGCATGCTTTTTTGTATAAGGAGGCCAAAATGTGTTCATTTAAAAAATATAACAACGTTATTGAGACATAATTCACATACTATATAATTCGCCCATTTAAAGT
>NW_017731480.1:557544-593877 GCF_001890085.2 Hipposideros armiger
GGAAAAAAGATTTACTTTGAGAATGGTTCTTGGAAAGCAAGTTTTGCAAGGCTGTCGTCTAAAACAGGACTAGGCAGAGGCTGCAGTGGCTGCTGTTTTTTTTTTTTTTTTTTTTGCATCTCATTTGAAACCCTGGTGCAAGTTTCTTGGTAGGATGTCCTAAATTAAACTCCTGGAAGGTAGTCCCTAAAAGAAAATATCTTTTGACTCAGTGCATTTTAATCCTGTTTTCAAAGTACTATGTTAAGAGGAAATAAAGCATAATGAAATGATGGTAGAAAAGGAGCTCACCAAGAAGTGTGTGTTGCCGTTCCATGGCTGCATGATACTTCGCTTTTTTCAAAAAAGTTTTATTAAAATATAACTAACCTACAATATTATGTTTCAGGTGTACACCATAGTTATTCAACATTTATAGACCTAAACAAGTGACCACCATGATAAGTCCAGCAGCCATCTGACACTATGCTATCACAATATTATTGACTATATTTTCTATGCCGTACATTAATGATACTTCATTTTTAACTGTGATGTTCTCAGTAATCTGAACAGCCTGGGCAACGGGGAGCCCACTCTCTCCAGCACTCTCTCTTCCGCATTGGAATAGGGCAGGTTTGAGATGGACCACCATTTTCATCAACAATATATGTATGACATGTGTGTCAGTCATGTTAGGACCATTTTTGAGGAGGGTCACGCACATATGCGAACAGTAAAACACTGGGCACAATACGCCCAGTGCCTGTAGGGCAGGGAGAGAGGAGTGAGGGAGCCTGAGGCTTGGCTATTAGAACAGGTTACCAGAATCAAGGAATGTCCTTCAGGGACACTTTCTTCAAAGCAGGTTATGTTCTCACAGGGCTCTAATAACATGTTTAAAGGCTCTTACTACCAATTTGTCCATTCCACTAACATTTGAGTATTTACTCTGTGTCAAGCCTTGGGAATCAGAAATGAATAAGACACAGCTCCTGCCTTGAAAAAACGGATAGTCACACAGGACAGACAAATTAGTAAAGAGAGAAATTGCAAAGCAGAACAGTAAATATAACAGAGGCAAGAACAAACTGCTGAAGAAGTAGAAAGCATGGTATACTAACTTTGTTAATGGGGACTGGGGAACGCCTTACAAAGGAGGTTCTTTTTCCACTGGGTTTTGAAGGTTGAATAGGAGTTTGCCTGGGCAAAGAACAATGAATGGGAAGGAGGGGAAGAAAACAATGAAGATAAAGGGCATTCCAGAGCAAGGGGAAAGGGCTAAAGGCATGGAATCCTGAAAGATTCCCTTGGCTCAGATAAGTCTTTAAAATTCAACAGATGCTCTCATTTCAAAATTGTATATAATTGGAGCTTTAGATCCACAGAGAACAATAAGATTCTATAGCTGGGTATACCTGTTTTTGTAAAAATATGTATCTGCTTGTTTCTTGGTTCATATTTACTATTAAAGACGCTGTCACCCACTATCTTTTTGGGACATAATTCTGAATATATAAGGCCTCATTCTTGAGGTTTGTTTCTTGAGCAGTGAGGGCTAATCCAGAAGCTAGCTTCACTTTTCTCACCTTCTTGTCCTCCCAGCAGTTTAAGGGAGAAAATAGAGGATGTGAGCATAGTCCTTGGAGGATAAACACCATGCTGCCATTCACTGTGGGACCTTTGACAAGTTAATGTCTTTGAGTCTCAGTTTTCTTATCTGTAAAATGGAATTGATAATGGTAGTTATTTCCTGGATGTGTTGTGAAGATTAAATGAGGATTGAAACATTGCAGGTGCCCAGTGAAAGTTCTTGTGATAATAGTGATAATTAAAGTGACATAAGTATTGATAAAGAACAGGACCCTATATTCTAGAGATAGACAAATGGTGTAGAAAAGGGACACCCTATTTAACATGAAATAAAAACACTTTAAGAACTCTGTAAATAAGTGTATGTATATGTATGCGTATGTATAGATGACTACAGGCAAAAATATGCAGCTCATCTATAAATATATTTGGATACTTGTGTACAAATTGGTATATAAATTAAATTGTATCTTATTTGAAAAAGATACAATTTAATTTATATACAACCAGGTTTATAATCACATATATCAAGATCTATATATATATTCATGAATATACCTAATCCCTGGAAAGATTGTTTGGAAGATGTGTGTGTGTGAAGTTAGTGAATTTACATTGTACAAAATTAAAATGATAATATAGTGAGTTTCTATTTATCAAAAAAAAGGGAAAATAGCCATGTTCTTCCAGATATTCTTTTTTAAAGCATATATTTTCTATGAATGTATTTCACTATTAACGTGGTTCAGAACTTGAAGAAGTGAGGATTAAATAATGCACCACCAACTTATCCGAAAGAAGTACAAATGCTATTAACCCAAAGACATATTAATTTGTCCTAATTATTTCTCTGAAAATACAAGACTGAGAGGTCAGTTTCAGATGTTTGTTATTTGACAGTGTACCAATATGTCATAGAAACCTTATTCTATTTTTGAAAAAGCGGCTTTGAGGCAGGGCGAATATAGCACTTTAACTGCAGTTCTGTGACATGTTTAACAGCCCTGCACCGGGATGGCACCAAAGCCCATGAGATCCTGACTGTGTGAACAGTACGTTCTCAACTATTTGTAGCATCTCTAGGCTCTGAAAATCAGTCTGGTGCTGTCCATAGAAGGGTCCCCACTTGGACCACAATAAATCCATTATAAAAATCCTGGGTTATGAAGACTCTTGCCTGAATATATCTAAATCCCTCACAAGCATTGGCTTAATTTGGGGAGAAAAGTTTGCACATTTCTCTTTGAACCGGCATCGAGCCCCATCCAGCTCTAGCTTAGTCCCAACCCTGGGCTCTAGATTACGCTCTCCTCTGTACTTAGGCCTTTCCCTACCGGATCAAGCCTTGCTTAGGTCAGTCACTGATAACAGGGTTCAAACGGGGTAATGCTTTGGAAAGTAAGAGATAACTTACAACATTAATGTGAGAATACCAGGGGTAGTAACGCTGGACGTGAAGTTGATCCTTGATCACATGTAGCTGTGGAATCTTGGGCAAGGATTTCACCTCCTCCTGGTCTCAGTTTCCTCACTGCTAAGTGTCTGCATTTTTGTTTGTTTGTTTATTTAGTCGGGGTGGGTAGGGGGAGTAGATAGAACAAGACGGACTAGTGTCCTCTTGGTTATTGCATCGTATTTCTGACAGGGCTACATCCCGATGGCATTGAACTCATTGTAGCCTATCATCGCTGTCTGCATCATTTCTTTATTCCAAGCCAAGCCCTTGATGTCTACCATATAGACAGATTTTTGGCTAGATGGAAGAAGACTATATGCCAATGAGAGGAAGTGGTGTCCTTTTGCCTGGGTAGTTTTTATGACCAAGAATTTTACAGATTGGGAATCTCTGCTTTAGAACCATCTGAGGGTCCTCTCGTAATATGCCCTTATCTTTCCTTGATTCACTGGCCATACAACTGGGGATATGGATTTTGCCTCCACCTGGAAACCCTGCTCTGAGCAATAGTGTGCTCAGCTGTGGAAAGGATGTGTGACTTCCTCCAGAGTGTGGGTGTAAATTCAGCAGGAGATGCTCCCCAAAATACCTCCGAGTGTTAAAACAAAAGGAATACCTAAGGATTCGATTCAGGCCTTCTGACAACCATCCCCGGGGTGGCAGGTGGAGGGGATGCTCTGTGCTCTACAGCAGTGCTTCTCAAGCTTTAGTGGGCCTCAGAATCACCTGGGGTGCTTAGTGACCCCCAGATTGTTAGAGCCCCACTCCCGGAGATTCAGATTCAGTAGGTCTGGGGCGGATCCAAGAATTTGCGTTTCTCACAATTTTTTCGCCAGTGGTCCTCATTTTGATGGTCAGTATTCTACAGCTTTTCTTACTGTTTAAACCTCACCCCCAGAAGATTAGGATGGGGCTTCATTACATTGGCCAGGACATGTGATGCAAAACACGATGTCTTTCTTACAGTGACTAAGGCCCAAGGCAGGCTACAGGTGCTCCCCAAGACCACTAACCCCATTCCGGAGAGTAAAATATTGGGTTGTCGGAAAAGTCATGACGTATTTTTTCTATGTTTTCCATTGCAAAAATGTGTCATGACTTTTCCAACAACCCAATAGAATTTTCACTGAGGCTGCATTTTATTTCAAATCAGCTAGTTTAGTGGCTTCCAAGAGCCAGTTTAAGAACCAGTGCTGGGTTGATTGCATAAGCAAACCCAAGGAACTTGTTAAAAACACAAATTCCTTGTCCCTGCCCCAGGATATTTTGATTTCAGTAAGTCTGGGATGAGGCCTGGGGACCTGTGATTTTAACAATCTCCCCGATGATTTAATCCACTTCAAAGTTACCTATCCACGGGCCTTGAATATTTCTTCCCATGGTCACACACTGTGTGTTACGGTAATACACAGCTATTTTGAATATCTTTGCCCAAAACTTAGACTGTGCCTTTAGTGAAGGGATTAGCAACCTTTTAAAGGAAGCATGCTCAGTATTTCGCTGTTTATCTTGTCATCATCAGAGGGGGCAGTGCTGGTGGAATGGCCTGTGGCTCAGCCCCTCGGAAAGGCCCTCATGGGCACCAAGTTCTTCGAAGAAGCACCGTTCCTGGCATGTTTAGAAGTGACTATGTGTACAAGAGCAACCCACCCAGCCCCTTGGGTACTGTAATGAGTGTGCTTGCCCCAGTTTGGGATCATCAAAAAGAAGGGTGGGCCCTTGAAGAAGCTCATTGTTAAGTTCAGCCATTCACTCAGCCAGGAATCCTTGGGTATGTGCTCTGGGCCAGACATGGAGGTATGCTTTCAGGATAAAAAGATAAAACCAGAAACAGTTCCTGTCCTCAGGGATTCCACACTTTGGAATCCTAGCTTCAGATGCTGAGATGTTCGCTGTTACCTCCTATACCTCCCTTGGTACATGCATCTGTCCTGGTATACACACCCTTTTTCTGCACAGAAACTCATGTGGCACAGGGGCCACGGATTGACAATTATCTTACATGCACACACACACACAGCCGGAACACAAGAAAACAATATCCACTTTCCTAGTTACTAGCTCTGGCATCATCGGCACAATTTTTTTTTTTAGGTTGCAGATCACACAGTTGCCTTTTGAAATTTTGCTTTATGCTGTTGCTAGTCCTCTATGCTGGAGATGGTTCACAACCTATTGAAGGAAAAGGCAATGGTATTTATTGTGTACTTGGAGAGGGGAATTCCTCTTTATAGAGGTATGAACACTAATGTTCATTTAAAAATCTAATGTCTAGTATCTAGTTATGATAAAAATAGGCCCATTTTTCTTTACCATTATTTGGTACAGTGGATCCCAGGTCAAATATTTTACATTTATATAAAATGGAGTGCTTTATATTAGAACTCATATATTGCTCCTGTGTTCTCCAGTTTGTCAGTCATCACAGGATGCTCAATCTAGCTATATTTTTTTTCCTTGAGCTAAATATAGTGAGTCATATAGTTTGAAGGTGTTACGAGCTCTCTTTGCTTTTAAGGAAGAGAAAATGCTCTGTGGAAATGCTCCCTCTCATTTGTTAAGGTCATTGATTGGGTTTAAAAGGCGAATGCCTTTTTTGGTTGAACTTCTCTCGTTTGAGCCATTAACCTTTGAAAATAAGTATATTCAAAAATCTATCAAAAAAAAAAAGCGAAATGAGATTTTAACAAAATCCTGACAATTTCAGCTTAAACATATACACAGAAACCATATGTGCGTAGAAAGAAATATATACACACAGGCATTGTTTACAGCATGTGTTTTTATATTTGGAAGACATTGAAGGAAGAGCCATTCCATACATACATTATCTGAAGTGTACATCCAGATAGCCCCATAGATTTTTTCCATTAAGGGACAAAGATATCTTTATCCATGGTAGGTAGACAGACTGACTGACTTCAAACTTGCACTTGCAGTGTGGATTTTTTTTTTTTCCTCATCTCCGGGTACTGCTTTTCAAAATCGCCTCAGGCTACAGAACAGCACCTCAGATCCCCAAGGCCCACTGCCTGGCTCCTAATAGCCACTCTCCATCTGTGTCACATGAACAGCTGATGAGATCGCTCCAGTGTCTGTATTTTGGAGAGCACATCCACCCAGGTTAAAATGCTGGGGTTGCCAAGGAGCAGTCAGAAGCCATTAGTGTGGGTGAGAATTTGCCTTGCAGCAGTTGCTTGCCGTGGTGGAAAGCATGTGTGTGCGTGTGTGTGTGTGTGTGTGTGTGTGTGTCCCCGTCCTTGTGCACGCGGCCCCGCAGTGTACATGGGTGTGCAGGGAGCCTAGACCGATGAAGAGTACACTCCCTGTATTCAGTATTCCAAAGTCAAATGCCTTTTGTTTCCCTGTACTCTGATTAGTTCTTGGACTATTTGGGGTCCCTTTGAGTCACTCTTTTTTTCTTTCTTTTTTTTTTTTTTATCATAACAGACGGCAAAGAAAAAGAGAACAGCAACTTCGGGGTCATGCTCTAGTGTTTGGGCAGATGGAAGGGAGCTGCTTTGCCTTGGGGCAGGGTGGTTGTAATGAAGTGGCCTGTCAGTCTGTAAATAGTGAGGGTCATCTCTTCCATGTGATGGAGGGTATCGCATTGCAGTGAAAATGGAAATGTCAATAAAATTAATCTGCCAGCTCTTTGCTGTGGCTTTTCTGCTTCTCTGGTCAAAGAAGGTTGAGGGTTTTTTTTTGTTGTTGGTTTTTTTGTTGTTGTTGGTTTTTTGTTTTTTGTTTTTTTTGGAAAGAAAAGAAAAGAACAGGTACAGGGGAGCCCACACAGCAGACCCTGAAGTGGGGAGGCGGAGGGCGCCATGGGCAGGATGTGGTGGTGTGGCCCAGTGCGAGAGGAGGGAGCCGGTCTGGGAATGAACTGTGGGTCTGTGGCATTCCCCAGGAAGCTGCGGAGCGGCGAGCTCAGGCTACATTGAGCACAGAGTTTATTGTTTTAGGCTTTCTTGGACAAGGTTTTTACTTAGCATGGGATTTATGGCATTTACTGCTAATGAATGTCTATTCTTAAATTACAAAAACCCCCATCTCAGCGCAATTCCCAGATGTCCTTCCAGGACCCTGGCTTCTTAAACACCAGCGGGGAGCATAAACTCTCCACTTCTCTGTTTGCCTCTTTCGTGTGGCTCCAGGCTAATGATGTGCAAGGGAAACACAGCCATCTATAAAGCCCCAGTGCTGTCCCCGTATTCTTCATTTATTTTGCATTTGATTATGCCACAAGTCGGATCTTGTTTCTTTCCTTTTTTTTAAAGTTATTAGTTCAAATATTAATGTAGGGATATGGCATATATTGCTGCTCTTGATTGATGCCTTCCCAAAAACAGGAAGACGTGCTCGTATGAATTTTAAGAAAGTAGGGGTCTTGCAATGCCTTGCCAGAAGAGTTTTTCAGATACATAATTTAGATGCCCTCCAGGCAGGCTTTCAAGGCATTTTTGCTGGAGGGCAAGAAAAAATAACTATGACTGTTAAAAGTAAATGATTTTTGCTAATGCACAATTAATGCCAGAGAAAAGCACAGAAGAGAAAGATGTTGATAGAAACTTCTGATTAAGTGAGCACCCTACCTTGATGTGTATCCTTTTTTTTTTTTTTAATGATAATGATCAGTGGTGCAGAGAGCTAAAAGTTTTCATGTCATGCAAATGCTGAGTGCAGGGTCATCTGAGGAGTGTGCGAGTGTGTGTGCTGAGGACGTGACAGTTCCGGGAGGGGCTGAGCAGGCAGTGTGTTATGTGCAATGAACAGTGACACAGTTACTGTCACCTATGCAGGCAGCCTAGAATATATAGACTACAGAACATTTAACTTGATTACCCGACAGTATGTGTTCACTATGGGCACGGGGATGCATTTTCAGCGAATGGGTTTTCTGATGGCGGTTTTCCCACATTGGATTCCATAATTGACAAAGAGCTACTGCGCTGTGTCAAGCGCACAATTATAATTGAATTAATGATATGGGCGAGTGTGAGACACACAAAATTAACATTTGAAGAGGCCTGGTTTAATTTTGTCTTTTACATATTTGTATCTCCAATTATACTTTAATGAAAGAGAATATACCCGCTTAATGGATTTCTTTCAACAAGCTGAGCTGAGCTCATCATTAGTTGCGCTGTGTTGTTGGCCCCCTTTCTGTGTTTTCTCTAATGTATTTTCTTTTTTTCCTACTAGGGGATGGTTTAGACAACAGTGTAGCGTCACCTGGCACAGGTGATGATGATGACCCCGACAAGGACAAAAAACGCCAGAAGAAAAGAGGCATTTTCCCCAAAGTAGCAACAAATATCATGAGAGCGTGGCTCTTCCAGCATCTCACAGTAAGTCAAGATGAAAGAGCAAAAATAAGTTTTGTTGTCTTGCCTTCTCCCAGCAAGGTATACGGGTTCACATGGGTTTCTTAGAATAAGATGCCCATTTTTCCTTTCTTGAAACCTGATGACTAGCAGAGCAGTTAAGGTTTCATCAACTCTCACCATCCAGAGGGCGCTCTCTAGAACAGAGCCGATTTTTGTTTCCATAGGCCAGGCATGGACCTATTCCAAAAGGGTCTAGGACCCTAAACAGTCTATACGAGTAAATTTGCTATTTATGCTAAAAGGCCTGAGAGTGGCTTCAGATAATGCAACTGCAACCAAGGGGGATGGCTGTAAGGAGCCTGTGAATCCATCAGCATTGCTGATCATACGTGTAACGAAAGCCATCTCCTCTAGGAGGTAAAAAATGCACCTCACCACATACATGTATGTCCCAGCTCACAGCGTCAAGTGCAACTGTAATCGCTGAAGCCGCTTGCATACATGTCATGTGTATGACAAACGCAGAAGGGTATAGGTGCTATAGCGCCTTTGTTTGGAAGGTGGAGATGAAAGATTCTTCTTTAGCTGTTCAAGTCCATTATCTTATAAACTGACCCTCTTCACTTCTGAGAAAAGATCAACTATGTGCAACATTTTTAAAGTAACAATTTATCTTTATCCTCCTGTTTGCAATCGGTTTTATGTGGGTTTTATGTGTCGGTATATACTGTTGACTCGAAGACTCGCGTGACAAAAAAAAAAATTACAATATATTTTTTACAGAGGAACTAGGCACTTTTATATTTTACTGTTCATTTGGCAATTCTGGGAAAATGGTAAAGATTTCAGAGGCTGTTTCTTGCTATAATATTGTTTTCAGGCCATTCTATTTAGGCTAATGCTTAAAAATAGAGTAGCGCATTGAAAGCTGAAGGTCTTTGATTACCCAACCTGCGTGTTGCTATGCTGAATGACATTAGTTACAGTGTCATGGGTCCAGGACAAGGTTCCATTTTTATTTATGGTGGTGGCTGCTGATCTGCTCTTCTTGCAGAGCTACAAAGGGCAAGGGGCGGAGTGGTGGTGGGGAGGGCAAAGTGATAGATTCACATTCCTAAATCGGCCATTTTGATGTAAGGACATTAGTAGCAAACGAAGGTGTATCGATCTGGCCCATGGTGTCAGGATTAGCGGGGAGAACCAACGAGGCCGCCGTGGCAGTGGTTATTCTCGCCTTGCAGCTATGGCCATTGCAAAGGTCAGGGCCCTGCACTGACTCGGCTCAGAGGAATTAGACAGAACATGCGGTCTCTGGGCTGATTACTTAACCAAAGACAAAATAATGAGTCCTAAGCAAATACTGACTAATTGAAAGGGCTGTAAATCCATTACATATTGGTCAGGGATAATCAGGAGTATTTAATCACTTTTATCTATTCAGGAGCACTGAAGCTGCAACAGCGAAGCCCTGAACCTTTGCCATGTGGTTATTATTCTCATCATTATCAAAATTACTTCACAGCTGTTCTTTGCTACATCACCTCAGCTGGAGATTTACTAACCTGTAAAATGTTTTTAATTTGGAAGTCGAGTGAGTGTGAGGGGAGGGGTTCCTCATTTTGAACTGAAGGTTTGTTTGGTTAGAGTAGCAACTAAGAAAGGCCGGGTACCACGGCCTGCAGATGGAGGGCAGGCATGCCGCTCTCTCCCAGGAGCTTACCTGTTCCGTTTCCTCCCTCTGCCTTCCTTCCCGCTCCACCTTCCTTGGCCCAAAAGAAAGACTTCAACAATTGCTTTCTGAGCAAACATCTCCCTCAGTCATAAAAACCAACCAGCGTCACGAAACAACAGAACCTTAGAGGACTGAGCTGCTCTGCTGACGAATGAAGAAACTGAGGCCCAGAAAGGGAAGTGATTAGCTTTGACCAGGACCCGAGCTTTCCTTGTCCCCAAATCTATGCTTTTTCCACCACTTTATGATGACTGCTAAAATCATTATCACCTTTAACAGTTGGGTATAAATCTCACGACCTGTGCCATCAACACACTCAGCGTCAAAGGTGGGGCCCTATGGAAGAGCAGAGGGCGCTTTTCTTGTCTTGAAAGCTTCCTGCTCCTCCAGCCTTTCCAAATAGAGAAGACTTTCTCTGCACCCTTCTCTTCAAGCCAGTGCTCTCCTTCGCTTGTATTCTGTGATTTGAATTTTCCGTGGACATGTTCAGAGCCCTTGCTGGACCTTCTGCCTTGTCCTGTCCCTGTTGTGAAAGAAACCCACTCTGCACCATGGCCACTGGTGAAGAATTGTGGGTGGCCAGTGATTCCTGGACACTCATTGTGGCTGTACTGTGCAGGGTGCTAGTATCCAACTGTAAGACCTTATCCCCACCCCACAAGTGCATTCCGCTAGTTAAATGTATATAAGGCTGTGTGCAGCATTCTCTGTCCACCTGCAAATTTTTAATGAATGCCTGTCCTTGGAGTGGGGAGAGGAGGCTCAAATATTCAGAGCTGGGGAGTCCAGGAAACCAGTGTTTCAAGTTCAGTTTTCCTTTGTAGGGGCTGAACCTCAGTTAAGTCCCGTAAGTTCTCTGGACCTTCCATTTCCACATTTTTGAAACGAGGGGTACAGGTTGCAGGATCTCCACGTGGCAGGCTCCTTTCCCATGCTCACAGGTTTTGCTTCTGCTCAGGAGTGTTTAGTCAGAGCACTGCTCTGTCCTAGCCTCTGGCCATCCTTTCTTCCCAGTCCCCCTTTCTTTTTGCTTTCTACTAAGTGCTTTGTTTTTCTCCTCCCACGACCTTCTTTCACAACATGGCCCTTTCATTACTTTCTTCCACTGGCTTTGTCTCCTAGTCTTGCCCTCTCTCCTCTCCCCTGCCTTTTCTGCACCCCGCTTGTGTCTGAAGGAAATTCTCCTTGGCTTTCTCTTTGAAAGAACTTCTCTCTTCATCCAGACATCTCCCTAACTGAAGAGAAGAGATTCAGTAACTTTGATGAGGATGGTCCTGTAAAACTTTCTACTTTCTAACCTTTAATGAGCTGAAAGATTTACTCGGCTATAATTCTGAGCTCAGAAACCAAGAATAGAGATCCCTAACTAGCGACGTGTTAATTTAGACTTCTTTTCTTACGTGCTCTAACAGGCATGAGGAAGTCCTTGGAAATAGAGATGCCCCACTATATTTTTTTCTGGCTTTTAATTAATTTCAACTTTCAAAGTGAAATGTTGGCTGCAGCTCACGGAAAATAGATGTAGGCTAAATTATTATTTCATGTAAATTTCTTTACAAGTGCATGATTCAATGTGCATTCCTCCATTATTAGTCTCTTTAACATTATTTCAAACTGGTTTGTTCCCTTTTGTGCAGTATGACCTGTTCTTGTACTACAATAATCCCGGTGTACCCTTTTTTATTTCTTTTTTTAAAAAGAAACTAATTGAATTATCTCATTATTTTAATTTGTTAAGCAAATGTATTTTGCATCTCAGGATGTGTTCTTAAAGAAGGGGGCTGCTAAGGCTTTGCCCCCTGAATGGGCCATTGGCCCATTTTGACATTCATGCATTCATTAACTAGCAGAACATAAAAGAACTCTGGTTGTTTTTTTTTTTTTTTTTTCCAAACACCAAAGCAGCATGGAGCAACTTTTTCCAATAAGCCACAGGGGTCTCTCTACATATGTTCTCAACTGCAAACTATTGTCACCTATTCTGAATACCTCAAAAGGCCCAGAGAAAAAAGAACCCCACCTCAACAAAGGCCAACTGTAGCAATTGTTAAGTCTTATTCTCAATATGACAAAAATCATTAACCTTCAGTTTTCTCGGAAGAACAAGTTTCACTACAATTGTAACAGTTCAAATTCCTATGCACCACCAGCATTAGGGGAAAAGGTAATATACCTGCAGCTTATTGATTATCTTGAGGAAATTATTTAAACTAAATTCAAAGTGGCATTGAAAAAAACAAGCTATTTGATGAATTGAGGAATTTTCATATTCAGAGTTAAGCGCTTTGAATTTGCTTAATCTGAAGCTAAGTAATTCATTTCTAGTTTCAAACTACCAATTTCCAAAATGTCTTTAAAAAATTCCCTTCAAAAAACTCATAATAATTTTGAAGAGATATATATATAATATATATATATATAATATATATATATATATATATATTATATATATTTATAAGTTCAGCTACTGCAAATGTTGTCTGTGCTTTGACCCCCTCTTCTCTTGGTTGATGGCTGTGCCTGGCTGTCATGTCAGACTAAGAAATCTAGTGAAGATGGAAGAAAGAATCTATTGGAAATGTATGTGCTTTTGCTGCAAAGTACCCAATGGCAAAAAAAAAAAAAAATCTTAGGGAAATCCTTGGGAAGTATATTCCTTTCATTAACACATGGAGATTACGATATCATAAAAGTAAGCCTGCCGTTACAACTGTTTTTATTTGACTTCAAAGATAGTTGAAGAAAGAAACAGCAAGAAGTAATGCCCACGCTAACGGTTTATTCATGATGGTGAAAAACTCCTCCATGGCAAGAAGCCCTTAGTGTGCTCGATGAGGCTCTCAGGCACCTCCACTTGCCACCTTCAAGAGCTCCCCTAGTTGTGCTGCAAAGAATATGTTTAATCATGGAATGAAAACAGGAAGTGCTCACACACAAAGACACCACTTGCTCATACCAGCCTCTGACTAAAGGTTCTCTTATTTGAAAACATAGGGATCAAGCTCGCACTTAGGGGATGCCGGACTTCTGTTAAAGATATGTGTACAGAATCAGAAGCAAATTTGCTTTCAAGTGACGGAATATCCTGCAGCCTTCTTGAAACTGCAGGTTCGATACACTCTGCCTTTTGTTCATGGCAAAACGTTTTGTCCTCTCCCTCCACCTCTGGTGGTGAGGGAGCAGGGTGAAGTTTGCCTTTCAGGTGTTGGCCTATTAGGGTTCTATTCCTGGCCTATTAGAGATTTCTTTATAGGGTTTTGTAAAGGTCTTTGTTTGGCAATAAAAATGGGTTTTAAAGTATATAGTCCTACAGAGACATTGCACCCAAGTTATGAGTAAATAGAGTTCCATGTTACGTTAGAGAAACACGTATCTCTTCTCCAGTGAGTTTTTTTTTGTAATGTATGTGTATATGGGGGTGGGGGTGGGGGGAGAGAGAGAGAGAGAGAGAGAGAGAGAGAGAGAGAGAGAGAGAGAGAGAGGCTGACTTAGACTATTTTGCCTTCTAACTAGTTCTCTTTATGTAGTGTAGATCTAGATGGCTTTTTTTTCCCTTTAATTAGGTGCTATGTGTCACAGTTAAGAGTACAGGGCCTGGAATCTACAACACAGTAGATTTTTTATCTTGAGCAGTTACCCTTTCTAAAACTTATTTTCTATATCTGTAGAAGGGAGAAAATTCTAGAACCAACCTCATAGGGTTGTTGCAGGGATTAAATGAAGTCATGTAAAGCATTCAGCCCATGCCTGGCTCTTATAATAAGTACATCATGTAAAGTAACTATAATTTGTATTTTAACCTAGTTGAATGGCTAACAGGAGGTTTTGACGAGTGGAACTGAGCAGCTAAAATTACCGCCTACTTTCCTGGGACTGTGTAAGATGGGAGACCAGGTTTTGCCCATCAAGTCCCAAATGCTCCTCAGCAGGAGAGACTATAGTCTAAACTCCACCTTTTCGAGCCAGATAAACATTTGATGGCTGCCCCGTGATGCTAGGTGACAGCATCAGAGAGTCCTGGTGCCGATGGCAGGCCAGAGCATCCTGGTGAGCCTTCTGGGACGGAGCGGGGGGAAGGTAAAGAAGAAACTGCTTACAGAATAATTCCGAATGCCACAGCTGGGCCTACGTTTGGTAGAGAATGCTCCCTTTCACCTTAAGAGATGTGAACAGAATTGCTCTAGAGCCTCCAGCTTCCTCAGCATGGTCAAGTCTAGGCTCTCTGAGAGATGGCACACGGTGGCCATTTTTTTTTTTTTTTTAGAGGGGTCACTGAATGTGAAATTAGAAGCCTTAGTGTTGAGCTGTGGAATCTGCAGGTAAGCTATTCAACCTCTGAGCCTTTTTCCTTACTTAAAAAGTGAGCGTAGTCAACACGCGCCCTACTTAGTGGTTGGGGTTGCTGTGTGGCTCATATGATATCGTCTGTTTGTGAATTGTAATGTGCTGCACAAATGTTGAATATTTTGGTCTGTGGGTTGCGTGCTTGGATTTCCAGCTGCTTGCGGCCTCTCGTACCTCATGACATCACCACGGGTGAGGGAGAGTGCTGCCCGTCTTGTTCATCTCTACTCCAAGTTCTCCACTTGTCCTTTTCCACGAGGGCCTCCATGGAGACATTGTGACCTTTTCTATCCTTAGACATCCTTTGTTTAACATTTTTTTTTAGTGGGGAACAGTGTGTTTTTTCAGGACCCATCAGTTCCAAGTCAAGTAGTTGTTTCAATCTAGCTGTGGAGGGCTTACCTCAGTGGCCCATGTAGGGATCAAACTGGCAACATTGGCAGTATGAGCACTGTGCTCTAACCAACTGAGCCAACCAGCCTCCCTCTTAGACACCCTTTGAAGGGCTTTGAATGGTTAATCAAAGCAGTGTTTCATGGACATTCATTATTTCTACTTGGAAATGGGTGCCTTCATGATTCTGAGAGTGGTCTACTTAATGCTAATCACTGTAGGCCAAATTAATACCGAATATAAAATGGTGGCCTAACGCGTACAGTGACAGAAGACCGTTCTCACATTCAGATGTGCACTGAATACAAGTGGGGCTCCATGGCTGAGAAATACTTTTGTGGGAATGAATATCCAGAACATCCAGCTGAAAAACACCAGCAGAGAGAGCTTCCCGCCAGCAGCAGAGCGAGGCCGCCCCTAGCCGTAGCCTTTGCATTGTTTTTCTGCTTGCCAGGAGAAAACATCTGTGAATTATTTGAATGGAACCTTATACTGGAGATCATCTGAATGGGTGTCATCTCTGTTTAATTTCAGGAAATGATGTCACAATGCATTAAATAACAGTGCTGGGTAATTTATTTTCCTGTGGACATGCTGTCCTAAGCATTCCTCTTCTCTTGCAATGTTTCCAATTAACTGTAAGCTTGAGTGTTCTCCCTATTTCATAATGATTTTGAGGGGTGGGGGCGGGGAGATTGGGGTGTGCAGAGTGATAATTTCAGAGGTTGCCGAGGTTCAGAGCTAATGGCACATCCATCATGTCCTTATTGGGGATAGGAGGGCACTGAACATTGGGGCTGTGATCACCAGTGGCAACTTAACAACAGTGTGGGTTGGTTTTAAAGAATGTCAAAATAAAAAGAAAGCCTGAACGTTCGGATCTTAGCTGTCCAAAGAGCCACTGGATAATTTTAATAGCGACCTGCATACTGTAGCTTCTGCCTTTATCAAAGTTTCTGTGCACTCCCTTCTTCAGTAAAGAATAGAGGACATAAGTCAATTCCATGTGCCATCTGTCGTCGTTTTTACAATTTCTCAAATTAAAGAGACAGGCCAAAAATTTAATGTTGTGTTGAATCCTGGAAACGCCTCTTGAAGAAATAAAATTGCAACTAAATTTATTTTGTCTCTCTTGAGGAAGAAAAAAAAAGATTGCATACTGCTGTGTCATAGCCTTTTACTTGTAGTCCCAATTTGGTGTTTAGAATTGGATTATGAGGGGTTCTGCATGTGAAAGATTGATGTGTTTAGGATTCGGCAGCCTTTGTCCCATTCTGAATGACTTTGAGGTAAAGTCCCTGGCGGTGACAGAGGTCTTTGTGGGGGGGCGGGGGAGGCGGTGATGAGATGTGTGGCCTCCTTGGTGCAAAAACATTTGGTCAAGACATTTCAAAAGTACATCAGACAATCCTATTTAAAAAGAAGTTCAGCCGAGATACACTAAAAAAAAAAAAATGAAATCCCAGATTATGAGCTCCTAGCTGACAGACACATTTTAGAAATGAGTAAATGAGTGAGAAGATAGAAGAATGAAATGCTTATTAAATTACCATAAAAAAACCTAAAGTAATTATTAGCTCAAAGTTTAGCACCCAGTTTCATAAAATATCATTCTAAGTATAATTGTTTAAAAATATGTTAAAGAGTTCAAGGAGATGGAGAATTGAGGACCCTTGAATAAAAGAAAATAGAAGGCATGTGCATATCTGAATATTCAGCTATTTAAAAACTCTAAGAATAGAGTGCCATTAAACGCTGTTTAGTGAAACCCTGAATATTCATTCAGATCATGGTGAAAATTTCCATTTCTTCATTCCACATGACCACAGTTTGCAAGTGTTTTCTGTGGGGAGGTAGAGCTATTGGGAATTAAAGGCCAAGTCGAGGGGCTTATGAGAGCACACACTGTCCGATCGGGTCCTAAAATGACCTTACTGTTCAGGATTAATTTTGGGTTTAGAGACTATTGCTGCACAGATTTCAGGAGACTCCCGCAAATGCCCTGCCTTCTCCGTGCTGTAGTCTGCTTTTGCAATTTGGAACAGATTATGAAGTGTAAAGATGATATCCAGCCCCACCGCTGCTGTGAAGAAATAGGGACTTGGGTAGGAAGCATTAGGTGGGTTGAACGGAATTTGCCTTATTACATTGATGTGTTGCGTACTCCTTTCTAAGTTGATTGGCAGCTGTTGTTTACAGTATGCAAAGTAATCACTGGTACCCTTTAAAGGTGTATTATCCTCTTAAAACATAATAGTAATACCATTTTCAGGCTTTTACATTTGCTATTCATATTTTGAACTGCCAAGTCCCAAATCTGCCAGAACTAATTTAAGTTGTTTTTATCTAATCATGGATAAGTTGTCAAGTCACAATGTAATGGCAGATAATTTTTCTTAAACTATAGTTTTACTTCTGGGTTATTATAGATAACATGAATATTTGTTGAATCTGACTTTGTCCACACAAAAAAAGAAAAATTACAACTCAAGAGATTATTATTGTGGGGTTCTTGGAATGACAAGACACGAAAAGAATATTATTATCTAGTTAGTCTGAGCATTCTAGAAAATTAACGTGAGCCACTAATCAGCCCTCTTCTAAACACCCTGCCTCCAGCTTGCTATCTGCTCTGCTTTTAACATAGCCAAATAATGTAGACCCCCCCTGTTTAACCCTGTTTAACCCCCTGTTTAACAAGATTTGGTGCTGCTCTTAATTTTAATACCTCAGTTACCACATTATAACTGTCTAGATACATTTATTTCTTGCATCATTCCTCTACATTGACAAATATTCCAGAATTAATTTTGACTTGGAAATACCTGGCAATTTCCTAACTAATAATTTAGAAAGGGATAATCCCATTACTTCAGTCATACTACCATTGTCAAATGGCTTATTTCTTACTCTGAACACATGGTGTGACCCTGTCATAAGCTGACAATAAACATCCCAACTGTACAGGGTGGAGGGAGGGTGGTGGTACTGGTGGTGGTGGTGGATGTGTTACATTAGTCTTTCAAAAAGAAAAAGGCTTTTATCAATAGAAGAGATGAATGCTGGATTATTCCCTGTAAGTTTGGTGACACGTTGGAACTCCCTTTAAAAGTAGCCTTATTTTTTTCCCCATGGTGAAAAGGTATAGGTTCCATTTCAGTGTTTCAGGATACCTACAGGCAGCTCATGAATTGTTACAATTGTTTTAAACTCTGCCTCACAGTGAATTAAAACAAACGAACAAAAATAGTAAGGTGGCATGGGCAATATGAGATCATTATTAGTAAATTATAGGCTCAGTTCATTTTTTGCCTTAGTTTCTAGGAAAGCATAAATTTAGACCCGTATGGTAAAATCCCACTGATGACTTGATGACACCTTGATAAAGACCCCTCTTATTACTTAATCCTGAAGGCTTTATGTTTTCTAGTGAGCCACATAAATGGTAATCAAATGTGACCACATAGAAAGACATCAGTTTTTAATGTGACTTTTGTTACCATCCTCAAAAACAGTTTGAAGTTTATTTATTTTGCAGAGCACATTTAAAGGAATGTTCTCTTTTGTTATTACTTGCTTGTACTTTCTTGTCAAAATCTATCCCCCCCCCCAAAACCCTACTTACTGAAATGCATTTGTAATCAGTTAAATAGAAGGGGGTGCTTAAATTTTCCTGAATCTATGGTTGGGCCTGACTGGAGCAGACAATGGAAAGGTCTGTAATTCGTAAAGGAATCAGTGCTTTTCCTACCTTTAGATAGTTAGGACAATCTGTAAATTTTTTATGCTTTAAAAAAGTAAACAAACATATTTCAGGGTGGGGAAATTCCTGCTGTTTATAAGAATACACACACACACACACACACACACACACACACACACACACACACCCCAGAGGCAGCAGAGTTGGGACTAGTTTGAAGTTGCTTAACCAGAATCCCAGTCCCAACTCAGCCTTTTGCTCTCTGAGTTACCTTGGGCAAGTCATTTAATTTTCTATTTTTTTTTTAAAGATTTTATTAGGGAATTGGGGGGAGGGGAAATAGCGTTGGCGAATTGGGGAAGAGGAACAGACAAGTTGCTGTCCTTTTGTTCTTCAGTCTAGTTGTGGAGGACGTTGCTTCACTGGCCCATGTTGGTATTATCATTGAGCTCTTCCTAGGTGAGGCAGATCAGTCGCCAGCCTCTGGATGGCAGCTCACGGCGGCTCACAGCAGCTCACACCGGCTGCCGGCCACTCACAATGGCTGCAGGCCACTCACACTGGCTGCCGGCAACTCACAGTAGCTCATGGCAGCCCACTGCAGCAGGGGCTGCAGCCTACCCCGTCACCAGTGACTCATGGCAACCCAGCTCCAGGTCGAGCTGTTGTTCACCATCTTAGCTGTAGAGGGCAGAGTATCACTGACCCCCATGTGGGATCTGAACCGGGGCCCTGCTGCTCAGAGCTGGCGTCCCAAGCCAGCTCTTAACCAACGCACCACTTGGCAGGCCCAGTCATTTAATTTTCTGAGCTCTGGTTTTCTCACTTTAGTGTTTTGAGGATTAGCTGAGATTAGAACTAGCCCTTCGAAAAGGGCAGAATACTGTGCCAGTATAAAATGATATTCATTGCTGTTTTCATATGATCGACTGAAATAATTGATTTGCCCTGTCTTAGCTCTGTGAAAGCTGAACTTGTATATGGGTAAAATACTTTTCAAAGAAAAATATTGTACTTGTTTCTTTAGACCTAAGTCTGTGTGGCGTGAGGATCAAATCCTACAATTAGCATGATATGTACCAAGAAAAGGGCAAAAGACCATATGGTCCGTTCATGCTGTGGCACAGTTTTAGTGGCCTCATGAATCAAAGGAATTTTTGAAATTTTATAAACTCAAACTTAAGAGAAAGAACTGGATCATAGCAAAGTAAGCGCACAATAAACTTATTCCCACGTGTATTATTACAGCTTTGGACCAAGCTCCTTGGGCATTTGGAAATCTTTGTTCTTTGTCCATAAACTCCTCATCCTGAGAGTTAGCTGGTTCACCAGCCTACAAGTTTTCACCTGGCGCAACTGGTGGGGAAGAGCAGTTTTACATTTTTTAAATGGCAATCTCACAGGCCCACTCTAAAGCAGGTGGAATTCTATGAGAGACACAGAATTATTTCATGGCAGCAAGAAACTAGTGGGATTTTTTTTTTGCCCCCTGAATATAGTTTCCATCTGGATATTAAATTAGGCTACCTTTGATTTTACATTCAGAGATGTGTGGATGCTACAGCTCTTAAAACAGAATACCCTTTGGCTGTAGCACAGAATATGTATGGGAGAATAGTGGGAAAAGCTTGGGAAGCTATATTCAGGTTCTAGGGTTAGACATATAAGCCAGATATCTGGGTGGGGAACCTCTGTGGAAGTTAGAAAAGATGAGACTAGAGTGTGAGAGTTGGGGCTAATCGTTAGAGAAGTAATGCTTGAAACCATGACATTGGGTAAAGGTAATTAAAGAAAAGTGTTCCGAGAGAGGGGGTTAGAGGACAGAACCTTTTTAAAGACTACATGTAAAGGGAGGAGGAGAGAAAGGAATAAGCAGAGATAAATCAGACTAGTAGGAGCATAATCAGATCATGTGAATAGAGGAGAGGTTTCCAGTGGAGGAAATAGATTCTGTAGAAAGATCAAGGACAATGACAGCTAAAAATAAGCCCTTGGATTTGACACTTGGGGGTCATGGCCTATCTTTGAATTCTGCAGACTGAAGAGTGAGCAGGCAAAGTTGGAAGGGAACAAAAGAAGAGCAGAGGACAGTGCATGGGGGTGGCAGGACTTATTAGCAGAGGCGTATTAGGTGAATCAGGTGTTGCGTCAGCATAGGTAGAGATCCAGGGGAGAGAGACTGATGTGTAGGTGTGTGCGAGGGGGTGGTGAGGGTGAGGGGTAGAGAGAATTCCCATGGTTAATGCAAGGTTCAAGAAGAGGAGGCCAGGGAAGATGGAGGTGAAAGCACAGGTAAAATGTGGGCTGGAGACAGACACATTTTGTCAAGAGAAAGAAGAAAGCTGAGGGAAATCAGAAAAGAGCTTCCCTAACAGGATGAATAGGGCCTGTGGGCAGTGTGATGGAGAGTGAATTAGGAAGGCGCGACCAGGTCAGCGTTGGATCAAAGAAAGCCAGGCAGGAATGGGCCCTCGCCACATCATTTCGTCCTTTCTGAGGCAGAGCTCAGGAACCCGGGAGCAAGAGGGGGCGAAGGCAGACAGCAGGGAAAACCCACGCCTGGGATTGACAACTTGGGTGAGCGGAAGGGTTTTCGTTAGAGACTTCTTGAAATGGCTGGCTGGTGAGTCAAAATTCCAAAGAGGTATTCCTCCCTTGGATCATGACTGAGAAATGATTCTACAGTTCATCTGAATAATGAAACAATGAAGAAAACTCAGGATACTTTGGGAAAAGAAAATAAGGGAGGTCTTGCACTGAGTATTATTAAAATAGATTATAAAGCTACAAGGTGGCTAATACAATAAGCAGAATGATCATGTGAACAAAATAAGAATATACAAATCAGTCCTAATGTATGAGAAATTTATTCCTTTTATAGACATCATTTCAAATCAGTTGAAGAAAAAAGTATAATTCAATAAATGGTTTTTGGTTAATTGTTTAACTGTTTTTGAAAAAAACCAATCAGTACTCTCTGTCAAAGTATATTCTACACGTAAGAGTGCTTTGAAGGAAATGTAACTATTTCTGTCTAGTGAAATCCTTTCAGAGCATGAAAGCAAAGGAATTATAAAAATATTGTGATCGATTTAATTAAAAATAAAAATAAGAACTTTTGAATGTCAACAAAGCACCACAAAATAAAGGTAAACATTAAAGTGGCAAAAATATGTGCAACATCATAAAATAAGCAAGAGATTAGCATTCTTAATAAATAAAATGTACAACTCAATAAGGAAAAAGTGCAATAGATAAAAAGGCACAGATGAGTAGGTTAATTCACAAAAGAAGAAATACAAATGGCCAGTAGGCATTTGAAAATGTTCAAGGTAATTAGTAACCGAATCAATTTAAAAATCAGGAGCAAAATATTTTTTTCTATAGAATCAAGAAAAACGAAAAAAAAAAATAGTGTTCAACCCTGGCCAGGGTGGAAGGAAATATCTGCTTTAATAATGACAATAAAAATCGGCTTAATCTTTCTGAAATTTAAACTGGTACTATGTATTACTAACTAGGTCCTTAGCCTTTGATTCAGTAATTCAGTATCTAGAAGTTTATCATAAAGAAATAATAAGAAACATACATAAAAATTGTGTATAATTATTTATGTTAATAAACCATTGAAAATCGCCTGTATTTTCTACTGTTGGAGACCACAGTAGAATATTATGGACTACTGTGTAATCATTAAAAATTACATTCTCAAAAACATTTTGAGATATGGGGGAAAAGAATCTCTCAATATAGTATCAGGTGAAGTAAAACAGAAAAGACAGCATGTATGATATAATTCCAGTTTTGTAAAACTGAATATATGGATATATGCGTAGAAGAGCAAATGAAAGTGTTAACAGCAATGATCTTTGAGTAGTGAGATCTGGGTGACTTTTTTTTACTTCCTTTACTCTATCCGTATGTTCTAAATTTTCTATAAAATGTGTGCTGAATTTATAATACAAGACAATAAATTTTATTTTAATAAAGCACCATGCTGAGTAGGGAAGCTTATAAAGTGAGCAGTGCTTGGGGAAACAGAGGGAGCCCCCTGAGGGGTTGCAAATCCAGATAAAGAGTAAGAGGGAGAACAGAGAAGAAGGGAGGGAACGTGTCAAGGTCTGTGATCTCAGAAATGTAGCGTCTCTGCTTGACAAAATCCAGGGCTGGTTACCTTTTTACTATGTCCTCACATGGCATTTCTGTGTGTGTGTGTGTGTGTGTGTGTGTGTGTGTGTGTGTGTGTGTGTGTGTGTGTAAAGACAGAGAAAGAGAGAGAGAGAGAGATCTTTCTCTTCTTATAAAACCACCAACCCTATGAGATTAGAACCCCACCCTTACGATCTCACTTACTTTCAACTGACTCCCAAAAGCTCTATCTTCAAATACAGTCACAATGGGGTTAAGGTTTCAACCTACGAATTTTGCGGGGACACAATTCAGTCCACAGCAGAGAAGTTTTAGGGGAAACAATCTTTTAGGACAAACTCAAGTTTTCAAAAAGTCAAGGATATGGAAGTTATGCTTGTGGAAAAGATCAAAGTTATTTTTATTCTGTGACACAGCAGGTGAGGGTGAGGCCAAAGAGGCAAGGTTATTTAGGATGTGGTGAGACAAACAAAAGACCAGAGTGTCTGGAGTAACACCTATAGGCTTGCAGGCCCTGGCTTAGGAAGATCTCAAAGACTCAAGTAGAGGCAGGGAACTCAAGATCCCTACGATGCCTCCCCAGAGCACCTGGGTGGAGGAGGGGACGTGGAGCAGAGATGGTTACTCAGTTGGCTAGAGTAAACCGCAAATTGAGTTGTTACTTTGAGCATGCTTAAGGTTTGTTTGATCTAGCTGCTTTTCCTTAGAGTTCAGTTTTACGTATGTGTCAGCACCCCATCCAGCTTGTGTATTTTCAAGGTTTTTCCCCCTCTCTCTCCTTCTTTTCCTCCTTCGTTGTTTAGATGAGGGCGGGGAGGGGCTGAGGTCAGCAGACAGGCTCATCCCCCTGGTTTGTCAGGCTATGCTCTTAACCCTTCCTCGGGACCTGTGATTAATATACGCTTTGTAGAGGAGGCTTGGCAAACCCTGCTCTCCACAGGACTTGATTCATAATTCACAGCGAGCAGGAGGAACAGGGGCGTTGTGGTGGCTTGTTTGCTCTTTGCCAGCACAAAACGCAGCGCGTTCTGACCTTCACTGTTATCTAATCAGGAAGGAGACAGTCCTGGCGTGTAGCTCCGTCCTCCTAGGGCTCTCTACAACTGTAAATTATGTTCGAGCTCCCCGGATCTAGGGCAAGCCACACTTTACATTACTATTGTGTATCTTAAAATAAACAGCATAGCAAGCTGTTTATTTTGGTGTTACTATGTATGCAATTTTAAAACAGTGGTTACTTAAACAAATGTCTCTGTTCCCACAGCACTTGAAAGCCAGTGTTTGCTCCTGTGGTTTTGGGTTTTGTCACTTCTGTTTGGTTTATATCTGAGATCCACACTGTGAGCAATTGGAATGAACCTGGCAGCATCTAAAACAGGACCTGTTGTTGGGCCTTGCCCTTCAGAGCCATGTGCAGCTGTCTTGCCCGTCTCCCCGCACTCTCTCTTCCCTCTATAGCACCATACGCACATGCACAGACCTGACACTGTTTTCTCCTGGGGACGCTCAGTTTATTCTCATGAGTCATCTAGAGGGGCCTTTTTAAGTTCCTGGATGCTGTACAATGTAATTGAATACGTGATACTGTGATGATTCTGTAACAAAATACTACTCATTTAAAATTGTCATGTGTGGACTGTAGATACAATGCATATTCCATCGACACAGATAGGGTGAGATAAATGAGAAGGGGACAGTGGACAAAATGGATGTACAGATATTAAAGTTTTGACAATGACTTGCCCTGTGACCTTGAGTTCTTACACCTCCAGTGCCTACCGGGGTGAAATAGGGAGTCTTAGTAACACAGGACTTGTGTGCAGGACTTTGATTTGACTCACAGGAGGCCACTCACTAGGCAGGATTGTCTTAAGTAGGAGGGTGAACCCGATGAACTAGAACAGGTAAAACAGCCTATTTCAGTGCCTTGAACAAGGTTGGTACTCAATAATTAGGCTTTTTCTTCTCTCTCCACCCCTCACACCATGACATGAATTGTAGCTGTGGGTGGTCTGGACATAGTTCCATGGCTGGAAGCTGCAGTTAATGTAATGCGGGACCCCCAGCACCTGACCTGGCCTGCTGGGTAATGTTTGGGATAGTCATTACCCAGAATCTGCTTAACCATGAGAGATGGGGCCACAGTATTGCAGACTTCCTTCTCCATTCCATGGCTGGTTTTTAAGGAAAGAATCAGAGGATGATTGGAAGTTCTGTATTATGTGTGCCTTCCTCCTGCCAATAGTAGAGATATCTAAAAACAAATTATAATCATCTTTCCATGTTAATGACAAAAATTTTTTCTGTTGTACTGGTGTATTATAAGAGAACTTTTGGGAGAGATTTACTGGTTAATGAATGCATGGATGAAAAGCCTGCTTGAATTCTTGGGTATTTCACGAAATGTAAATTTTAGTGGTACAATTTATTGCCTTTTATACTCAGATGAAATATTAGTCTACACAAATATAACTTTATTCTCATAATTCAGTTGTGTTAATGAAATAAGAATTTTTGCATGCATAGTTATTGCTTATGTTTTCTGCAAAAATCAACACTACTTTGAAAAATTTAGATTATAAGCCTACTAGATTGAAATTGCATAATATAATAAATCTAAAATACTAATGAGATGATGTGGATCCGATTGGTTAGATAGCCATATTTTCCCTTTTTCTAAAGCACATATACAAGATACTAGAAGTGAAAAAACATTCCTTGCATCATGTAGATACAGACTACATTGCATAATTGGTTTTTGTTTTGCTCTCTGTGGTTCCGTGAAGGTTACCATAAGAGGTATTTTGAGTTTTTGGATATTTGATTTCAGATATAAAGGACACACACAGTGATCACTGAGTGATTGAAAGCTTGGAAGAGGTTTCAATGTCTCTTATTGACCTAGTTGCCTTGGGCAAGTTAGTGAACCTTTTAACAGCCTCAGTTGCTTCCTTTATCAAATGGGGATAATAGTAATGCCTCCTCCCCAGGTGGTCAGGATGCAGAAAGGAGATAATGCAGGTGCAAGGCATGCACCACATCCTCCCAATTCAATACTGGGGAAGGTTCACTCTTTTATTAGGTCGGCCCTGTAAGTGGGGGAACATACTTTTTTAACTTTCATAATTATTTTGAAGGTGGAGTAACTTCAAAATTCTTGGTGTCATTGGCTTACCTCTGACCCAAACACCATAGAATCCCATTTTCCTTGAAAGAACTAACCAAACACATTACAGGGGAATGAGATGGGAATAAATGGGGAATAAAAAGAGGACCTAGACTATAAGTAGGCAATCTCCATTTTCACTCTTCAAAGCTAAGCGTGTATCCCATCTCCCACCCTTTCTGTGGTTGGCCAACTTATGACATACTCTAGTTAGTGGTGTTTTTCTTTTTTAGTCTGCTTATTACCTCCCTAATAAGTAGACATAACCTGACAAGCTTTTCATATATGTTTATTCTTTCTCCTCTGTTTCAGCCACCTCCAGCTCCTGTGCCATGTTCTCTTTGATTGTCTGGTTTGACTGTATTTCTGTCCTTCCTCATTTCTTTAATCCCCTGTAGGCCACTTGCATCTGGAGTTCAAATAATTGTATTATTTTCTATTGGTTTGCCTCATTGGAAACATCCCAAAATTGTTATTATGATGAGAGTGAAGGAGAATGTACTTTTTTGCCCCAATAACATTAGATGGCATAGTGACAACTGTGTGTTTGTTAAAAAGCAGTTAACACAAATTAGAAATACTTCACAGCAGATGTGTTTTGCGAAAGGATATGCTAAAAAATCAAACAGAGAATACTTTCCGGTTATAATTTTAGAAAAATATTGTGCAATGAAGCAAATTTACAATTCATTTAAAATCAACCTTTTTATAGAGTGTGTGCCTTCACGATAAAATTTTGACAATTCTGCAGTTTGTTTCAGTGTTTCATTGAGGGGGTGGAAATCCATCTGCTAGTTATTTTGGGGGACACCGTTACATCAATAAAATGATTCCAAAGTCATACACAAAATTCATTTTAAATTAACGTGTAGCTGTTTTAATATAAGTGACTTAGTTAAAGGTAAAAGTTTCTATTATATGTGTAATAGTAGGAATTTCTTCTTCCTGTCAAACACAATCTCTCTATACTGTACTGTCTGTCCAAGAACATTCTTGGGCCCTGGGTTCTTGCAGACATTTCTTATTTTTACTTCACTGACCCCTCTTCAGCTGCTGGAAGGGCATTTTTTTTAAGTTGCTACCGTTGATACAGTTGCTATTAATCACCGTCTGCCATGTTGCAACGTAGGTTCTAATAACATCCCATTGAGTGGCTTTTGCAAGCTGGAGGCTTACCAACACTGGCCTTTGATATTCGACTCACACCAGGAAAAAGAAAATGTAGAGTTAAAAAAAAATACTGCAAATAGAAAAAAGAATAAAAACTGGAGAAAAACAGTGAAATCAAAAACAGATAGCTTTCTGTGAGCCGCTTAGTTTGCCATGGGAGCAGTGAAGCTATAAATCTCAGTGGCGCTGTTTGAAAATGGACCATGAGGCTGCTAAATTTATCATTCATTCTTCGTCACTTCAGGGAGGGTAGTAGATAGCTGACTTGGCTAACTTTGGTTTCTGTCCCCTATTGATAAGATTTTATTTTTCTCAAACGAACTCAAAATTTGACTTTTGCTGGGTCAAACGATACCGGGGGATTTGACCTTTTGTAGGGAAAAAAAAAGGGAGAAAGGCGCTCTGGCTTGGAGTCATCCATATGTGGTATAACTCTGATTTGTTCTAACTCATGACTGTGGGGCTGCGGTGTTTTTCATTCATGATGGACAAGGAAGGGTATACGTATCTCCTACGATATACTTCTAAAAATGTGAATCTTCATGTAGAAATTGAACAGCATAGAGAAAGTTCACTGCCGTGAGGGAACCTGGAGTCTGACAAAGCTGCCAAATTCCTCTCCTTTTGTTTGCACTAGTGTTGTGTTGCAGTGCACAGGGTGGGGGAAAGGTAGAAAGCAAGCCTGCTACAGATGTGCCTAGCTATGAATATTCATGAGCGACCATGCTCCTCCTTTCCTACAGCATCCAGGCCTTTCTGATCTCCCTCCTGCACAGCTCACAGATGCTCCCTCCCCGGCTGGGCTGTCCCCTCCACTTCCCTCTCATCAGACCTTCCCTCCCTGACCAACCCTCGAACAAGACTGCAGTTTATTTCGATCACAGCCTGGCATAATACAGTGATCAGTGACCTTAGAGGTGTGTGTGTGTGTGTGTGTGTGTGTGTGTGTGTGTGTGTGTGTGTACGTGTACTCTTGCATCAAAACAAAGGGGGAAAAAGAAAAAAAATGTAATAATCCACAGTTTTATGAATCCAACTCCCCTTAATGTTCATTATTTAAACCAGCAGCAATTACAAGTTCAAAGGGGTTTAGAGGGCCAGCAACCCGCATAATCACTGCCAAATTAAGCGGGACTCATTCGTCACAGGAGAGTACACCCTGAGCAGTGAATCATGCATGCTGTGACAGGCTCTGATTTACATAAAGCAGAAATCTGTGCCCTCTGGGGCTGGAGTTACTTCATCTGGGTAGCCCCATGATATGTGGATTTTCTTTGGTGTTAGGAAGCTGATACCACCTCATACGTGGTGTAGCGTTCCACTCAATGTTGACAAGACTTACTCACTTTAGTGTGGACTTGTATTTGAATAACATGTTGGGCCACAATGCCAGTGAAAGTCTCATTCTTGAAAAGAAAAGAATTTGTTTCCCTAAAGTTTTTGAATGAGGAACTTTTGTGGTTAAAAAAGAACAAGTTTTTGAGCAGATGTGTTTCCTTTTATGCCACTCTGTTCGGGTCTGTAATTAAAATCAATGATACTGATCAGGAAGCGAAACCCCTTAGACCTGAGACCTAAGCAGGCCTAGACTCATTCCCCATCCTGAGGGCACTGAGGAATGAGTGCTTCCTAAAGCCTTTTCCTGTATGGCATTGAGTGTTACCTAGTGACAGTTGGGGCCAGTCATTGAAGGAACTTGTGCTCTGAGCTGGGCTTTGTGTTGCCAAACTTTAGAGGGCTTCCTATGAGAGCTGTCATCAGCCATTGAAATCTCTTCGGTCTAAATGATAAAAATTCCAGAATTGAGTTCAAGTGGAAATGCGTTAGGTTTAGGATAATGATAGAAGACACCAAAACAATATATGTAGCTTTTTATATCCTACTCTTAGATGTTCTTAGATGTTGTCTTTCATCCTTTAGCAAAGCTTCATACTTAATTGTCACTTGTTTTCCCTCTTTTGGCGAGAACTCATCTTTCCATTTGTGGCTATATCATCTTGGTATTAGGTCATTCCCCCCTATCATTATCTTTTCCTCTTTTCTCAGATACAGAGCTGCATTCACACTTAGGATTTGAAGTGTTTGGGATTTGAGAATTAGGTTGGCAATTTTTGGAGATTACCTACACTTAATTTTTTTTTTTTTGGCTGACTTTGAAGTTCAGATAAAGGTCTTGTGGTTTTGTCTCTTGTAACTGGGTCTACACTACACATATATCAAAGCAGTGTGGTTTATAAAGTTCTTTGAAGTAGATCACAGTAGTTTTTTGAAGCAGTGGACCCAAGGCACCCCCAAGCAGGCTTCCTGGTGTCCTGCTGTTGGTGACTTTTTACCACCACCACGGAAAGACTTCAGGGTTTCTCCTTGCATTTCAGCCTCTGGACAATTTGGTTTTTCCCTAGGTTCTTTCCTGTATTCTCCTCCTGACAAGTCTTCACTAAATGGAGATTTGGGGGGCTCAAGTGTTAAGTTATAAGTGTGTTGTCTCTGCATGTTTGTATTGGAAAGAGGAGTGAGTCAGGAATCTCAGTCCTGCTTAGTCCAGTGAAGCACCCCAGTTTTAGCCAGGTCAAATGGGCAAGTCATTTAACCTCTCTGAGCTCAGTTTCCTCAACTGTGAAATGGAGATACTGTATTTTCTCCTAACACATACGTTGTTGTAAGGAGTGGTAGTTCTAGTTATTTTTATTCCATTGCCAAAGCTCTGAACTCATCAAGCTGTTTCAGTTCCTCCTAAAATCATCTTTATTCCTCTCTTCTGCTCATCTTTGTCCCTCAGACAAAATCCTATCTATCACCCTCATTTCTTCAGGCCTTATTCTCAGGTTCCGGCTGAGATTTCCGTTAAGGTGCCATCTGGCTTTCTGAGTGGAAGGATTCTTGTGGACTCAGTGAAATTTTCCAAATCAGTTTTCTTTCTCCCACCCACACTTCTAGTGCCCCCGTGAAGAGTCATCAATATTTTGACCCATGTCCTCTTGTCTGTTCTCCTCCAGAAGGAATCTTTCTTTTTTCCTGCTTGCGTAATTTCATGCCTTTTAAAACCCAAGTACTTGCCAGGCTTTTAGGGTCACGGAGCTTGAAATATACATTTAGAGAAGAAAAAGATTGGTTGTCAAATGTAATGTGCCCCAGAAGTGCTCAAAAAGTTGGGCTGAAGAAAGATCATTCTAACCTTCCACGCGGCCATCTGAAAAAGGCAATCAGTAGTCTGCAAGTCTGAATAAGATTTGTAAATTACTTAAAAGGTATATTCTAAGAAAGAATTTAATGTATTTGAATTTGTGGGCACTTTGGCAATTTTAGTTAGCATGCTGACAGAAATAACCATGTGATAGTAACTTGTGCAGTGTATTGATAGACAAATACATGTTGAACAGACAGTATATAGATGTACACCACACACACACACACACACACACACACACACACACACACAAGAAAATTGTGGTAAAGGAAAACCCATCCAAAGTAAGTAAAGCTTTATGGCATTTTCTCAGTGAAATTCATGGACTATTTCAGTGAGCACACTTTCACCTGTGAGGCACTTTATAACTGGTCTATGAAGAAGATGTCTGATTAGATTCCAAAGTTCAGTTAATGATAAAAATGTAAGCATGTTTCTTTGAGAACAAATTGTACATCTCTCCATTCACTTCTTCCTTAGCAATCTATGGCTTCTAACATTGATCATACTGTTGGGAAAGGACTGAGGAACAGGGAGATGTTTTAATGATCAAATTCCACCTTTCTTTGGTCCAGTCTCTATAAAATCTTGCTGCTATATCGAGCCAAAGTACCCATCAGTGTTCCTTTTATTGGACATGCTTCATATATTGTGATGAGATTATATGCATCCGTAAAGGTTGTTAGGAAAAACTTAACATGCCACTAATGTGCAGTGAAGGAAAGTTAATTGTGTAGATGCCACAAAACTGCATCAATGAGTAGAGCCCTCTGTCAAGAGTATTAATCTGCCTTGAATAAAAACTGCTAAACAGGCTTGTAACCAATAGCCTCAGGTAAAACCTGGTATTAATAAACCCATGGCAATGAATCAAACCACAACTATCTTTATTCACATAGGGATCTGTAGGCTGTAAAATCGCTGGTAGATGCTGGTCTGTACACGTATTCCTCTTTCATATTGCGCACAGAATTTAAGTCATACAGTTATTGAAAATGCACATGTCTCTTTTCAACCTCTGTCATGTTAGCAGTAATGAAGTCTCTCAATAATCAAGAAAACTAATTCTCTTGGACTCTGTGTTTATATAAATTTGTATTTTAACAAGGAATTTTCTTTTTCTACTTGAAATGTCCCATGGCTCATTTCTAGGATAATGTCTATCCTTGAAAAGTTCAAGTATAGTGGACTTATGTCTAAGCACCTCTTATACAATTCAACTGTACCTGAAATCGGCCATTGCTGAAGGTGATGGAGTTGTAAACGTATGAGATTTGCATGACTGAACTATGTGTAGAGATGAGAGGTAACTACCTTTAAAAGTTGTGTCTTTAAATTTAATAAGTTAATTATTACTACCCGTGTGGTACAACAACTACCTCCACCTCCAAAATTACATACATAGATATAATTTACACATGTAGAGCTATTTTTATGTATTTTCATCTGGAGAAAGGTCTGTAGACTGGATGACGTTTCAGGTACATGTCAATCCAATACATCTGTTTCCCTGTCATGTCTCCATGAGAGCAGTACACTTTTGTTACGTTTCATTCATGGAACAGTGACTAAACCCAAAGCCAAATACATACAGGGAGGTCGGCAGAGAAAGCCATGATGAGAATGATGATATGTGCGAACTCAAAGTTTATCCTGTATTCCCTAAGTCATTTTGGAGGTGATTAATATTGTGAATTAGATGTTATTCTAGAGCAATGGAAGTAGAGATGTGAGTGTGAATTTGGAAGGAGAAAGAGATAAAGCCAGAGCAACCATGAACCCCCCTGTTTCATTAGAAAGCTCTTTTGTTCATTTTAAACAACTGATCTAAAAAGCCTGGGAGAGCCACCTGAAACAGTGCTTTCCAATATTTTCCAAACCTTGAAAAAACATGGATTAAGAAACACCAAATGTGGTCTGTGCATCTCCCTTACCCCCATTTGTATAAGGTCATTAATTCAATATTCATTTGTTCTGCTTTTGCTGAGCAGCTGCTGAATATGTGAGGAGCTAGTTTACCTGATTCAGTTATTTATCTATACCCATATTTACTCTTCATCTATGCCTATGCATACATACATACATTAAGATTGTACACATTAATATATATTTTTATAGTCAAGTCAATATTTTTCAAACCCTCATTTTCAGCTTCCAGACCCTTTTCAATAGAAGACTAAGGAAAGTGAGGAAATCTTTTGAGTTTTCCAAAGATAACTTGGTGAAGCATAAAAATGATTAGGAAGCAACTTCCTAGAATACTTTTTTACTTTCCAAATTGCATGTTTTTATAATAATTGGAGCATAATTTCTCATTGTCATAAACCCACTCCAAAGGATATATTTTAAAACATTTTCATTGTCTTAATAGACAAAATCTTTTGTGTAAATGTTTCTCCAGCCAGTATTTTCCCATTTACATAACACTTAGGTATCCTAGCAGGGCTAAAATAAATATTGGCTTCAGCTTAAAAGGACAAATGTTTGCACTGTAGAATTGTTTGTTGATGAAATAAATATTTTCAACCCCAAACAAAACAAACCTGAACTCCAAATTTATTAACATGAAGGTGAGGCCAAATTTAGGTTGGGTTTATGCTCAAGTTGACATTTCATTTTAAATTTAAATTTATGGTCACAGGTGTTCTGCTTACGTGGGTTATCTTAAGGATTCCAATCAGTAGGGAAAAGTAATAATTTAAGAGGTAGGGGATATGTGTACTGGGTTAGGGTTCCATTCTCCCTTATTTTCAGCCTGAAATTCTCCTTTATACCTAAATGTGTGCTGCACAGAATGTCATTTCTTATGTTTGTTCCTATAATGCGTTCTTGCACTTATGTCATGCTTCACTTAAAAATACTTTCGCTCTCTCTTTTTTCCCCCAAATCAATGACTTTAATGCCTGCTCCAAATAAGCTAAAATACTTTTGATAATTTTCTAGCAAATGGCAAACTTTTACCTTTTAGCAGTTAAAAACTTTTTGAAATATTTAAAAAATCATTTTGACAGTATATTAAAGTGAGTGGAAGTCTTTATCTAAAGATCTCACTCAATTTTTTATGTACTTAAAATATTACAGGAAAATTGAGGAGGTGACTTATTATAGAAATAAATAGACTTAAATGAATAAATTTTCTGAAAGAAAAGTGATTCTTAGTGAAAGAATTCAATAGCATACTTCATTTTGTGTTTTATCTTGCAGGCTTTTACTCACCTACATACTTTTACAAACCCATATAAATGGGTCAAAGGGCATGTGAAACTTGAGAGGAAATGCAAAACTTCCAACAGTGGGAAATAGTTTATTGAAATTTAGTTTATTTAGTTTACTGAATTTACACTGGGTTGATTTTATTTCTAATTTATAAAACTATAAAAAATGTAAAACCAAAGTTAATTGTCCTAGAGATTATGTAAATATACATGTTTATATATAAAAGGGATTATATTAATATATATGTAGAGACAAAAATTATGTAAATTATATGTGTAATTTCTAGGGAGTTGATAATAAAACCAAAAAATAATCTAGGGAAAGAAAATTAGAATGCTCTTACTTTAAGCATTCTTTACATTGACTTGCTATATTCAGAACAGATAATGGTAGCAAGTAAATGAATACTTTTCTATTGTTTAATTCTTTATAGTCAACTTAACATTTTAAAAACAATATACTTATTGATATCAGATGTTTCAGTCCACCCATATACTTCTATGAAGAAGAGAATGTGTGAGGTAAAATTAAGGTTTGCTATGTAATGAAAAGTAGTTTTCTAGGGGTCTGCAGGCCCCTTGGAGACAGCATGATGCTAGGTGTTAGCATGCTGCTGAAATATCAAGGATATTTATTAAAAATACCAGATGCATCTTTATTGACACAGCAGAGGCTAATGGAAATTAATCTTAGATGTTCTTTTTTAATTAAATTGAAATTTTTAAGAATTAGAGTGAAGAACAGTGGATTTTCTAAATCAGTGGTTTCCAAGTATGTATTGAGAAAGAGATGCTGGGAAACTGTATAGAATTTTTGGCAGCAAATAACAGAAAACCGCTTCACGAACTGGCTTTAATGATAATGAGGAAGTTCCAAGGTGTGTGGTGTGGCGGGCTTTAGAAGAGATTGAGTGGGATTCAGTGGTGTCCTCAAGACCCCCATCCACATGTTGGCTCCACCCTCAGACTGGGTTTCTTTGTATTAGTAAGATGGCTGCCAGAGCTGTGGGTGGCCTCACTCAGATCCCTGGCTGAAAGTGGCTTCTTGTGGGTCTCTCATAAGAGCCCAGCTCACCAGAAGCCTCTACCAACCCTCTTTCCATGCGGGCAAGAAATTAGTCACACTGGCAAGGAGATAGGATTGCCCTTAGACACATCAATTCGTCCTTAAAGTGGAACGGACTCTCAAGAGAAGGTTCTGTTTCTTGCCTTCAGACTCATACATTATTATCATTCCCATTTCCCATATGAAGCAAACAAATAGTGCCCAGATAGGTTAAATATATCTGTCTGGACTCATTCATCTAGGAAAAGGTGGCAGAGAGTCCTGAAACCTCAGTTATCAATTGAAGATAGACGATTTAGTCTTTTCATATATACCTAGCAATCTCCAGCCTCTTCCTTTAAGAAAAATGTACATTCCAAAATATGGTCCAGACGGGAAACAGTGCCTAAAGCCATACATGTTTTCACAAAGCGACATCAGAAGGGCTTTAGAAAGTTTGAGCCGGCAGGAGTTTGTTTTTACTGTTATTCAGGCATTCAGCAATCCGCTGTCATTGGCTTATCCACGAGGAAGTAGACTTAAGTTTTTCTCAGGTGAACAACTAACTGCTGTGTGTCTCCAGTGAGCTGTGTCAGTTTTAAGAGGGAGCATTTTTGAGGAAAAAACAAATTTTTGTTGGCACCATCTTGAGTGATTAAGAGAGAAATATAGCTATCAACTATCTGTGGGATAGAAAAAAGAGGCAAGATGAGTAATGAAGGCATGATTCAAGGTAGACGTGCATAAATTGAAAGTAAGCAACATGGTTTACCGTAGGTAGATCTGGCTGTGATGGAGAAGATATAGGGTTACGCCCCTGAAAGTGTTAGATAAGCTGGCATTTCAGATTCATCTAGGTTACAGAAATTATATTCATTTACATAAAACGGAATTCATTCGTATGGTTATATTGCCCAAATAGTTTATGTATTTCAGAAAACAAACAAACAAACAAACAAACAAAAAACAGACTGCCAGGCTGTGACTCAGTTTGAGACTTATTTATAGGTTAAGTATCTTTATTGCTGTCAAAATTTTAATAACATGATTGAGTTGTTTGGTATGAAAATCAATAGCAATGCTGAATCACTATCAAAAATAGATGTTCAAAAAAAAATAAATGGAAAAAAATCAGTGGTGAAAATAAGAATACCAAGAATAAATATGTACTATGTACAAACAGGCAAGGTTTATTAATTTAAAAATTCATAGAAAGAAATACCCAAAACAAGGGAAGAAGATTATAAGTAATTGTATAACAATAAAAGTAATGCAGCTCTTTACCTCCCAAAGGATCTCTAAGTACTTTACAGAATCCCACCCCTCGTTTCTTTGAGATGTGTAATTCATTCATTTATATACATAGAAATAATGTCAACCTTTGAAATTCCTCTCCTACAGGGATCAAATTAGTGTTAGGAACTCATTTTCAAAAGTTATATCACACTAGGTAGGGGTCATATGGAGCTGGTTTGCACAATTCAGTGAATCAGTTAGTAAATAATGCCTGGAATGCTGAGGTGTCAGCAGGAAGGGTACTATGACACCCCAGTTCTTAGAGCAGGAATAGATTTTGTTGCCATTGCACCCAAAGTCTTCAGGCTCCTCAGAGAATCCCATTCATTGGAGTCCTGGTTTGCACCATTTGTTCTTTCAGTCAAATCATTCAAGTCTCTGTGGAAGTCCCATAGTTCACTTTTCTCACATCTATGATTTATCATTTTATCCTTTCTCCTAGAAATGTCCTTTGACTTTTCAGATCAGTTTTATAGTTCATGTAGAACTTAAAGCCCTTTTAACCAGGGGTAGCTGGGTAAATCACAATGAGGACTTAGATTAATTTACAGTGACTTCTTTTTTTTTTTTTTTTT
>NW_017731480.1:599432-609265 GCF_001890085.2 Hipposideros armiger
TAGAGTTACTATAGGAGTAAATTAAATAAAAGTGCTCACCGTAGTGCCCAGCACATAGTAGTTGTTCAATAAATGGAAGTTTAATTATTTTCCACAGTCATTTCTCAAATTCCACTTTGATAGGTTTTCACAGAATATCTTTTGAATGAATTCTACATGTCGTTGACTTTAGAAAAGTGTATAAGTTGTAAGTTAATGGTTACAAGGAAAGGGAAATGTTTGTCACATGACTGGATGAATGAAAACCTTGGCCCCGTTTTCTTAAAAATGGAAACTCCCACAAGTTAGTTCAGTTGCTTACGGTAGGCTGGAGCCAACTAGTCAGAGAGCCGCAGCGTCCGTACTCGGTGTTACTGTTCTGCTTGCCCTTTGCTTTGCTCATTTTGCTGGGCTCAATACTAACCTTCTTTCCCCAGGCAGGCAAACTAAGTGTCACTGTGACATTTTCCCTCCATTACCAGGGGAAGCCATTGATCGCTAAAAGTCAGCACGAGTTTCTTATGAATGAATTAAAGCAGACCTACCCCGGCCTCTGACAGAGTTGTCGTGGTGCCTATGGCTGTTGTTCATCTCTGTGTCCCCAGCACCTGACACAGGTCCTGGCGCGTACTAGACACTCTGTATGTATTAAATAAGTGAATCCGTGACATCCTTGTGAACACGGGCTGGTGAGAGTTTGGTTGGATGACTTTGTTAAGGAAAGCCAGTACCAATAGATTTCTGGCACCCAAGCTCCACTGGCTTTGTCTTCATGCCAGTTATGTGCAATTATTTAAAAAATAATAAATTGATTGAGGACATTGATGACTCTTTCTAATTTGTGCTGGGTGAGGAGAGAGCCAACTTGTTAAACAGCAGGAGCAGAATCCAAAGAAATTCTAAGAAATAGGACAGCAAATGGAAAGAACAGTTCCTGTACAGTTAGATCATTTAGATTTGACTCTTGGTTTCACCGTATATTAGGGGGGTGACCATCAAATAAACTTAACCTTTCAGCCTTAGTTTCATCAGCATAGTTGGGAGAGGAATCCCTACCTCACAGGACTCCTGCATGGATGAAACACGTTGGTGCAATGTGGAAACCCTCAGAGCACACAGAGTAGGAACCACTTAGCATGTTGCCTGTTGCCAAAAAGAGTTGGGGACCAGTTGAAATAATGAACCAACCTAACAAGACAAAATTGTAAAGAAGATAAATGTAAAGAATGTTTACCAAAATTCAATTACATAATTATAAGACCGAAGCTAGATTTTAGCTAACAGTAAGCACAATATGAGTTGGCGAAAATGGGGGGGAAAAAAAGCCTTGTATTAATATAACAAAGTATCCAGAAAGATGGAAGTGATACAGAGTGTAGTCCACATGCATCAGACTGGCTTCTATGAATTTCTGTATCGATTCACCCTTGTAAACCTGGCGGTTGTCTTTTTTCAGTGATACTTAACTCTATTTGACTATGGTCCCAGCTATGGACTCCACCCTTTAAGAGGGGCATTGACAACCTGTCGAATATCAAAGCCCATCCTGATGAAATTGGCCAGTGTGGTGATATGCCTCAAAGGCCTGTGATATAAAGAATGGCCTGAAGCAACAGGGGATGTTTGAATGGGAAAAGAGAACATTTAGAGGGACACTATAGCTGCCTTTGAGTGTTGGAAGGATTGTCATGTGGAGGAAGGTTACTGGGTGTGCTCTGTGGCATGACGGAGGACAGCTAGGGATCAGTGAAGGTGCAGGCAGGGCTGTAGATTTCAGCTTGACATTAGTCAGCACGTTCCAAGCACCAGTCATCTGAATATGGGATGAGCTGCTTGCAAAGGTGGTAGGGTTCACCTTCCTAAAAATGCGTGTTCCTGGGCACGAGGTGTACTGGCTGAGACACTGGACTACCCCAGTGGACTACCACCTGGATTTCCTGTACCTTTCTTAACTCAGAGTGAATATATAGCAAAATGTGATGTATGCCTCAAAAAAGGTGCGATGTAGTTTAGTTTACCGATAGACAATGCAAATTAACCTAGAAAGGTAAAGAGCTTTCCAGCCCAGTGTGTTTGTTTTACAATGTTTTAAAAGAACCATTAGCTGAACTCCATTCTTAGCCTTCATCAGAGTCTCTGATTAGGAATTCTTAATTCCACACAGTAAGTAAGCTCCACAAAGTAAGCAGTCTTTCCCATCACATCTGGCTGTTTTTGTAAAGACAGCAACATGCTCAAGGCATAGCTCACAATAGAGCCTAAATTTCCCGACTTCTAAATCCCCAGGCTATCACTGCACAACACTTCTTATCCTGAACTTTCCAGAGGCTGTATGAATTCACCCTTCCAACCCTGGAAGTCGTCCTTTTTCAGGAATTCACAACTCTATTTGGCTGTCCAGTTTTGGGGACGGTTAGAGGGCTCTACACATAAAACCTCTGAGAGTAAATGGGAAGGGGAGGCCAGAACCAAAGATGTGATATGGAAGTTTACTCCCAATTCTGGATGGAGAAATGGAGATTCTTATTTTTAGCTAAGGAGACAACGGAATGAAATCATGCAGCTTAGAGGTCTTGGTCATTAATCACCAGACCGCTCAGCCCTCAGCTCCGAAGCCAGTATGAAAGTCAGGTCATCTACAGCGCTTCCATTCCCCTTCCATCTACACCACGCCTCCTATTTACCAATTCCACTTTGTGGCACAATGCTTGATCTGCTAATAAGAATGAAACACGGTGTCTACCTTCTTGGCAGAAATCTTGGTAAAGATTTGCAGGTTCTCTTCAATTCCCCGACATTGCCCTGAAAAAACACGTGACTAGACTGAGAATCCACTATTGCTAAATGGTATACAACAGCCAAAGTTCAAGCAGTATTTACATTCAAATCTAACTCTAAGAACTCATTTACATTATTAATTATCCAAATTTTGGATGAAAAAGGTGGGGGATACTTCAGTCAGGGGTAGTTCTGCAAATTGTCACCCAGAGCCATGGGTTCCCAAGGCTGATGACTGCTCTGCATTCTTCCAGTGTAGACACCCAGAGCTGTTGAAAAGAATTGAGATGCTTGTCAACAGAATGGAAAGCTGGCCTTCATCAAAACAATTTTAGTCTGTGAGACTAATGACCTTTCCTTTCTGTTTGTTTTAGTTCGGAACTAAATGAGAAAATTTGTTTTAGATAACAGTAGCTTGGTCTTCCTTTCCCAAGTTTTTTATTGAGAAAAGCCAAGTAGCACATTTGTTAACCAGTATTTTAAAACTAATATGCAACGGACTAGAGGAAGTGGTCAGCTAGTCCAGAAATCTAACTTGAGGATGGATAACAGAAAATAATAATAACAAAAAGCATTACGTCTAAGGAGAAAAATGCCTATTGTTTGCTCACCTTACTATAATAATAATAGTCCCACATGATAAAATACAACATTTCTAAGTGCTATTTGCCTTGCCTCCAGCTTTTTTTTTTTTTTAAATAGCTGTAAACTGAGCTAGCTGATGAACAGTCTCTAGGGACAGGATAGGATCACCCTTGTTTCCTGTTCAGCCTTGCCGAAGGGAAAATAAACCCTAATGAAAGAAAAGAACGTAATGGTTTTGCAATCCAGGTAAAAGGTTTAGGGAAGTTCAAAGATCAATTAATTTTTAAATCTTGATCACTAAATTCCTTTCCTGAAGAGCAAATAAATTCCTGGCTTGGAAGACTTAGAAATCTTCCAAATCAAAATGTAAATATAAACAAGAGATGTTCAATCAGGAACATAAAAATGCTACTGGAGAAAGTAAAAGTTAAGTGGATTTTCAGTTATCTAAAGCCCTTAGGAGTCCATTTGAAGTGGCATATAATTTTTTAAAATATGGGTGGATATAGGCTTCTTTGGTTAAGTGTCCATGGGTGGGACTGTATGGAAATGTTTAAAGTGTTTAAGTAAAAATATCAAATCAGGGGACAGCTNAGCAGGGACAGTGTAGGGAAAGCAAGGCCAGCCATGATTGGTTCCATAAAGCCTGAGATAAGGCTGCCCCGGCAACAGGAAATGATGTTGGGAAGGCAGGTCCATTCAGACTAGAGACAACATTCATTAAGGATTTTAGATCTGACTGGATGGAGAATGAGGTTTTGAGCAAGAAGCTGACAGGATATAGTTGTAATTCTGAACAATTAGTTTGTAAGAATCGAATCAGATGGATTGAAATGCCAAAAGACTGGAGATGAGACATACTGATTACAAGGCTTTTGTATAATCAAAATAAATATTTCCCAAAGTATGGCAGGTGTGTGGTTTGTGGTATGTAAGGTGAATTTAAGTGGTATTTAGATTTTAATAATAACATAACTTAAATATGTATTAGAAAGAGATTTGATGTACAAGTTATATTTGATTCCATAGAGTATTGTCATGGATGAGTCTAAGGGGAAAAAGTAGCTCTATTAAATTAAAAAAGTTAAATAAATAGTATAGTGAATGTGATCTGCCCATATTGCCCAAATCCTCATGGTTTTAGGGGAATGACTAAATGTTGGGAAACCCTAATCTAAGTGAAAGTTCTTAAATTCCCATATTAGGGTAATAATGGAAATGAAGAGATAAGTATGAGAAATTATCTGAGAGAAAATCTGCAGATTTGGGCAATTTAGGAATAGTGAACAAGGAAAAGGGGGAGAGCAATCCAAGACGCTGCTAAGGTTTTTGAGCCTGACTCTATTAAAGTGTGATAACCATTAAAAGACATAAAGGAGGAGCAGGTTTATGAGAAAATAAGGTTCAGTATATGAGCATAAAGAATTTGAGCATCTTTCATCAGGCATTTGAAATGCAGAACTGAAGAGCTGGAATAGGAAGAGATGTGGAATCATACTCAGAGGTAATCACTGAAGTTGTGAGATAGTGACTGAGGGATATAGAGAGAAGAGGGCCAACGAGAGATTCTTCTGGAAGCATCTATTTAGAAGTGATAGGAGTTGGAGAGGCTCAAGAGGATATCAGAGAGCTGAGAGGAGAAGGGAGAAAATACAGGATCTTGAAAGACCATTCCAAGCCTGAGCCCCCAGTGTGGCCCTGTGGTTGGCATAAGATAGTTGCTAAATAAAAATACTAATGAAAAAGAGATGCATAATCAACAAGATTTCAGATCGACAGAGAGGTTTAGGGGCAAAAGGGAGAAAGTACCATTGAATTTGGCCATGAGGAAGTCATTGGTGACCTTTGGGTCTGTAAAGTCTCAGTAGAATGACAAGGGCAGAAGCCAGATTGCAAGAAGGGAAGGACAGAGTGGGGGGTCCGGAAGTGGACTCTACTTTCAAGACTGTGAAAATAGGATGCCAGCTTGAAAGGTAGCAGGGTTGAGAAAGAATTTTTTTTTTAAAAGAGGGTGTGCGCAAGTGTATTTGTAAGCAAAGAAAAAGAAGCAGTAGAAGGAGAATGGAAGTTCAAGGGGTGAGGTATGTGTGTGGGAGGGAGGGCAGATTGATGGGGGGAAAAAAACAACAACCAAAAAAAGGAAGAAGGAAGGAAATCAGAGGCACACGTGGAGAGAGGAGCGTTGGCAATGTGGAGGAACAGTTCTTTCTCTGGGTGAGAAGAACTACAATTAGTGACGTGAAGAGAGAAAGGGAGGAAGCTGCTTGTATTAGGTGGACTTGGTTACTTCATGGAAGTAGTGAGGTCATCTTCAAGCAGTGAAAAGGCAGGACTGGGTTTGTTTCTTCAGAGACACGGCAGTTCTCAGCGCAAAGAGTGTGGAGAGAGCTCTGAGGGATGAGGTGCAAAGACTCAACTTCTTCAATAGCTCTTAGCCGTTGAAAGCTGAAAGGTAGGTACGTTTTCTACGTAGAAGTTGAGATTGGCAAATTTGTGTTGTGGTGGTGAAGAGTCTTCTTTCCTAATTAGATCTAAAGACCTTATTTTCTATTTAATTTAGTTCAAATATTATCAAGCAGGTAGTGGAAGAGGTAGTGCTAAGCTTGTTGGTCCAAGTACCCTTGTAGAGTTGTTTTCAAAGCCTTCCTGGAGGACAGGAGGTGGGTCCTATCAATCAAATTCAGCCAACTGAGACACTGAGGCAGGAAGACATTATTAGCTATGATAATGAGGTGACTGCCGTTGGTAGCACACAAAGTTTGCTCCCTTTTCCCCCCCTCTTGACATGTAAAGTTCTCCCTTGCTGGAATACAGAGCGCGTGAAGACGAAAAGCCAAGGGCTCCCTGTGTTCCCATGGGGGAGGAAGGAAGGATACTGCTTATGGAGTCAGACAGTCCTGGGTCTGATGCTTCTGACTTACAAGCTGTGTGACAGAATCTCTTCACGTCTCTATTTGCTCATCCTTCAAACAGGGTTTTTAAAAACTGAAACATGGGCTTTAAAACTTATATCCACAGTAGAGTTACTATAGGAGTAAATTAAATAAAAGTGCTCACCGTAGTGCCCAGCACATAGTAGTTGTTCAATAAATGGAAGTTTAATTATTTTCCACAGTCATTTCTCAAATTCCACTTTGATAGGTTTTCACAGAATATCTTTTGAATGAATTCTACATGTCGTTGACTTTAGAAAAGTGTATAAGTTGTAAGTTAATGGTTACAAGGAAAGGGAAATGTTTGTCACATGACTGGATGAATGAAAACCTTGGCCCCGTTTTCTTAAAAATGGAAACTCCCACAAGTTAGTTCAGTTGCTTACGGTAGGCTGGAGCCAACTAGTCAGAGAGCCGCAGCGTCCGTACTCGGTGTTACTGTTCTGCTTGCCCTTTGCTTTGCTCATTTTGCTGGGCTCAATACTAACCTTCTTTCCCCAGGCAGGCAAACTAAGTGTCACTGTGACATTTTCCCTCCATTACCAGGGGAAGCCATTGATCGCTAAAAGTCAGCACGAGTTTCTTATGAATGAATTAAAGCAGACCTACCCCGGCCTCTGACAGAGTTGTCGTGGTGCCTATGGCTGTTGTTCATCTCTGTGTCCCCAGCACCTGACACAGGTCCTGGCGCATACTAGACACTCTGTATGTATTAAATAAGTGAATCCGTGACATCCTTGTGAACACGGGCTGGTGAGAGTTTGGTTGGATGACTTTGTTAAGGAAAGCCAGTACCAATAGATTTCTGGCACCCAAGCTCCACTGGCTTTGTCTTCATGCCAGTTATGTGCAATTATTTAAAAAATAATAAATTGATTGAGGACATTGATGACTCTNAGCTCCAGGTTGAGCTGTTGTTCAGCATCTTAGCTGTGGAGGGCAGTGTCACTGGCCCTCATATATGGGATCCGAACCAGGGCCCTCTGGCATCCCAAGTCAGTTCTTAACCATGGAGCCACTCGGCCAGCCCAGAACTTGCATTCTTGAGCGAGCTCTTAACCAGAGCCACTCGGCACAGTGACTTCTTTAATAGTCTGCTTACGCAACAATGATATTGAAAAGGCAAATAAAATGAACTTTTGATATACAACATTTCAACATGATTTTTATATATTCTTTTTTGGGGATTTTTGAGGACAAATAAAGGCTGCAACATGTATGTATTACTGCAATAGAGGGTTTTGTTGGCTGCTGTGGCTCCAAGCCTACCAAGGCACCATGTTAGTGGTATGCCAGGGGCCTGGCCGGGCTTTTTCTGACCGAGTCTGGGTCTTGTTCTTGAATCTCCACAGGTATTCTCAATCTGTGGTGTCAAGAGTGCTAGTGACAGGCCTAGAGGCAGAGGCGTGGAGATGTGTAAAGAGCAAGCAGCTCAACACAAAGCACGTGGGACACCGGGGACATGCCGACATGTCCAAGGAAATCAGCCATCGAGGCCATTTCTAACTCTATTATCCTGAGTCTATAAAGTTTCCTGACATCATAGCAGATTCTTTTCATTTTCCTATAGAATTGTCGGATACTGCCTAGAGCAATGAAGGCCCTCACCGGCTCAGGCTGATTTTTCCACTGGAATATCGCAGCTGAGACTGTGGCTAGAATTCTGATCGCAGGCACAGTGTTCAAGATGGCAGCACTTATTAGCCGAAAATGATCAAGTTCCCATGCTGTCTGAGCAAGGCAAGCCCTTAGTATTACCCGAAAGCATTGATAAAATAATGATTCCTCTTGAGTAGAGAAAGGGGCACTTGATATATTTGTTTAAAAGCATTTTTCTACAGTGCTAGCTTTGGAATGGTGAGTAGAAACTGCTAGGCATGACCAACAATTGAAGTCATACAGTAGTTGCGGAGGCCCAAAGGCCAGTTTGAGAATTGCTCATTTACATTTTAAAAAATTTGATTGGATTTGATTTGATTGGGGAACAGCCATGGTCATTGGTTACACATTGCTTTCATGCTACAATTGCATAGTTGGGCACAGTTCACAGTGGCCCATGTGTGGATCGAACCGGCAACCTTGGTGTTATTAGCACCACGCTCTAACCAACTGAGCTAACCAGTCACCCCAACTCATTTACATTTTATTATGGAGAACAATATTCTAGAAAGGAATTCAGAGGGAAAAGACTCCAAAAGTGTAGATCACTTCATAGTACATAAAAAGGCCTATTGATGTTAGTGGGAAATACTCATTGGTTACAGTACATGTCTTATGGAGTCCAACATGAGATGATGTTCATGTCTCTAGGTGACATAACTCTTGCCTGTATTTTATATCTCCCTTCCTTCTCTCGTAAGTTTAAAAGAAAAAAAAAATCTATGAAACCTGAAATTATTAACAATTCGAAGATAGAAAATTTAGCATGAAGTTTTTTTTTTTTTCACCCTGAAAGAATTGCTAGTATTATAATTTGAGCAAAAGTGAGGGTTCTGATGAAGGCAAAGCTTTTGGCTTCCTGAGAGGTATTTTCTAGAGTGTCTCACAGACTCTCGGGCCCAGCGAGATGAGAACACACCGAGTTCACTTAAGGCTGGAGGGAGGGTCTCTGCCGAGAGGGCAGAATAATCAGAGGGTCTTGCTGTTCTACGGCTCAGCAGCTTGGATTGCTCCCGGCTCCCTCTGGGGGGTATCAAGCTAAACTCCAGGAGCTCAAGGCACTCCTCCAGCTGTGGTCAGCCATTCAAGGAAACAGCCTGTCCGTGGTGAATGAGCCCTCTAGGAGACATGGTTTTCTACAATTTTCATATTAGTTAGGTACTGGGAGGAAGGCTCTGAATAAAACCAACACAGGTTAGGAAAAAAAAAAAAAGAAGAAAGAAAAGAAAAACCCTCCTCATATCATTGTTCTCTCAGAAATATGTCTATTAAAACAAAACAAAATGAATAAAAGCTTTAGTTATCACCAAAACAGCCCCTCTTCCTCTGCATCTATATGATGATGATACCTATTACATGCCTTTCATTTTTCTTGCTTAAATATAAGTACACGGTGGCAAAAGTAGGCCAAGATGTCACATGTAAGAAACTCCTTCATGGACCTTCCATAATCCCTGTCACCACCAAAGCACAGGGGAATTGTTGTGAAAAAAATTCCACTTGATGAGAAAAATACTCTAATCAAAATTCACTTAAACACCAAAATGTTACCTGATTCATATATTCATTTATTCAACCTATATTAATGCTCTTTTTTTTTTCTACTGTGAGCAAGCACTTCACTAAAGTGACAGGAGGATAAAAAGATGAATCTGAACCAGAGCCTTCCCTCAAGGAATTTAAACACATGTAGGAGAGATACAATGTGAATATATAACAAAAATTAAAAGTAGAAAGTGGAGAGTGTCCAAAGAAAAGCATGGTATGGGTAAAAGTGTCCAGGGACAAGTGTGGGGGTTGGAGGAAGGAAAGATTACTTCCAGCTGAGGGAATTAGGGGATGTTTTGAGGAGGCTGCTGATGGGGGGAGGGGAGGGAGAACTTTGAAGGCAGGTGATGG
>NW_017731480.1:615760-628954 GCF_001890085.2 Hipposideros armiger
TCTCAAATAGGCTTTGCATAAACCACCAGATAATTTAACAGACATTTGCAGCACTGACCACTTTCCTGCTGCTCCACATCAGGGTGGAGCACAGAGACATTCGCTGCATCGTTGTGAAGCCATGAAATTTCTGTAAGTCGTGATCTGCTGGCATGTAATAACTCGATCTGCTTCATGCAGACAAAATATATTAAAAGTATGGACGAGTGAAGTTTGTGCCCCAGGGAAAAGGCAAGATAATGCACTGAAATTGTTCAGAGGTAGTTAGATGCCTAATGGTCTAATATGTGAGCTATGTGAGGTCTGGGGTCTGGTTCTCATAAATTCTGGCTAGACTGATCCTGTAATTTCAAGCAAAGGATAAAAGCGTTAGCCAGAATCATCAGTGTTCAAGGTCCATGATGCTGGATATTATTCATGTAAAGATTTTAAAAAGAAAAAAACACTTTAAAAGGGATGCTATGGAGTATAATGCATGGTTCTTGTATATTTGTGTTTGAAAATATATGCATACCTACATGTACGCTATAAGCCATTTAATGAAATAAATTAACTTGGAATTTATAGAAACCTTCCACATTTTTTTGTGTGTGATGGGATAAGATTTTTGATATAATATAATAATGTGCTTCACGAACAACCATGTAGGATCTAATTATTTGAACTTCAAACTGACATATCTGTGTTTAAATTGGAGTAAAAAACATGTTTGTAATAAAAATTTACCATTACGAATGGAATAATTTAAAACCAATTTGGGCGGATTCAGGAGTGATTAGAGGAAAAAGTTCCCAAGACATTTGGTAGCCTTATAAATGATTCCGCAAAATATGCTAAGACTATCCTATCAATTATGTTGGTTGAATATAGAGTCCTCAGATTTGAAAAGAAAATTCTCTTAAGAACTAGGCTTTTGAAATTAGGTAGATGGTGGATATGAAAACCCTTGATAACTTCTTCCTTTGTATAATTTATTTTATCATGAGGGTAGAAGTTTTGAAGTTTTCATTTGCAGTTTCTTTTCTTTTTTTAACCAGTTCACTTATGTTTGAGTCTACAGTATATTTATACAGTCTTTCCTGCCAGAATCGTTGACGGTATTTTTAAATGCTTTCTCTCATTGCTTAGGTTATACCAAGCCCCGTTCTCCGTAAGTTCTCAAAACTATACCACCCACACCCATGTCATGAATAGAGATGTGCATACTTTTTTTTTTCTTTTGTAAAATGAAGTGTTCAGTCTAAAATTACTTTGGCTTTACTGTGACCCTGAAAAATCATCTCAGCTTCATACCTATTGGAGGTAGCTGGTGTAAGCTTCTATTTGATCCTGGTGACAAGGCTATCATTCTCAAATTTTGTTCATAAAAATGCCAGCATTTACATATATATATATATAATATATATGTAATCTCTCTCTATTAGTACCGCACTTTAAAGCCTTCTGACATTCTATCAGAACCTCAGTAGAAAATATCCTTTGGGCAGAAAAACTGTTGATCTAGGCTTCTGAATTTACCTGGAGACATTTGTATTAGATTCTGTTACATTTAATTACTGGAGTTTGACTTTTCAAAGTGCTGAAAATGCTTAACTCCAAATTATTCTGCTTGGCAGTGTACTCGTATACAGCCATTATCTTTTAATATTTAAAATATACGAACACTTTCTGTTAGATATCTAGGAGGTGATATTTGTTTTTTACAAATTGAGGAAACCACTCTTAAATATTTAGATGATCTTTAAAATAGTCTTTCAAACCATCAGATTACAATATTTGCATCACTCTGCTTACTTTTACTCTTTTTTGTTTTTATAACCACATGCTTCTATTTCACTTACTTTTCACCTTGAGGAAATACACTCAGAGTTCCATCTACCAGTCAGATTATAAGAAGAATTGTAAGGAATTGCATTTCTATTTATCCTTACATCTTGATGCTCCATTAGACTTTGGACAAGTGGGTAGATACTTTTTTAAAATGAAAGTGTATGAGTTATTTAAATATTGGCATTTTAGGAATTTCTTTTTGCTTCATTTTAATAATTACAAAATAGGTACTATTTGGAAGAAAATTTGAAGGACAACTTAGCTACTTCTGATTTTGAATAATTTTTACTGGTGTGTCTAGCCTTCCATAACTTTGCCTACCATGTTGACGAGTTATGAATATAAGATGATTGTATGACAATCCTCAGCTACAGGTAATTTGTAAGAATTAGTGGTAGAGTTGGGTTAGTTAACTTTTCATTATACATTCTGCCCATTTAGGGAGACTCATAGTTTTAACAGGAAGGCTAGGTACTAGAAATTTAGAATTAGTTTACAGTTTCTATCTAAAGTTAGGTAATATGATTACCTTTTGATTATTCCAATTCTAAACATCTCAAGGCGAAATTCAAAATCCGTGCTAGAAAACCTGAGTAGATTCCTCTCACCATCCCCCTTCATCTCCCCCCATCCCCCGTCGTCATTCTCCAAATCTTTTCCAGATTGTTTGCAAAATGAAATTATCTAATTTCACGAGTATTTGTTCTGAGAAAGGACTACACTCTGGGAGAGAGAATGCAGAGACTCATTTTCAAGGCCTGATATCTTAAGACAAGACCTTTTTGTCCATGAAATAAAACTTTGAATTTGATGAGAATGCTTAGAGAAACTTCTGGGCCAAACATGCCCAAATGTATCTATGAAGCAGCACACTAATAATACCATTTGTGGTGAATGACAAATGTTGATCAAGTTCTCAAAGTATTTTGCTTCAAATCTCTGAGAAACACATAAAATATTGTGAATATTTTTTTAAAAATTAAGGTTGTTTTCAATCCTTTAAAAAAACGCTATAATTGTTTATATTGACTGACTTCATTATTTCTTTCCAAAATTTATATCACTAAATCAAACTGTAGCAAGAATTTATTCAGAACATTTTAATATCCATTGAGGCACTATTTCAAAATGTGTATCTGCTTGCTTAATTATAATATTTCTGAATTTGTAACTCTTGCCACTATTAAATTTAGTTTTTAAAAAGACTTCAGATTAGGAGCCAATACTGAATTATTAATTTGAACATTATGAACTTTTCAAGTTCCAAGTATAGAGGAAGAAATACTGAGCTAATTTGACTAATCTAGTTGATTACAGTATATTTATACAAGCATAGTTAATCCAGCAGACCCAAAAGTTTAAGGAGTCTCTAGTAAAACTATAAATGAAGCAAATTAGTAATTCAGTGACTAGACAAGTTCTTAGATTGAAAATGGACACTTTAATATATACTTTCAATCACCTTATTAAGAGTATAGCTTGGTAATCATAAGATTTTGTGCTTTGTACTTGCATTATATTTCTAATACCCACAAAGTGTCTTACACTACCGCCTAATTAAAATTTTTAGTTATTACATTGCAAAAGCATGCCCAGGCTGAAACATCTTATATTTATTTTCTTTAGGCTTTCTTACTGCACTGTATTAACAGTGCCTTATTTATTTAGTGCATACAATGAAGGTACACAAGAGGAATAAGCTCTCTTGTTTGTCAAAATGTCCCACCTACTATAATGTAGGTGATTGCAGAGTTAATGAAAATGGAATCTCCTTTTGCTTTGTGACAAAACCCACATTGAACAGGTCTAATTTTAGGTCTTGTCTCTGAGTCTGTCCCATGATAAAAGAATAAGATGTGGAATGGGCCCAAACAGAACTTCTAAAGGTATATGTTAAATCAAAGAGCATTCCTTTGAGTTTGTGTAAAAAGAGAAACATCTCATTGATTTTATGGAAGAATTAAGGGAAACTATGGCTCTGTGGAGTGCTTGATGTGACGGAATACTATAGCATTTTGCTTTAGTCTGATACTTAGTAGACAAGTCCCCTGAGTAGGAAGCATGGTTAATTCTGTTCTTTTAAAGTGCCTAATGTGGTGTTGACACACTGAAATGTTAAATAATATATTTTAACATAAAGGGAAAGCTTCAAGCTTTCATGAGGTAAGGCTGAAAAGTAGTTATACATGCCCTTGATTTGGGGGAAGTTATAGAGGCAAAGAACTAACATTCATTTTTCATCTAAGGAAAAAATCCTTACAATCTGTGTTTAGCACATGTTGGATTTACATTTTCGAGATTTTCAGAGCTTCAAATCTTTTCTCAAGAAAAGAATTTATCTAATAACTCTGAATATCAGGACTTTTTTATTTTATTCTTTTTCCTGAAAAAGCATACCGCCTTCACGGGCACTCAAATTTAAAAGTATTGTACTGAATCATTACATTTTTTGCTTCTTTAAAAAATCTACATTATACTTAAAAACGTTGAATTGTATACTTTAAGTGAGCGCATTGTACTGTGTGTGAATTGTGTTTCAGAACTAAAAAAAAACACTAATAAACTTGACATTTAATTTAGCAGTACATTAAGCTTTGTGCTTTCTTTTCATTCTTCTTCTTTGACTAGTTCCTTTGATAGGTAAAAATTCAAACCAAAATAATGTCACATAAAAAATTTCCAGACATGCCAAAAAAAGATACTTTGAAAATGACTTAGGTGAACGAGAGATTATATTTCCAGCTCAGGCACTAAAAATTGCCATTTTATTTTAACATTAGCATATTTATACCTTCTATGCTGGCTCTATTGGCTGATTTGATATTGGAAAAAATTAATTTTTCCTTACAGGTTTCACGAAATGTGAATGCATATTTATTCATTTACCTAATAGATTTAAATTTTAAATCTGACTGTATTCCTTTGGAAGCATGGAAAAAAAAAATAAGAACTCTATTTAAAAGTGAAGATATAATGCCCTGCCTTCAAGTACCTAGCACCTATTGGGGGATACCAGCAAGTAAGCAGGCATAGTATTACAGTATACTTTCACAAATGAAACAATTACCACATAGTAGTCAAAAAATATCTGGCCTCCACCAAATAACTGCAGATAAACCAGCAATTGAACTATTCCATTATATGGAATGTGGTATATAAATCACTTAGTACAGTGACTGGCACATAGCCCTTCAAGTGTGAGTTGGCCAGTAGTAATAGAAGTAGAGTAACACCAGTAGAGTTCTAGTAGTTAAATATATATGATTAGACCGATGTTGACATTCATTTTCACTTAGAAGATCTCAGTAAAGAGATTTTTAAAGATTTTTATTAAAATATAGCTAGCATACAACATTATATTAGTTTCAGGTTACACAATAGTTATTCAATATGTATATACCCAAAGAAGTGATCACAATAAGTCCAGCAACCATCTGACCCTGTACTATGTTATCACAATATTACTGACAGTATCTCTATGCTGTACGTTACATCCCCATGACTTATTTGTTTTATATCTGGAAATCTGAACCTTTCATTCCCCTCACCTTCCCCCTTTTAAGTTTTTCAATTACAATTGACCTTCAGTATTATTTTATATTAATTTCAGGTGTACAACATAGTGGTTAGACATTTATATAATTAAAGAAGTGATCCCCCTGACTAGTCTAGTACCCACCTGGCACTATACATAGTTATTACTGTATTATTGACTATATTCCCTATGCTTTACTTTTCATCCCCATGACTATTTTGTAACCACCAATTTGTACTTTTTAATGCCTTCACTTTTTTCACCCTGTCCCCCAACCCTCCTCCCATCTATCACCCCGATAACTTGAGTACCCATCTAACATCTTACATAGTTATTACAATATTGTTGAATATATTCTTTATGCTCTACCCTACATCTCCATAACCACTTTGTAACAACCAATTTGTACTTCTTAATCCCTTCCCCCTTTACACCCATTCCCAATCCCCCTTGCGTCTGGCAACCATCAAAATGTTCTCTGTATCTATCTCCAGCTTTATTCTCTCCTATCACTTTGTTGAAGTCCTCCCTGAGATCATTGATCATCCTTATAACCAGTGTTTGGAGCTCTGCATCTGGTAGATTGCTTGTTTCCATTTTGTTTAATTTTGTTTCTAGAGCTTTGTTCTGTTCTTTTATTTGGGACATGTTTCTTTGTTTCCCCATTTTGACTGCCCTCTGGTGTTTGTTTCTATGTATCAGGTAGGGCTGCTATGCCTCCAGTTTTAGTAGAGTGGTCTTATGTAGTAGATGCCCTGTGGAACCCAGTGGTGCAATCTCCCTGGTCACTAGAGCTGGGTGCTCCAGGTGTGTCCCTTTTGTAGGTTGTGTGTGCCCTCCTATTGTAGTTGAGACTTGATTGCTTTTTGCATGTCAATAGGAGGGATTGACCCTCAGGCTGATTGATTGTAAGGACTGGATGTGACTACCATAGGAGAGCCGTTGTGCAGGGGATCACCCTACAGAGCAGGGTTCACTCTAGCAGGACTGGTGTTTGCCCAGACTACCCTTTGCATGTGTCATCCTTGGAGGTGGCCAGGTGATGCTCCAGCCCAGTCAGTCCAAAGCTGGCCACTGGGCATGCCAGCCCTGAGGCCATCTGGGAGGGGACCTGCCGTCGGCCAAGTTCAGCTGCAGTCTGTGCCCTGCCCCGGGCCACCTGGCAGGAGCCACAAAGCAATCCAGAGATGGCCGCCACCCACACTGTGCTTGGAGGTGCCTTGAGAGGCCAAGCTGTGAACCAAGGCCAGCTATAACTAGTGCCAGGCTTAGGGCTGTTCAGCCAGAGGTACAGGACACTCTGAAGCCAGGTACTGCTTGTTTGGGTTTTGTGAACCTTTGAGAGATTTTAGGTAAATCTGCAGCATGAGCCAAGGCAGTCAAGTTATATTGACTGAACGTGGCTTGGGTGTGCCTGCAAGTTGGGAGGGATGGGTAGGGTCTCAGTGAATACTAGGGTGGGGCTCATGAAAGGTGTCAGCCAGTTTGACCAAGACTCAGATATGGCCTCTGCCTGTATGTGCATGCAGGGAGGAGGAAGTCTCAAAAGTCTCAACAAAGAAACAATGGCTTCCACCAACTCTTCCTTCAGGGAGAAAGCTGCCCCTCTAGCCCTCATCCCAAAGCTAAACAATTTAATTCCTCCCTGTATGTTCCTGGAGCCTTTCAAGCTGCTGCCCCAGTGCTGGACCCCAGAGCGAGTGAGCCCATCAGTGAGTAAGTCTGTGCGTGGTCTTACCCCTTTAAGAGGAGCATCTGGGAGTGCAGCTGTCCTCTGTCTACTTAGCCAAAATCTCTGCTGGTTTTCACAGCCAGAAGTTATAGTGACTTCTCTCCCCTGCACTGGAACCCTGAACTGGGGAGAACCCTGGACCCCTCGCTCCTTAGGGGGGACCTCCACAGCCAAGATATCCCTCCCAATTTTTAATGGTCACACACAGGTGTTTATTCCACATCTCTGCCCCCCTCCTACAAGTCTTGAGATGGCTTCTTCTGTATTTCCATAGTTGTAGGGCTTTGGTTCAGTTTGACTTCTAGCAATTCTCAATAACGGTTGTTCTGTGGTTTAGTTGTAATTGATGTGGTCCTGAGAGGAGGTGAGCACAGCATTTACCTACTCTACCCTCTTGACCAGAAATCTCAGCAAAGAATTTTGATGGCTTGAGAAAAGTAAAGGTATCTTGGACAGAGAATATGTCTGGGCCTTAGGAGTTGCCATCAGGGTTGACCCTTGATTTTTCAAAGGTAAATAACTACAATGAGAATATAGATGGTATTGAGTTATCCACACAATGAAAGGGTAGGTGGGTAATGGCAGTACTTGCAGAAATCATACTGGACTGAACATTAATTGGAAAACCATGAGCTGTAGTTTGGTTTTGTCCCCAGTTGTCTCTGACGTGTCACTTGACCTTTCTGGTACCCATTTTCCTCACATGTTAGTATAAAGCAAACTACTGACTCATTTAATCTCTAATAGCATGATTATTTGTTAAGTGTTTAAGCATGTTTTCTCATGGTTAATGAGTGAGTAAGCAGAGGAAATATCACTCATTGAAAGCAAGAAGAAATATGGTTTTAATTGTGGTGTTTTGAAGTTTGACCATGAAAGAATTAATTAAAGATGTCTTTATAGGAGCTGTCTTTGCATTAACTGGGAGGTCTAAAGGTGCACAAAACAGGGCCCCATTTTTTTTTTCTGCTGGCCTTTTGTATTTTCTTAAAACAACGTTTTCACTATACATTTTTGATATCTTCTTCCATGAAGACGGGATAGGATTACCCAGACATACATTATATTATATTATATTATATTATATTATATTATGGAAGAAAATGAATTAGCCTTCTTAAAATGCCTTGGAAATCATTAGATGAATCCAAAATTATTGTTTTGGAGACCTGCCAAATCTTGAATATCTCGTTGAAGAGACAGATAAGAGATATCTTCATTTGGGGAAATCGTTGTTGATTCTTGTTTAAGATGTTTCCATAGTGAGTGGTTATTTATTGTAAGACTCGACTTTAATGAATCTTTTCTAAAAAAAAAAATAAAACAAATTTTTTCTGCCTTTTCACAAATTCATTATCTAATGACTTATATAGCATGCCTTGGGGTATTCAGTCCTCGGCCAAGATGACCTACTTTCTACACAGTGGTCATCTATTATAACAAGTAAAGTCATAGCAGCTGTAGAGAAAGGACACTTGTTAGAAATGACATTTTTGCTGTTTCTGAAAGGTTTCCCAAGCTGAGTGACAGGGATGTCAGCTAACACCCGTTGTCACTGAACTTGTATTTACTGTTCCATTGGGGGATTGATGAACAAAGAAAACGTATGTTGTTTTGAGGTCTTCAAAGAATAAAGTTCCCTCCCTCCAAAAAAGAATCTAATGTGACCCATTTGAATGATGATAAGTGCCTGGCATCTTTAAGAATCTAAAATGGTCTTCTAGTGAGATGAGTGAGCATTTCTAAAGCATAATATTATATGCATCAAAAAATAGAAAACAGCTGAGCCAAAATTTCACATAGATCTGATAATCAGTGCCAAAAGGATTCTCAACAGAGAAACTGAGTGTTATATATTCTTTGATCCAACCCCAGTGGTGATTTTGGTAAGTCAGTGAAGTGTTCGGAAAAAATCGGAATAACTGAGATTCATTTCAGATCAAATGAAGATGATTTCTGTGAACAGAGAGGGAGATGAGGGACTCTCAGTCCCTCAGGTGACAATGCCTTTTCTTTGCCACCAAAATTTTACCATGTTAATAAGTAGCCCATGACAAAGTTGGCCTCATTTTTAATGAGTTTAGTCAATTAGTTTTACTATAACTTCACCCCAGCCCCTGAGAGACACAGCTTTTCCTTTTTTAAAAATTATTCATGTATTTTTTTTAGTTATGCTTGACATGCAATATTATTTTATATTAGTTTCAGGTGTATAGCATAGTGGTTATACATTTATATAATTTATGCAGTGACCCCTCCCATTAGTACCTACCTGGTACTATATACATTGTTGTTGCAACATTATTGACTATATTCTTTATGTTGTACTTTACAACCCTGCGATTATTTTGTAATTACCATTTTGTATTTCTTAATCCTTTCACCTTTTTTTACCCATCTCCCCAACACCTCTGCTGTCTGGAAATGATCAGTTTGTTCTCTATATATCTATGAGTTTGTTGCTGTTTTGTTTGTTCACTTATTTTGTTCTTTAGATTCCACATATAAGTGAGATCTTATGGTATTTGCCTTTCTCAGTCTGGACTTATTTCACTTAGCATACATAACACCCTGTAGGTCTTTCCATGTTGCTTCAGAAGGGAAGATTCCATTCTTTTTTATGGCTGAGCAATATTCCATTGTATATTTGTACCACATCTGTTTTATTCAGTTGTCTATTGATAGGCACTTGGGTTGCTTCCATATCTTGGCTTGTGAATAGTGACACAGTGAACATAGAGATGCACATATGCATATCTTTTTGAATTAGTGTTCTGGATTTCTTCAGTAAGTATTCAGAAGTGGAATTGCTGGGTCATAAGGCAGCTCTACTGTTGATTTTTTAAGGAATCTCCAAACCATTTTTCATAGTGGCTGCACCAATTTGCAATCCCACCAACAGTGCACAAGTGTTCCCTTTCCCCTCATCCTCGCCAACACTTCTTTAGTGGTTTTTGATGATAGCCTTTCTGACAGGTGTGAAGTGACATCTCATTGTGGTTTTATTTGCATTTCTCTGATGATTAGTGACGTTGAGCATCTTTTCATATGTCTACTGGCCGTCTGTATGTCCTCTTTGAAGAAATGTCTATTCAGGTCCACTGGCCATTTTTTTTTTTAATTGGGGAATTGGGGGGATGGGAACAGTGCTGGGGAATGGGGGAAGGGGAACAGACAAGTTGCTGTCGTTTTTTGTTGTTGTTGTTCTTCAGTCTAGTTGTGGAGGACGTTGCTTCACTGGCCCAAGTTGGCACCATCATTGTGCTCTTCCTGGGCGAGGCAGATCAGTCACCGGCTTCTGGACGGCCGCTCACTGCGGCTGCTGGCCGCTCACGCTGGCTGCTGGCTACATACGGTAGCCCATGGCAACCCACTGCCACAGGGGCTGCAGCCTACGCCGTCGCCGGCGACTCACGGCAGCCCAGCTCCAGGTTGAGCTGTTGTTCAGCATCTTAGCTGTGGAGGGCAGTGTCACTGGCCCTCATATGTGGGATCCGAACCGGGGCCCTCTGGCATCCCAAGCCAGTTCTTAACCATCGCGCCACTCGGCCGGCCCCCACTGGCCATTTTTTAATTGGATTGTTCTGGGGGTTTTTTTGGTGTTGAGTTGTATGAGTTCTTTACAAATTTTGGATGTTAACCCCTTATTGATTGTATCATTGGCAAATGTCTTCTCCCATTCAGTAGGTTGTCTTTTCATTTTGTTGGTTGTTTCTTTTGCTATGCAAAAACTTTTTAGTTTGATGTAGTACCATTTGTTTATTTTTCCTTTTGTTTCCCTTGCCTGAGGAGATAGATCAGAAAGACTATTACCAAGAGCAATGTCAGAAAGTTTACTGCCTATGTTTTCTTCTAGGAGTTTTATGGTTTTTGGGTCTTACATTTAAGTCTTTAATCCATTTTGAGTTTATTCTTGTATGTGGTATAAGAAGGTGGTCCAGTTTAAGTTTTTTTGCATGTATCTGTCCAGTTTTCCCAACACCATTTATTGAAGAATCTGTCTTTGCCCCATTATATATTCTTGCCTCCTTTGTCATAGATTAAATGATCATATAGACGTGGGTTTATTTCTGTACCTCTATTCTGTTCCATTGATATATGTGTCTCTTTTTATGCCAAGACCATGCTGTTTTGATTACTATAGAGTTGTAGTATAGTTTGATAACAGGTAGCGGACTACCTCTAATTTTGTTCCCCTTTCTCAAGATTGCTGTGACTATTTGGGGTCTTTTGTGGTTCCATATAACTTTTAAGATTATTTGTTCTAGTTCTATGAAAAATGCCATTGGTATCTTGATAGGGATTGCAATGAATCTATCGATTGCTTTGGGTAGTTAATTTTTTCTATCCTTTAGCCCAGTATATGCCTCCATTTACATGTATCTTCAGTGTTTTTTTTCTGGAGACACTTTTCTTACAATTCATAACCTGGTTGTGACTTCCCTTGAGAAAGCTCACAACCATTGTCACCCCAACCCGGGAAGAGCTTCCTCCAGGTAGAATTTCTAAGTTTTAGAAGTTTAGAACTTGGACTCTACAACCTCCTTTTCTCCCCCTTTCCCACTTCATTGTAAGTATTCCCTCCCTCCCCCACCCCACATTCACTGATCTGATAGTATTACAGTATAAGAAGTTTTGTTTTCTTATCTAACTCTTTTGGGGTACACACTTCACCACCAGCAAGCATAGCTCCTGCACTTCCTGAGCTAGGTTTCTGCAATGTGTACATTCATAAACATTTTGTGAAAGCACCCTGTGTGTCAGTCAGGGTCCACTCAAGAAAACAAGAATTACAATAGCTATTTTAACAAATCGAATTCAGTATAGGGACTTGGTTAAATAGGTGTTAGTCATCTGAAAAAGCAAAACAAACCACAACAGAAACACTGAGGTAAAACTTTAAAAAGCTCCTACCATCTCTCTGGGCTGGGGGAACAAAAGGGAGAAGCTAGGGCCAGTTGATCCTAGAAGGTGAGAGGAGGAACCCTGTGGAGTTGGGACTCAGTCCTCTGAGAAAGGGTGTTACCCGGCTGGTGCTGGCCCTCGGACCTCAGAAACTGGGACGCAGGTCTGTGAGGAGGGCCACTGCAAACTAGTCCTGAAACCTCTTAAGTGGACGCAATGAAGCTGGCTCTGGTCATGCCGAAGAAACCTGGAAACTGGAATCAAATGTAGCCACCGGTCTGAAGTGCCCTCGCCAAGGGCAACATGGGTGGGATGTTACGAACACAGGAAGGAACACGATCCTTTCTGTCCTCCTGCCCTCTAGCTTCCCTGCAGAGTTCCCTAACGGCAGTGCCTAACAGGGAGCCTGGGGACAATGGAGAACTGCAGTTTGTAAGGTTCCAGCCCAGCATCCCGAAGCAGACTAGAGGAGAGAGCGTTTGCAGCTGAGAGACTTGGCTTAATCAAGCCTACCCTGGAAGCTACAGCTGAATACAGAAGGCAGCATTATGTCTAACTGGGGACAGGTGTGAAACCTACGAATACAAAAAAGAGTTAAATTTTGCTAATGATCAGCAAGATGTGACCACAATAAAACGGTGAAAATCTGAGGCAACTGAGACCATATCCTAATGGATCTAACTAGCAACTTCCAGTATGATTCCTCTGAATTTCTCTCTCAAGACCCAGGAAAACACAATAAATAATTAAAATTATGATAGTACCAGGAACTAAGACTGATAGAATCTGGGAAGAATAGGCCGTATTTATAAAGCATATGGAGCTTCAACTCATAACATATCCCCTTTTTACTGCATAAAAGAATTAGTGTGGCGAGAGGTACGAATATGCTTCACAGCTCTATCACCATCTGTCTGATGACCTGGTGAGCCAGGAATTGTGCCAACCAGAAATCCGAGCAGAAACCCCTGTCCAGCTCTTGGGAGCTGCTCTGAGAGGGTATCATTTTCCCTTCACTTCAACTGCTACCTTTCTACAACAAACAGATACTGAAATTCTCAGGAAGCAAATGAACAGAAAGTTAGGGGATGTTAGCAGTGGTGCGGGGCACCCTGGTAGGTGTGGTCCTCATGAGGAGACCATGGTGGGAAGTGGGACATCGATGGAAGAAAATATTAGCCTTGGAGGTTGT
>NW_017731480.1:630723-632376 GCF_001890085.2 Hipposideros armiger
TTTATCAAATTTTGACATTTTACTAAAAATATATTTTTTTCAGTATTCATAAAATAATTTTAATAATTGAATATTTGTTAGACCTCAAAGAGAATGTCAGTTAATTGCAAACTACAGAGGTTAACTAGGCCACATCCTTTGACCACAATAAAATAAGATGAGAAATTAATAATAAAAAATTGAAAGCAAATATCCAAAAGTTAGTTTTTTAAATTAATAACAAAAATTTTTCCCTCAAACAACTCTGTCATCAAAGGTGAAATCAAAATTGGAATTAAAGACACCTTAAAAATAAATGACAGTGAAAAACACTACAAATGAAACCACGGGAAATGAAGTCAAAGCTACAGTTAAAGGAATATTTAAACCTTTAAATACTTAATTATTAAGCTAAAATGAATGAAAATATGTAGACTCCCCAAGGAAAGAAAAAACACTAATAGAGATGAAAAGAGAAATTAATAATTATGAAAAAAATGTTGTCATAAATAAATTTAAGAATTAGTCTTTGAAAATCAAAAAAATCTCAACTAGAATTAGAAAGCAGTCATACTTGATGAATGAAGAATTAAAAGATGGCTTTAAACATATAACCTGAGGAGCAAGAAAAAGGAAATATCTACAGATAAATAGAAGATAATAAGAATTATAAATAAAAACTTTTGTTAATAAGTTTGAAAATCTGGATGAACTGAATTATTTTCTTTTAAAAAATTTTATATACTTCACACCCACTGTGATGGCCATAACAAAAAAGACAAGACTGTAGGTTGGTGAGGATGTGGAAAAATTAAATTCTCATATATTGCTGGTGAGAATGTAGAATGGTATAGCACTTTGGAAAACAGCCTAGCAGTTCCTTAAAAGGATAAAGTTACCATATGATCCAGACATCTCTCTCTTAGGTTACCGTATTTTGCCATGTATAATACGCACCTACATTTTTGGCCCAAACTTTCAGGAAAAAATCTTTTTAATTTTTTAATTCAAATTTTTATTTGTTTGCATCTAGGTACTTGTTTTTTGTATTATAAAGGAATTTTAGCTTTTATTTTTTAACATATTATGGTACAAGAAATTTTATGTACCGGCAACAAATTTACGATATTTATGCGTCATAGAAGGCCAAGAACTCTTCGTTGTTGCAAGTTTGTTGTAAGCTGCTCAACAAAACTAATTATCATATTCCAGGGTATTATTTTGCATACAGATATCGTTACTGATTTCTAGAGTTACACTTTTAACTCATAAGCATAAATAAAAGAATTAAAAACATTTATATAGATATGGAATTAGTACTACCTGTGTATAATGCGCATCCTTATTTTTTCCCTCACAAATTTGGGCAAAAATGTGTACATTATACCTGGTAAAATATGGAATATACCCAAGAGAATTGAAAACATATGTTTACACAAAAATGTTTACACAAATGTTCATAACAGCATTATTCATAATAGCCTAAAAGGTGGAAACAACCCAAATGTCCATTAGCTGATGAATGGATAAACAAAGTGTGATATATCCCTATATTTCTACAATGGAATATTATTCAGCCATAAAAATGAATGAAGCACTGATTTATGCTGCAACATAGATGAACCTTGATAACATTATGCTAAGTGAAAGAAGCCAGACACAAAAGATCACATA
>NW_017731480.1:635166-638874 GCF_001890085.2 Hipposideros armiger
AATATAGTACATGCCATAGGAATCCATTTTTTTTTTTGGTAAAAGTAATATGAATTCTAATATAATGTATGGAAAATGTTTTGCGTCGGACACAAAATATTTGCAATGCCTGTTCTGGGTGGGAAATTATTTGGGACTGAATTTGTTTTCTTTTTGAATTTTCTATTTTTCCTAAGTTATCTACAGTGAACATGTACTATTGAGGTAATAATTATTACCGTTTTTTTTTTTAACATTCCAAAATAGAATCATCCATGTAATAAGAAAGAACACAATAAAAAGCACTCCTCAGGACTGAAACAGAAATGCCAGTGTGTTACAGTGATAAGAGAGAGCCCAGATCCTAGAGCCAGGCTGGCCTGGAATTATCTAGATTCTGCTCCTTGCTCACAGTGTGACCTCAGGCAGGTCATTTACCATCTCAGATTCTGCATCTGTAAAACACAGAGTTGCCCTGAGGATTAGCAAAAATGTATGTAAATCACCCAACACAGTCTCTGGCACATACTATGCACTTAACCAAAGGTTAATCTTTATTGCTGCTGTTGTTGTAAATGCCAAGGAAATTGGCCTGGAAACCAGAAACAGATTTGTATTGCCAAGATGCGGCGTGGATTCATTGTTAAGATCTGGTTTTGTGTGTAATGTATCATCTTGTGAAATATAGAAAATGTCTATGGTTTCGCCACTTATCAAAATCTGTCACGTGTTACAGTTAGTACTTGTAGAGTATGTGCCCTTCCAGAGGGCTACAGAGGCAGTGCTTTCAATTTGGGTCATTTTAGGCCCTCCACAAGGGATTTTGTGCATAATAGTTACTCGGCACGCTGTGAATGGAGTGGAATTAGGGTTGCTTGCTGAGACTGTCCCTTCGCTGGACCTTTGCTTCTGAATGCACTTTATGGTGTGGCCCTGTGTTACTAGAAATCACTCAGGAAGATGAAGAGTGGCCAGGTTCTCCTAAATTTTAGGAATTAGAGATAGGGAGTTCCACTAATAAAAGAGTTGTTCTTTATTAGCTTTTACAACACATCAGGCCTTTTGAGGATATTCATATTATGAGTTGATATTTATTTATATTATGAGTTGCCTGTGTGCTGGGCACTGTGCTACTAAGTAGTTTCCTGCAGGTTTTGCCTTCATTAATATGACAGCTCTGTGACGTAGGAATTATTATTCCTCTTATAGATGAAGAGCCTAAGACCTAACCAGGGTAACATGTGTAGTAAATTCAATTGCGAGTTTGAACTTGATTTTATCTGATGTCATAATCTATGCTCTTAAATACTTCGCCACCCTACTTCCCCATTCCTTCCAATCAACAAGCTATATATATATCTTTAAAGTTGTGTTTCAGTGTGTCTCATTTGTTGCTGTCTACTTCATGGATTTTATTTAAATCCCTTAAAAAATATTGATGCCATGTGAAGCCTGGTTTTAACTGTATAAAACATTCTTGAAAAATCTGTTTTTCCTCAATTGAATTTTGGTTCTAAAACTGTATTATTGAATTATTTGTATAGTTACCACCCTGCCTTTGAGTTTTTAAGTTTTTGAGGGGTTATGTTTTACTCCTTTTTATATCCCATGCAAGCCATAATGCTTGCCCATAGTAGGTGGTCAACAAACAGTGAATTAAATTGCTTGTCCTTGTTGATCATACTAAAAAACAAATAAGAAATGATAATTTTCTCCTAATCTGTTGATTACTGATAGCAAACTTAAAAGCAACCCAGTCTCAACCCTTAGATCTACTGCAATCTGTCTAGGTTTGGGGGTACCCTTAGCCTCCATCAGCTGTGGTATGTCACAGTATTTAAGAACCGATATTTCCAAATGGCATATACGTATTAGTATTACACATGTATATAGTTATGCTCAGAACAAACCAATGTCACTCACTTGCATTCATATTTGCTTTCTTAATGTCCTATAACCTTGGATTCACACTGAGAGGGGCTGTGTGCATGTATATCATCTCTATTGTGTGCCAGCCAAAACAATACAGTTGAAAGTAAAAAAAAAAAAAATCCAGTTGATTCCCAGCTCTGCCACTCACCAGTTTTGTGACCTTAATCACATAGCTTACCCTCTCAGAAGCTCAGTTTCTATAAGATGGAGCTGGTAATATTTATCTCACAGCATTGTCAAGAAGGAGAAAATGAATGCATATGTGTGCAGAGCCTGTGGCACATGGTAGGCGTTCAGTAAATTCACAGAACACTGAAAAAAAAAAACCTCAAATTTTTTTTTTTTTTTTGTGAACCGACTGCCTTGCCTTCAGAAATTTCATGATCCTACTTTGAATAAATTTGAAGAACACTGAAACACAGACATGCGATTTTAAAAAAACAAGAAGGGGAGAAAAGCGATCACGAGTATTTACCTGCGCAATGTCAGGAAAAAGCCTCAGTTTACTGAAATTCAGATAGCACTCTTTAAGCAGTTCAACCTGAACTGATTGGAGGAGCACTTTTGTTTGCCTCAATAAAACACTAAAAATATTATTGAGCTATTCCACAGAGGAGATGCATACCTGGTAACGTGAGACTGTGTTTTCATTCAAGGCAAAACATAAACCAGTGTAAGAAAAACAGAAAGTGATAAGTAGCATAGCTATATTTTCCACAAACATATGGTAGATGTTTAAAATGAGGTATGTCAGCTATTAATTCCCCAGGTGCTTGCCTTAGTCTGAAAAATAAGGTGGTTCTACTGAGGGATTTCNCTGCACTGTACACTGTTATAGGTGAATTTTATGATATGTGGATTATATCTCAATTTTTTAATGGACATATACATATTTATATTACAAATATGATTTAAGAGGTAGCAATCCTTAATATACTAATAACCATTTTTAAAAAATGAAAAAGTTGTCTAAAAACTAAGACCCTCTCTCTCCCAAAACATCCTAGGATGTTTTATAATGACATTTACTCAGTTTCTTATGATAATTCCTCTACTATTTAAATAATCTCAAAACAGAAAAAGATGAACATCTTGATTTTATAAAGCCTGGTATCAAAAGATAAGACAAAAGATAAGCCATGAAAGAAAAAATGCATATGATCTTTTATAAATATAGATTAAGTCCTAAGTATAATATTAATAAGCCAAATTAAAAAATGTGTTTTCAAAATGCAGTAGAATCTGCTAGGATTTCTTACTGAAAATACAAAAATCTTTCAACATCAGAAAACCCATTAATATAATCATGTCAATAGAAAACCCCTATAATTATGTTAAATGCTGAAAACTTAGTAAAAGTTAACATCCATTTCTGATTTTTACATTCCTAATAAATAAGGAGTAAGAGAATATGATTAACATGAGAAAGAATATCAGCAAATAATACCTAGTATCATAAGGAACTTCAGAGATAGTCTCACTATAAATAAGAAACAACACTTTCTCAGCTTTCCTTGTAGTTGCTCTGGATATTCTAGTCAATGCAGCAAGGGGGGAAAAAAAAGAAACTGGAAATGTAAATACCAGAAAGGAGGAGAAAAACTTTCAATAATTTGCAAATGGTATAATTGCCTATATGAAAAAAAAAAATCAAATGACAAATTATTTAAAACAATGTGAATTCATTAGGTTACAAAATTAGTATACAATTATCAATAGCCTTTAACTTAGCATTAAGAGAATATAAGGAAGAAGAATCACAACAAAAATATGTCATATCAAATAACAACTTTATAA
>NW_017731480.1:642359-664859 GCF_001890085.2 Hipposideros armiger
CCAGGAAGAGCCCAATGATAATACCAACATGGGCCAGTGAAGTGATGTCCTCCACAACTAGACTGAAGAACAAAAGGACAGCAACTTGCCTGTTCCCCTCCCCCAATTTTCCAGTAAAATCTTTTAAAAAAGAAAAGAAAAGAAAAACAGTGTTTGAAAAATGAGAGAAGTGATATGAACATATTGCTAAATTAGATGTTTAGAAATATGTAATTATAAATTCCAGTAGATCTCCATGGACAAGTTGCATAATATTTAAGCAGCAATAGGTCAATTTTAGAAATCAGTGGATTTATATTTCTCACAAATATCTCAAGTGGAATATTAGTGTTTTAAAAATAATAATAGATAAATGATGTCATTCATTTCTAGGTTTTTTAAAACTTCAGTATACTTATAGTTTTTACCTTTGATGTTTTAACTTCTTATTTAATCGCCATCCTTTCAATCACCCTACCAATCCTCCCAGTGACTTGTGAGGTATTACCCCATTTTAGAGATGAGCAACCTGAGGCTCAGAGAGATTAGGTGACTTGCTGAGGGTCAAGCAGAAACTAAAGCTCAGTATTTTTCTGCAACTTTGTTGATGTTTATTGGCAAGTACAAAGCACATATGTAAATACAGACTGATCCTAACAGATTCGTAACAGATTTAAAATATAGTTCTTAACCCCATGCAAAGAAATATTTTCTTGGTGCTAAGCAGTAGAGGCAGTTTCAACAGATTTGTAAATAACAGAAATTGATTTCAAAATCAGGAGTCAGGGAATTGTTCATTGCTTTTGATATACAAAAAAAAACAAAAACAAAAACCAAAAAAAACCCACAAACGAAAAAACATAGGTCTATGAATCCTCTAAATTAAACTGCAAATTCTGCATCAGAGAAAAAGAGAGTTTGTTATACACTTCCATCTTAAACCCCAGTAAAATTAAGGGCATTTGGAAACCAGGAGCAATGGAGGTGGTAAGTAGTGTCCCTGGGGCTGCTTAGAGCCATCTGGCAACACATCATTGAAAGAAGGAAAGAACAGGAAGAATAAAAACGTTTAAAAGGCACAGGTCTAATACATGGGCTTTTAAAAACAGTTATTCTCACAAAAGCACATACAGATGGAGAGAGAAATTAGAGGCTCTTTGCGGATGACCACTGTTTCTCCAAGAGCGGAGAAACATTAACAGGCTGCTTTATTTAAAATCCCAGTAAGTGGATTAACTCATCCTTCTAAGAGGTTTAACTTCTGAGTCAGCTTGGGTGAGGAAGACAGTCAGGCACACTCAAAAGATCTAGCAGCGGTGCTCCGCATGGTTATTTAAGGATCCTGTGAGTGGCAGAAGGGCTATTTGATGACCCTTCCTAACTTCTTCAGCTGGGCCTCACCAGCCGCAGTTGAATCATTCGAGCCTGTCCATTGAGCAGTGCCTGTGTTGGTGGAGGCTCTGAATTATTACTTACTTAATTTCAAACTGCTTTACAAATGCCTTGAGGTGGCTTTTGTGGGCTTTTCTAGGAACTTTAGTTCCACCTTGATACTCACTCACTCATTCATTCCACAAATACTGTCAAGAACTTTCGTTATGAACCACCCTCCGTGCTAGGCACTGCAGACACAGGGGTGGATAAAAGGAATAGAGGCAGCTGCCCCGTGTGTCACTTACAGGCTGGTAATAGGACAGGTCAGGCACATGCCCAAAGAAGGAACCTAGGGAGACTTGAGAGTGCAGAGTAAGAGGGAATTGACCTAATCATAAAGGTTATAGCATCCATAAACTGTAGACCTGAAGCAGAAAGATGTGGGCGTTGGAGAGGTGAGGAGCAGGGCACAAGGGAAGAAGCCAGAAATAGCATGTGTGAAGGTCTTGTGGCCGGAAGAAGCAGGGGAGAGTTGAGAGTGTGGACCGAGGGGAGATAGCAATTGGACCGTAGAGCAACATGACTCTAGAGACTTCCATCCAGGTTATCTGTGCCTCGAATGCCATGATAAACATTTTGATCTTTAGCCTGAAAGCAATAGAAAGCCACTGAAGCATGTCAAGCAGTAGAGTGACAAGATCACAGCAGTCCCTTTGCAGTGATCGTTCTGACTCCAGTATGGAGAATAGATTGGAGGAGAGCCGAAGATCATACTCAGAAACTAGTTAGGGTGTATCATTTTTTTTTTAAACTCAGTCCTTTTAGTTAAATTTTAAGGTCCCTTATGTACCGAATATATCTTATCATAACTTTTTTTTTGTGCTATCGAACAGAAGTATTTTAGGTGTATGTGCTAATGAATAGAAGTTTATTTCTGTTTAAAAGCTTTTCATTGACAATTTCATGAAATGAATATCGTGAAAAAATGTTCCCGCCTGAAAACAAAAACAAAAACATATTCTCTTTATCTCAATACAATTAGTTTTATGTTCAGATTTTGTTTTCCTGTTTCTGCATGGTCCTCATATTCATATTGCAATCTCTGTGTCATATTCCATTGAGGTGTATTAAAATTTAATGACCTGTTGCTTCACATTTAGGTAAGAAGTTTTAATCAGGGATGACAGGATCAGTGAAATGCTGTCCAAATATATGCTTTTTCGGTTTTCAGCAATTGAAACTAAGTTGGGAGAGCATAGTCTGTCACTTTCAACCCCAATTATATGAAAATCCCCCTTTATGGAGAATGTAAAGTCTCCTAAGTATTTGTATTAAGAGTAATGCATGTTGCTTAGGCTGTTAAAGAAATATTGATTTCTGACCCTTAACTGGAATACTTAGCTTTCATTTTTCTTCTTTTTTACATAAATTGTGTATATTGTGTTCCCCTCGGGGAGAACTAAAAAGCATTCTGTGTAATGGAGGCTCCATTCTAGGATCTTATTGCTTTTGAGATGAATAAATGAAAGTCTTGCTATCATTGGAACAGACCTATTTTTTTTCCTATGCAATAAGGCACACAAGTAATACAGGGCTGAATTTGGCCTCAGAATTTCTGAAGTTCCAAGCCAGTTTCTTAGGGCCAAATTTAGCTTCCAGACTTCAGCTGATGAGAAGCTTTGCCACATAAGCCATCTAATTTTTGTTCAGCAAAAAACTCCTTGGATGATTTTAATTTTGAAACTTGTATTACCAGATGATGCTTAAGCATTTCTTAGGAATTGACTGCAAACATTTGCTCAGAAAACAGTGTACCTTACAGGTACTTTATAGCCAGCCTTTGAGGTATTAGAATGAAATGGGTTGGCCCCAAAACATTTCAGTATGCTCTAGGAAATGAAATACGGCCAAAGAGGTTTTTATGTTCTCGGACTATTCCTTTTTTCCATTACTAGCCAGAGGCAAGTAAATCAACTTTATATCTCCTCTCTATTTTATTTTTATCAACTTCTTAGGAAGTTTGAGGGGGTTTTGCCTATTCCTTGAACACATAAAATGGGAAAATTAAACCTTTTAAATGTTTCTTACCTATTTATCTGTTGATGCGATGTCACTTTAAACACACTTAATATTACTGATTAATTTAATTACACATACTGTAGTTGCATTAGCACATTTTCTATTATCTGTTCTAATGCGATGCAGTGCCCTCTCGCAGCCACCTTTAACTTAGAGCTTTAATTGCTTTCCCCTAAGCCTCAGCTCATGTTTGATTGATCTGATTTCTTTGTATAAAGATTCTCTAGTTTATGATGTGTACACAAGTCATTAAGTTGGTGTTGATGTTTATGCAGTGAACCTGCCAACTGGTTACAGCAGACATCCCTTTATGAATTTATGACGGGGCAATAAAGACAAGTGTCAGAAGCCCCTTGTCTGGGCGAGGAATCACTTTCCTTGTGCTATGTGTTTGGGGACAGTAATATGGACACTTCCACTAATTTGTATAGCAAAGGGTGATGTTGACATCTAGATTTGTGAAATTGTGAGCATGTCTAATTTACTGCAGTGAGAATATGTCGAGAGAGAGAGAGAGAGAGAGAGAGAGAGAGAGAGAGAGAGAGAGAGAGAGAGGGAGAGACCCTTTAAATGTTTGTACTTTGAAATGAAATTATACGATATTCAAGGATTTTAACCAGGAATTTGTTCTTTGTCAACCTGACTGGGTATATATTGGTTGTTATTATCGAGTCTGTGTCAATAATATAAAATTAATCAGCTGAGACAAGTAAAAGAAACAGTTGAAGAGGAGGGCAGTGTATCATTTTCTTTTATCTATACTTTTTTTTTATTGCAAAAATAGACCCAAAAAGACAAATATCCTTTTCAAGTACTATATGACATACGCAGCTGAAGTTTATGGTGTTTTTTTTTTTCATCATGAGCTCTTTAAAGATTATAGGCGTGAGTTTAATTCACTAACTGTTTTGTAGACACAAGTCTTCCTGACTGACAGCACAAAGCTGCTAATTTAAAATATATACATACACACACACACACACACACACACACACACACACACACATATATATAATGTTGTCTTAGTACTGGTTTGTTATCTTCACCTTTTCACTTACTAATATTTGAAATTAGAAGTCAGAGAAGTTTATTCTTAATGTTAATGTAAAGCACAGAGGATTTACCTCAAAGTATTATATATTTCAAACTATCCTGGGCGTGTGTCAGTTTGTCTTCATATAAATGATACCTGCAAATAATCAGAGAATTAAGATAAAACGTAAGCGCTCCCAAACATAAGATGAGCAAGCCAAACAAGGGAAAAAAACCACTTTCCTAGTTAAGGAAAAGGCGGGATGATCAGGGAGGTGGAGAGAAGGAAGGAAGGAAGGTATTCCAGATGGTTCTGAAATGTGTGCGTAGAGGAGAAGATTCTCAAATGTCATGTGGTTTTCTGAAGAGACAAAAACAGGACTTTCATGTTGATGACAGAGAAGATAAACTGGAAGTGAGATAGTGAAATTCATTTTATCTATGCTTCCTCCCAGTCCTCACCCTTAGTAGAAGCTCTTTCTCTTCACACTGAGAAAATTTAGATAATTAAATGCACTTAAGAGCGCAGACTGAGAGAAGACATACAACAATGTCTAATAGCAAGGTTGTGCTACTATTTACAAATGAAAATGACTAAAATATTATAGTCTCACAATGCCTCCAGCAAATAATGAAAAGAAAAGAGTAAGTTATGGCCAGTTTACATTTCAGTATGAGAAACAACCTGAAGACTACTGGCTTTGCTGTGTAGTAGTCATCTATTCAATGGAAACATTTTTACCGGGATCCTCCACTATCAAGTTCTGAGTTAAGCACATGCAGAATACAGAGCTGTGTGAAGTAATGGTTCCTTTCGTTGGGGACCTTACTCTCTTGTTGGGGAAGCAAGACCCCCAGTATCCATCATGCAAGGCAGTGTGTGATCTCTCCTACTTGAGTGACATAGACGAAGTGTGACCCAGATATCAGCTGATTTCTTTGCCCACACAAGTGAATCTGTTTTAAACCTACACCAACTTGATGCACAATTCTGCCACTTCATCAGCATCTCAAAAAATTCAACCATATAAGGGTTTTTGAATTCTCTAGTTTTACTGAAGATCTGTAGTGATGTGGGGAGGTGTCACATCACAGAGCCCATGTCACTTGAAAAATTCTCTCTTACCCATCTCATCCCCAAGTAGCCCCTCTTAACCTTACTTATCTTTCCATCTCTTCTCCTAGGCAGCTCTCAACACGGCTTGTCAGCCCTTTATTACGCAGCTACGCTGCCGGCTTTGACAAGAAACTTGGCTGCCACTAGACACCAGGCCTGGGAGATTTATTTCAACCCCTATTACCCAACCCCCAAGCTTATCAAAGACCCTTTTCAATAGAGCTGATTCTTCCCACAAAGCAATTATTTATCAACATCTAAAAAAAAAATTCTCCATATGACTTTTTAGGAAAACAAAGAATCGCTTCAAAGTCATGATCAAAGAAGATCTTGAAGAATGGTGTATCAATCAGAATCGGCTATGTTATGCCATTCGACAAATAGCACGGAAATCTCAGTTGCTCAACGTAATAAGAATTTATTTCTTGGGTGCACAGAGTCAGCAGTAAGTTCACGCTACTCCCTGAGGCAGCTGTCCTCCATATGCAAGCTCAGCAAGTAAGGTTTCTTCCATCTTGTGGCACCTCAGTCTCAGCAAGTACCTCCACGATTGCAGCAGCGAGAGAGAGGGCCTGGGATGTTCACATCAGCGAGTTCTTCAGCCCCCAGATGGCACACCCCCTCAGTCACAGTCATTTGTCTAGAGATAGTCACATGGTCCTGTCCAATTCATGAGGAAGGGAGATACAGAGGGGGCTGCGAAGCACAGGGTTCCATGTGTAGAAAAATGGAAGGAGAGCCCAGACTAATGGTGAGCCTCTGAAGCATCTACAAGGTGAGAAGTGTTTTGATGGCAGTGATATCAGAATAAAGTGGACAAAGAAGTCAGTGTGGTTTGGTTAGGATTTTACATATGTTTCGTAGAGTGGTAGGATATAAGTTTAGAGAGATAGGTTAAGGCCCGATTGTGAAAGGCCTTTGCATGCAGGCCAAGAATCTGTTTTATTAGTGACATGAAGCTATGCAAGTTTTGGGAAGGGTATGAGTGATTCATGCAGTATCTTGTGTGGATGCTGGAGGTGATTGCTGGGGCCGAATTGTAGTCAGATTTCGAGACATGAACACCAATGAAAGATTTTCTTCTAAATTGGCAAAGTATGAAGTAACACCCAAATTCTGGTGTTCCTAGGGAAAATGTAAATTTTCTAATTCATCTCCCCACTGTGCATGCCCCAATCAAAGATTTTATGTGTGCCCTCTCTCACCTTGCTTACTTTGATCAACCAAGATGCCTTTCAAGCACCTACCACTTTTGAGACCCATTCACAGACAAATAAGATGAGAATAACTGCACATTACAGAAAACGTGTATTTAGAAATGCTGGTGATATTTGTGAGCATTTAAAATGTGTTAAGGTATCAGGAATCAGCTACATTAAGATGACAGCATTTATGTGGAAAGCTCCAACTATGTGGCAGAGAACTGGAAACAATGAAGGATGTTGATTTGTGACTCTATTGCCTAATGTGAATAAATACATAGCTGCTATGTGTGATGTGCTTATTATGAGCCAGACACCATGTCCATACCTCCATTCTTTAAGATGGCCCTCAAGACACAGGATGGTCTGACCCCTGCTTCCTCTCCAGCCCTACCATGCACGCAGCCCCTCCCTCTGCTGTAGGACTCTGGTCTCCTTGCTCTGAGGTCACTCAAGTCTCTGCTCAAATGTCACCTTCCCTAAATGCTCTCCCTGATCACCCTCTAGAAAAGATCAGCATTCCCAGTCACTTTCTATCTCATTATAGAAGTGACCTTAATGAAGTTTTTCTTCATAAAACTTATCACCTCCAGGCAGATTATATATGTTGTGTTGATTGCCTGTGTCACCTATCAGACTATACGTTTCATGAGGTCAGGGATTTGTTTCTTCTGTTTACTGCTGTACTCCCAGTGCCTGTAACAGCTCCTGACACTCAATAACTGTTTGTTCAATTTAATTAGTGACTTATTTGAACCTCCTAAGACCCCTATGAGGTAGGCATCATTAATTTTCCCCTTTTATGAGTGAAGAACCTTAGTCCTAGAGTGTGATTCAGTAGCCTCTTCAGAGCCTCACAGTTATTAATCCATGGAGCTAAGATGAAAAGCCAGGACCGTCTGATTCCAGAGCTTGTATATTTTGCTGTCATATTCTCCTGATGATCGTATATTCACAGCCTGGTCATTAAAAGTCAGCGTAAAAATGATTCTTTAAGAATCTAAACATTCAGTGTATAGGCTTGAGCCATTTCTCTGACATGAACATATATTTATTGAGAACAAGATAAATAGGTCTATATGTATGAGAAAGTAAATGGAGCCTTCCCCTCCTCCCCCCTCAAAAAAGGTGTCTTGTGGAGCTAATAGAGGGTCACCCTAAAGAGCACATTTGCTTACATGGGCCAAATGTTTCCTCCTGCAGAGTGGGCTGCTTCCCAAAGAATTAGCCTCTCTCAAAATGAATTATTAACCCCAGCATCCTGGCCAAATTCCCACTTGGATAATCTAGGAACTGTTCGAAACTTGGAATCTATTGAAATTAGCCTGGCTTGATTGCAGTCTCTGCATTAATTGTGATATAATAGAGTTTCTCCAGAGATTTGTGCATATATTATTCTAATTTGTATAGACTGGCTTTGTCTCTTAAAATTTTTAGTTTCTTTTTCCCCTTGTGAAATGTGGCCTGAATTTCTTTATAAGTTTTTTTTTTTTTAAAGTTTGCTGCATGAATACTATGAACTCCTTTTTCTTTGGACTTGGCAAACCTTTTCTGCACTTGAATGACTAGTTAGTCTCTTGGTCATTATCACAGTGCGTTGCAGACATTAGCCACTAGAAACTTCCAGATTTCTAACTCTTCTGCACAAGTGCACATGTAGCCTCGGTGGAGACAACAGTTACTCGATGCAACTTCTCTAATTGTTTCTTTAAAGTTCCCTGCCCTCAAGGAGCGTATGTTCCAGTGGGAGGCACATCTGTATTTTAAAGTTTAAAATAGCTGACCTAATGGTGGAACTATTTAGGACGGTCCCACTCATCCTAAAATTATGGCTATTAATTTCTTTAGACAATTTTGTTAAGTGATGTGATTGTTTATTTGTCTTGGCCATTAGCAAGCTTATAATGTCACTTGCATTCTGGAGAGACAGAGAGATACAAAGTTAGTTAAACTAAAAAATCATTTTGCTTAGGTGAAACTAAAAGAAATACCTTGGAAAGCCATTGTGTTGCATGCCTTGGGTGGCAACTATAGATCCCATATAATTAATCAAATCTTGCCAACAACGTGTGGTTATTTCTTTCTGTAAGTTGGCCTTTCTTGCCTTTAATTCTGCTTGGATCACAAACAAGCGATAAGTCGCTGCATTCAGTTCTTTACCTCTATCGAGTGAGATTAGACAACGGATATAAGCCATGTGCACTTAGAACTTTAGCAGCTAATATTAGAAAAATGCTTTGAAAAGGACAGATGGAAAGAGCTATAAATGCAATTGCTAATAGATTTATGTGCTTGCTCACTCTCTCTCCTTCCAACCTATTTCTACCAGTACTTTCCAAAAAATTTCCCAGGGCTCCACCTGAAGTGTGACCCGATGGCACCATAGCACATGTGTTTCCTGAGTCAGTTGAGTGTTTCCAAAATGTATCTACGCTTTAAATTCAAATGTTTATCCACTAGGGTATGAAATCATGGAAAGTGTTACTGCCTTAGTGTGACAGTCATATTACTTCTGCCTAGACTATTGTTGTAAGTTCTGTGGGACTTTCTACAGGTTTCCTCACCCCCACCCCCACTATATCTTAGTCAGTATGGGCCTATAACTATATAATTCTTTGTGGGAATAAACAATTCAGATTTTTTTTTAAAGATTTTTTTATTGGGGAATTGGGGGAGGGGAACAGCATTGGGGAATCGGGGAACAAGAACAGACAAGTTGCTGTCCTTTTGTTCTTCAGTCTAGTTGTGGAGGACGTTGCTTCACTGGCCCATGTTGGTATTATCATCATTGTACTCTTCCTGGCTCAGGCAATCGGTTGTCGGCCACTGGACGGCTGCTCTCGGCGGCTCATGGCAGTTCACTAAAGCTCACGCCCGCTGCTGGCCAGCCCCACTGCAGCGACGCCATCGCCGGCGACTCATGGCAGCCCAACTCCAGGTCAAGCTGTTGTTCACCATCTTAGCTGTAGAGGGCACAGCATCACTGGCCCTCGTGTGGGATCTGAACCGGGGCCCTGCTGCTCGGCGCTGGCATCCCAAGCCAACTCCTAACTAACACACCACTCGGCCGGCCCCAACAATTCAGATTTTTAATAGTGTAAATAAATTGATAGATGGTATGCCTTTAAATCTGTGACATGCGGAAACTTTCCATCCCCTTGCCATTAGTCTTCGTCCAACTAGGTGGTTCTGACTATTAATGTGAAAATGTAAAAGTCTAAACACTGCTATTTCTCCTACTTCTGTTGTGCACTTGAAATGAGACACTTCATGCATCCTTCTGTCTCACCTTAAGCACTGAAAAATATTAATTCATTTACCAAGTATTTATTGAGCTTAAACTGCTCTCCCAAGCACTTTTCTAGAAGCTGGGTATACAGCAGTGAACAAAACACAGAAGTGAAAACCCAGGGCCTCCTTACTGAACCCATCAGAATGTTTCATTTGGCGTGTCTCATAAAGATTTAAATTTGTTCATAAAAAATTAGAAGAGCATTAGTCCATTGGGGGAATTAATTGTTTTGTGAGAACATTCTTATGAGTATGACAGAACACAACATTAGCAACTAGCAAACTTCCTTAGGAATTCAATTTATACTTACTATGAATTGTATTCTGCGATGCCCAAGGAGTGAAAGAATGTGATGTTGCCAGAGAGTGGTTCTAGCTTTTGTAACATCTTTAGCATTCCAATCACTTAAAATGAAAAGAGAGGATGTGTTTAGGAGCTTAAGGAAAAGAAGAGAGAGGGTAACTGGTCAAATGCCAGAATGTCAGTCTCATTGTCACTGTTTGTCCATTGCTCCAGACACCTGGCTTGTTAACTATCTAGATAGCCCAGGACCTGGCAGCTAGTCATCAATGTTTGTAGAATCGCACAGATTTCACTATGATAAAAATGCACATAAATTTATTTATTCCTTATAATAGTATATATTCCAGGTGACTTCAAAATTGTCTGGTAAGGTTAGAAAAAAGATGAAGACCTTATAAAGCAGTGGTTTATACATTTCTTTCTGAACTTCCTTCTTGTATTGTACACTGTGTGAAAACTTTAAATGCTTAAATATCTGAATTGAAAAAGTCTTTCCTTTGGTTTCTGCCATGTCAGACTTGATACTCAGTGGATAGTGATTGTCAGCTGGGACTGTCCAAAGCAGGAGAGCTTGTCAGTCTAGTTCCTCCAATATCCAGAACAAATCCAAGTTCTGGTCTTATATGGGGGAATCAAAGTCATGAGTTGGATGGTGATTTTTGTACACATTTTGACCTCTTTGAGATATTTTTTGGCTCCTCTCCATTTACCTCATGCTAAAAACTGCCCTTCCTTACCTCTTCTAAGAAAATGTCCTTATTTAGATAAAGCATAATCAATATTTTAATGATATATATATATATATAAGAATAATATGTTAGATTTACTTAATGATTTTCTGCTAGAATCTAAAGGCCATTTGTGGCTTATTGCTTGCCATGTGGCAATCCTTAAGTGTTTTGCTATTTTTTCAGAGAACTAAACCCACTCAGCTTATGTTGCATGAGGGTATATTTCTAATTACTCAAATGAGAGTATTTAAATTATTTAAATATTTAAATAATGCATATGATTCACTCAGTGACACATGAGTAGTGAACGTACCTTCAGATTTAAAACTACCTCATTTTGAATGAAAACCAGCATTCTGTATGGCCCACTGGTCAGCTCACCTTGCCTGAAATATTACATCTCTTTGTATTATGGTAGCATATGGGTCAAACTCAAGTTCATCTGACAGAAATGCAACATACCAGGCAAGTATCAGAATTGTTAGAGGGCTCTGTCTATCATGTAAAAGAGCCGTGGGTGATATCCAAACTATTTAACAGTCACCAACAATCAGAATGGTTGCTCAGCTAATCAGAACAGATGCCATACTGGTTCATACCAGTTGACTTCAGCTACATTAAAGGTTTGTCCTTTTAAAGTCCAATTCTTGTGGAGACATCATTTTCAGGACTTCTTAAATCTTTGTAAGAAATATTTTCAGGCAAAAATAGAATTATTTGTTTCTAAGTATGTAAAGATATCAGGAGGAATAAGAAGTAGCTGTTGCTTTCTATGAAATCTTACCACTTAATGGATTGAAAAAATATGGCCAGTGCAGTAATTTCACAGTCATATTTTAAATCTGTTCCTTATTATATCTGTTTCTTTTATCCAAATCGATAAGCAGATGCAAACATAGTAGAGCGGTAATTAAAAGAATACTTTCTGCTGAGGTCAACTTGGCTACCCAAGCTAAGAGGAGCCTTTTCTCAGTATCTTCTGATTTGCTGTCCAAATTAGGGAGAAAATAGCCACATACAAACATTTAAATATTAGCATACATATCCTTATTATTTTGCCATGGAGTCTTATTTTTTGTGTCTGTATTTTCTTTTAGTCCATACATTTCTAATTTAATTTGGATTAATTTAGCATAGCATTTAATTATGGTGGTAAAGGTTAAATACTATCAAATGATTTGATATTTCAATATGTAATCACTTTTATCTTGAATGAGTGAATGTTTAGCCAGTAGATATCCCAAGTCATGAATACATATACTTTTATATAATACATATATATTTTTCATTTTGCTTGGTTAGATAGTTTATGATCTTATATTCTTAATTATCAGAAGAAACATCTACAGGTATGTTGAAAAGACATTTTGAAGATGTTCTACTTACTGATGGGTTAATTTGCTCTAAATACAATTGGAAACTCACAAAATGATTTTTTTTAATCTGCTTAGAAACACTGTATTTAAAGTATTGGTGTGTTTGAAAGCTGAGGTAAAAGAGTAACAGGGCCAGTGTTATGCACAAAGATAAATGTTGTGGTGGTACCTTGTTCTGTCTCCATCTTGATTTAGTTAACTTACACTAAACAGCCTGCTCTAAAAAAAGGAAGGAAAAACAAATTGATAAGATAAAACTGTGGGGAATTCCAAAATAAATACTGCTAACTGACATTTTTTTGATGGCTCCAGTTAAGACCTTTTTGTTAATGTTTGCAATTGGTTGCTTTATTTACAAGTACAGTGCATAACGAAGGTAAACACTTAGGTAATGCCTTTGTCTCACTTTTTGTATTTTGTGAACAGACTGATAATGATCTTCCCCCTATATTAAAAAAAATAATAAATTCCAAAACATTTTAAGAATATGAGACGATAGTTAAAGAGGAAAAAAGTCAAGTTTTTTTTTTCAGTATAACCTCCCTTTTTTAAAGTATCCATCTAAGTGTCCAATGCTCACTTTGATACCAAAAAAAGCTCTCTATATATTAGAAAAAGAAGCCAGTTCATAGCCTCTAAGCTAAGTTCCTAATGAGCTTTTCTCTTGGTGAACTGTAAAATGAAAGAATTGACTTTTATGAAGTTCTGTTTCATCATAGCCACCCTGATTAAAACCTTCAAAATATGCTGCAAAAATATGGTCAGTCACTATCAAGGTTCTCTTTTTAACCACTGTTGTTCATCACAAGAAGTCATTAGTTTACAGCTATTTCCTTCTTGTTTTTATGACTTTTTAACTTATCATTAACCCCATGCTCTTATCCTGTACTCTGAGATGAGCAAAGAAGATAATATCCACAACATTTCCATTGCTTACTCTAGAGATAATAACCTTTTTGAAAAAAAGATAACCTTCTGTTTCTTTAAACAACTCCTTCCTCTTTAAATCCATGTTAGCTTTCTCTTGTCAAATTGGACTTTTAGTGTGTTCTTAAAGGAAATGAGACAAAATTATTTATAGCAGAGTCCCTGTAAATAAAATTAATCTAAACGTACTGGGATTGTTTATGATAGCTTGTACACTTGCTTAATATTTCTTAATATTTACCCCACATTTTTTTATCCAGACTTATTTTCATGTTATTAAAATCTGTAATGGACGAATTACTAATCCTCATTTCCTTGTAACTCGGTTTCATATGGCACTGTCTGAACCTGTTAAGTCGGATTGTTGTCATAAGATTAGATACAAGTATCTTAGTTGTCTAGACATTATATAACTCATTATTACCACATTCTTCAGACCCTTTAAAGCAACCCCTCAGCCTTTTTAATCAGGAGAAATTAAGTATTACTAAAAAGTCTCACACGCTTATTTCTTTTCCACAGCTTCTTAGTGTCACCGTCTGAATTTGCCAGTTTCTACTCAGTTCTCTACATATATAAACTTTTACTCATTTTAAATAATGGCTGATTTTCACTGTGTCACTTTTTGATACGTGTAAGAGGTTGGTATTGTCTGCCTCGTTGAGTGTCTCCTTCCTTTAAATCTCCCTTCTCATTTGCTATCGAGGTTTCGCCTCAATCAACCTCACTTTTTTTCGTTTCAAAATAGTACTTTTAAGATGCAAAGAATTCACTTCTTTGCATTGTCAGCCTTGATTAATTCAACATGCATTTATTGATATACCTCTTGCACACCTGGCAGTGAACAAAATTCTGGAAGTAAAATGTGGATAGCCAGTCTATCTAGCTCTTAAGGAGCATAGAATCTAAGAAGAAAGATATAGACCAAAGAAGTGTCTTACAATACAGTGTGACAAAAGGGGAAAATTATAGGGTAACATAGGAATGTTTAGGATATAGATGCTAACTAACTTACAGGGTAAAATCTGGCTATTGGTATCTGTAATTCTTAGGTAGAAATAAAATGTTATATAAGAAATGTTCTTCGCGATTATATGTGTAAAATTTCTTCTTGCTGGAAAAATCAGGAACATCTTAAAAATGGAGGGGGCCATCTAAGTTTGAGCAAGCCACTTCATCTCAGTTGGCCTCAGACATAAAATGAGAAGGTTTGAATTAGATGGCCTCTGATGTCCTTTCTGGTCCTAAAACTCTGAGTCTGTGAGTTTTTCTTTTGCAGTTCACTGAAAAATCTAAATAGCTTAAACCTGTTTTGAAATATATTTCAACAAATGATCCATAAAATAAATAAGCACAAAATTCAATTTTTTGGAAAAGTGGTCTGGCTGTAGAGCTGAGTGGCCCCATAAAATATTAATTTTGTCGTAGTGTGGAAATGTGAAATGATTGTTAGATGAGTCACGGCCTTATTTGTGGCCTTTGGCTCATTTGGTAAGAGTACCCATTAGCCACGAAGGCAGCATAACATGCATGACCAAGCCGCTCATGGGAGCATCCTAGCATATGTTAAATAAAAATTATCTTTCTTTAACCTTAGGAATAGATTTCTGTTATTTTCAAAATAAGACTTCATTCAGCTTTAAAGTCTCAGTCAATAGGAAAATAATTACAGTAATACCTTTTATCGGCAGGGGGTACATTCCAAGACCCCCAGTGGAGGCCTGAAACTCCAGGTAGCATTGAACCCTATATATACTATGTTTTTTTCCCCGTACATACATACCTATGATAAAGTTTAATTTATAAATTAGGCACAGTAAGAGATGAACAGCAGCTAATAACAAAATAGAACAATTATAACAATATGCTATAATACAAATTATAGGATTGTGGTTTCTGTTTCTCAAAATATTTTATTGTACTATACTCACCCTTCTTCTTATGATGACATGAGACAATACATTGCCTACGTGATGAGATGAAGTGAGGTACTTAGAATGTATTAGTATTACCAGGATTTTCTGTTTAATATTTTCATACTGCACTTGACCATGGGTAACTGAAATGTGGAAAGCGAAACCACGGATAAGGAGGAACTACTATAAATTCGTGGTACTGAAAATTGAGTCCTTTTTTTAAATTGTGTTTTTTATTGTGTTTTTCTAATACATATATATGTATTTTTTACCTTCTTGGACGTTTATAAATAGGATGAGTGTTGATGGTATTTGACCATCCCTTAATTTCGTCACTCCTGCCCATGTGAATTCCCTCTGTACTTTTAGAGTATGTATGTGTGGAACATTCCTCTTTGCAGATGCAAAAAATGTTTCTCCCTTGTCCTAAGGCACTGAGTTTTTTCCTTTTAGTCATTAACTTTGGCTTCATAAAATAATTCCTTTTCCATTTTTCTATTTTATCTATATCTTGATAATAATAAATTTAATAACTGTTCTTAAAATCTCTGCATGGTTTTCCATCAGGCTCATTTGGTATTCCTTTGGCTTATCTAGAGAAGAGTGTGTGTTTCTCTTTACTCTTTTTAATGAAGCCTTCCTACTGTGGCTCTAAATATCAACCAAACATATTAATCTCTTAGGATCTGGCTATTATTAAAATCCCTCCAACCTTTTCTGAATTTTAAAAGATGTGATTATTATAATTCAATCTATTTACTTCCATGTGAACTCAAATGGAAATGAATTTCCTGAAATAGCCACATTTTCCTCCTCCCAAATATACATCTGGCATTTAAAAGAAAAAAAAAAAAAAGCTAGCTAATTTGAATCTGAAATCTGGGTTTCCATGACACCAAACATCTGGATGGAAAGTGAAAAATCTAGTAGATGTTTTCAAATACCCAAATATTGTGTCAGTAAACCAGTTAAATGACTGTCTGAGTTTTTCCATTTTTATCTGGGTATTTATGCATCAGATACATGGCACCATCAGTCTTCTCTAAGAGAAAACAATATCAATTTCAGAAATAATGCATTCACAAACAACTGTTATCGAGCACTTATTATATAGGAAACACTGTGCTCAGTGCTGTAGAGTTCAAAGTTAAAGTCTTGAGCTTTATCCGCAAATGATATGCAGTCCAGTGAGGGTTATAACACAAGTGTACATGTATATATAAAAGATTATGTGGCGTGAATAACACTATGAGAGAGGAGAGAGGAAAGCACTGTGGAATTTAGAGGGGGGTGTGGAGCGACTACTGGCTGGGGAGGGTTTTCCACTATATCTGATGTTTGGACTGGCCTCGATGGTCATGCCAGAATCATGGAAATGCAGGGGAGTGTTGTGATCACACGAGTTTTGAAATACACTTTCCTTCAGCAGCTGGGAATTTTACTGAAATCAAATAACCCTAAATTAGCCAGATGATTACAACAATTTTTGTGTCATTTTACATTATCACAGCCTTTGGTTTCTGGAAGGTTTTGGAGTCGAAGTGTGTTTCTCAGGTATTTTGGTTAGTTAATTTACATTCATCTTCCTTAAGAGTGCTAACTTTACACAAGGAACATACTGAAATTTACTTTCTATATGGTCATTTTAAGACACATCATAAAAATTCTACCTTATACTTTGCTTTTCTACTTTAGATACAACATTTTCACAGCCCCCGTATACATTGCATACTTAAACCTCTATCTTCCAAGTTAGATGACTTTTTTTTACCTTGTGGGATCCCAACTCTGATAAACTTTTTTTAATGCCATATTCTCAAGATTTTTGCTATGTGTGATCAGAGTCTGTAGGTATAGATTAAAGTAAAAATGGTTCATTTCATTCTTTTTTCCTCCTCCTCCTCCTCTTCTTCCTTCTCCTTTTGGTTAAACAATAAATAATCACTTTTAGCTGGGGCGGGGGTAGGGGGGGGAAGGGAGTAAACTGAGAAAATTCCAGATAATCTAAATTATACCATGTGTATTAGGACAAATTTATTGGCGCAAGTCATTGAAAGATAAAGGGTGGCTGATTTTAGGTAAAGCTGGATCCAAGTGCAGAAATGACATCAGGGATCTATTCTTTATTTCTGTTGACTCTGCCCTTGTCTGCCTGGGCTTTGCTCCCAATCCAGCTCTCTCTACTTGGTGGCAAGAGTGGCCATTGGCAACTCCAGTTGTGCATTCTGCTGGTTTAGTTACCCCTGGACTGACTGTCCTTGCTAACTCCCATTAACCTTATCTGGGTTCCATCTTCATTGCTGCCAGGATGATTAACTGTATCGATTGACTAAGCCTGGTCACTTGGCCACTCCTGAGCACATCCCTAAAGTAAAATCAGGATACTATTGCCAAAAGAAAAGGGAAATGGTACTTCAGTGAAAAACTTCATGTTAGAGTGGGAAAGTCCCCCTTAAATGTCAGGACAGCAGGTGGTTATCCCAGCTCTCACCACTGCCTGTTTCTAGGAATTGGCATATATTACTTAAGCTGTGTGAATCTTGGTTTCCTCATCTATATAAATTGGGCCCCAGGCCAAGTTTCTGTCAAAAGACTTTTTGACTCTAATACTTTGTGTTTCTGATCTCAAGAGCTAGAGAAAAGGATACGACACCCAGAAAATGCAGATTTACAAATAGTAACACAAAGCAAGAGATACATCATATTTCGTGTAGAAGTGCCTTAGGAATAAACAGGAAGTTAACTTGGCAGAAGAAGAGCAAAGGGTTTTTACTGCATCCTGTGGAGTGATTAGAAGCTCAGGCAACTTGAGGGGGGGTGTGTGTGTGTGTGTGTGTGTGTGTGTGTGTGTGTGTGTGTGTGTGTCTGTGTCAGAGGAAGAGTCAGTGAGATTCACCATTAACTATCACAAATCTTATTATTATAATCTCTATGGATCTTATATAACCCATATATGGTTTTGTTAATCTCTTAATTTTAGTATTATAGAGACTGGGTCTCAGGCACAGACTTACTGACAAAGCTTAAGTGAGAACTTACGTCTATTTTTTTTCCCCATTCTTTCTACAAGTAGAGACACTGAGACAGAGTAGGGGAGAAATACACAAGTTTAAAAAAGCCAGGGTTTTACCTTCAGAAAGTTACACTTTATAAAGATAAGATATGTAATAAGACATGACAATGAAAGGCTAAAAACTATAAATATCAAATAAATTCTACAGGAATTTCGTGAAAAGGAGATTACCTCCAACTACGAGGACGTGATGGGTTTTAAATATCTTAATTGTTTCTTGTTTCAGCTTCAAATTTCATTTGTAGTATATATTCTAGTCCTAGCATAGGGATTCTTATTTACATAAGAAAAAGGTGTTAAATTAATGACCACTGAATACAATTGACATTCAGGAAGATGCACTTATTTATTCAGGGTCCACATCTACGTGTACCCCAGTTCAGTAAGCATGGTCCTAGAGCCATAAGTGACATTTGCCCAATGCACTTTCGTTGTTCACCTTAGGGAAATTGCTTAGAGGGCTTCATATACAAGCGGCATTATCAGAATCCAGGTCACCCGGATGAACTCTATAAAATATATGGTATCTTGGAGGAGACTGAAGCAAAGAAGTGCTAATCATAATGCTCAGTTTCCAAGTATTTATTCAAACTAAGATCTTGCCTAACAAGTTACTTGATCATTTGTCTTAATGATTGTGTTACACGTCACCACAGAAGTAATTTCACAAATTGCACATTGTTCTTCAGAGAGCTTATCTAGTAAACTTTATAGACCAGTAAGTGAGTCAGACTCACATGGTAGCAAAGTAACTTCAGAGGCAGGGCAGATCCTAAGAGATATTTAGATATTTCAAAAATATCCAGTGGGGGGGGAGCGGAAATTATCCAGTGAAAGAGTTACCAAAACATAAGAGAATATCTAATTATATAAAAATGTTAAATTACTATTAAAACATATAGAGTATATAAGTTAGTTACCTTACAATAAATTAATTATAATTTTTAAATTGATATTGTATTTTTAAAAAACTGCTAAAAATATTACACATGCAGACAATATAGGAATATATAAACAAAAAGTAAAAGCCTCCATCTCTGTGCCCTACACAACATGAACCATTAGCCAGTGTGTGCTTTTCTAGATGTTTTTCCTGACTACAATCACAGATATGTGTATGTTAAATTTTATTTATTTGTTTATGTATTTATTTATTTTACAAATTGATAATACATATAGTTCTATAGTTTGCTTTTTTTTTTTTTACTCAACATATGGGTATACCTTTTCATGAGCACTTCACATTTTCTTTACCTGTGATCCAGTTGATAGACATCTAGAGTATTTCCAATTTTTTATCCTTTCAAATACTACCTTTTACATTTTATTTTGTACTTCTAATTCATGAGATGATTAGAAGTATCACTTGAAGTATTTTAAGATCTAAGTATAAATTCTTTTAACAAAGAATAAAGTTTATGATAAATCGGCTGTCCTTTGGACATCATTGGAGAAGGGTTAATCACAAAAGAAGATTATTATTAAGTGGTTTTACCCAAAAATTGTTCCCATGATATAATCAGAGGATATAGTAGATCTAATTCCATGTACTTGATAAAGTAAGTAAACCCCAAAAGGGGCATGGTTAAGGGGGGAAGGACAAGGAGGCCTAACTAAGGTCAGCATTTGTTTTTTAATTGAAGTAACATTAATAACATTATATAAGTTTCAGGTGTACAACATTAGCATTCAATATCTGTATACACTATAGCGTGCTCACCACCAAAAGTCTAGTTTCCATCCATCACCCTATATTTGATCTCCTTTATCCATTTTGCCCTCTCTCCACCCAAGGTGAGTATCTTGAATAAAGATGATATCTTACTTTCAAATGTGTCTTTAAAAAAAAGCAATTAAAAAATATTTTCGATCTACATTGAGTCATGAGCCATACATGTCTTATTAACATTTTGAACAGTCATATGTCAGCATGTGAAAAACTTTGACCTCTTCTGGTTCTTTCTTGGTGAAGGGAATCATCATCATCACTATTATGTTACAATGCGTGTTCTTATGAGTAAGTTGAGCCACCCCTGGGCCACTGGACCAGAGTGGGTTGGCCCCCAACAGTGAGTAGACTAAACTATAGCTTTAGTCCAAGAATATGGAAACTGACAACAAATTATTGCTTGTGGTCTACTTCCAGTTTTCAAGTGCAAACATACGAAAGTTTATTTTAAATTTGAGCCAGTCAGACATTTAGTAATATACATCAAAGGAGAAGTGAAGGCTTCCCATGTTTATTATTTCAATATGATGTCTGTTCTAATAAAGTAGAAGAATGCATATGATAGACCATGGAGTAGAAATTCTCTAGGTCTATAGTTTGGCCTTAAATATATACATATATTTGTAAATTAATCTAAAACACATTGCCACGGTTCCAATTCTTCTGAAAGCTGATTGTTTTCCATCCCTTTTTTAATTTTAGAAATAGAGTGGCTGTCTGCCAGAACACTTTCAGATAAACAGTCCACTTCATGTATAAAAGGGGCATAGAATCATGAATGTTCAAAAACCACAGAATGTTATTTAAATAAGTTAAAGTTATTATGGTCTTCTCTATTAATTAAAAAAAAAGCCATCTGTGCAAGGTGAATTTTGGTAAGGTCCCAATTTTTTTAATGATTGTGGATGGAATTTGCAACTGCTTTCATAGTGAAAGTACAGGGCAGGGATTCCCAAGATGAAATGCACAGTTTATGTAATTTTGTGGTCATTTGACTAAATTTCTAATAAAACATTAGAAAATATTCTTCTTATTCAGTCAAAATTTACAGTCATATGTGAATGAATTGGTTCGCCAGTAACATCACCTTTCTACTATTCTACTTCCTTAACATCTCTGCCTCTCTCTTTCTCTCTCCCTTTCCCTCTCTCTCCCTTTCTCTCTTTCTTCCTCCCCCTCTGTCTCTATCGCTCTCTCTCATACTCACACACATACACACTCAACAACCCACATTTTGTCTGAACTATCTTGGGCATTGCATCACAAGAGTGAGCAAGACTAAACACACACACACACACACACACACACGCACGCGCACACACACACACATGCATGACATAAAGAAACAGCACACTAGACATTGTTACTAATGCAGAGCTATACACTCATGTAACAAGTCTTTTTTTTCATTTTTATTTTTCTCTGCAGAATTTATTTCCATTGGGCAAATAACCTATAAACCTAGGCTTTCAAAATCTTAGAAGGACATCAAAGTCAAAAGGTGCTCCTCCCTTGAATGTGGCAGGAAAATACCATGACGAGAAGGAGTTGGGGATTTTTTTTTATGTTGGTGGTGGTGTCATTTTTGCCCCAACCTGTGTTTTCAGTCAATTAAAATGTGTACCCTAGGCCTTTTCCAGTGTGAAGCCACCCCAGCGTCTGTGATGAGCAATCTTTCTTGTTTGTGCAGTCATTCATTATCTCCATTACCAAAAGGAGAATAGAGGACAATTACATTGCTTGGACGAATCAGAGTGTTAGGAGGAATATTTGTCATGGTGGCAGAGTGCAGTACCTGACAGGCAACGATTGATGGCCAGGAATGAGTGTGAGTGGCCAAAGCAGCCTCATAGGATGCAAATTACTGACTGTGGATTCCAATTTATCCTGTTCATTTTTCTTGCCCGTGCTGAAGACCATTAGTGGTTTTTGAAGCAGTGAAGGGGTCATTACTAATGTGGGGAGGCTCGAAGCAGGAGGGGGAAGGAGGGGAAAAGCCTTCTGTAATTACACAGCTTTCAGGAACAGGCTGGAGGCCCCAGCCAAAAAAGTGTCAACACCTCACAATCAGAAAAATTTATTTTCATTTTATGCTTAACCCATATTAACTCAACATTATCATCTTTCTTTGTTAACATTTGCCGAATATTAAAAGCCTGGCTTCTATATTAATACAAATCTAGTTAACCCCTTTTGCTATAAGGGGATTTTGTTTAACCTAATGGCATTTGGGTTTGCTAATAAGTGATTGCGCACATTTTGGATAATGGACGCTATTATGGAAGATGAAATACCTGGAGAATAAAATCTTAGATGATTGAAAAACACTCCCTCTCTCAAACATTGGAATGACTAGAAGGCTCTGAATGG
>NW_017731480.1:669859-695588 GCF_001890085.2 Hipposideros armiger
AAACTAATTGTAAAAATGAGAGAGAAATATGATTTCATACAACAGCATCGATAAAGAAGTCATTAAATAGCTTACAGACTAGAATGGGGATTGCTTTCGGGGGGAGAAATAAACATATTTAAGGGGAATACAATTTTAGAGCAGACGACTTACTTTGCATAGCTTCTATACTAAACACAGATAGACTTTTGTAGTTTCTTATGTGATCTTGTTTTGTAGTTCTTTGATGTGCTGGGGAGGTAAGATAAGGGAGTCCTAGGAGGTAAGTGGGTTCAAATAGCTGTGAAGGATAGACGCTTGGGTATAAGTGCTCTGATATTTCCTTAGGAGGCATGCTTACAAGCATTCGCTGACAAAAGAATTTTTTAAAATTATTAGTTTTCTTTAATGCAGAAGTTCTTGATTGAATAATTTGTTGGGATATTTTCATACATCTTTGACAGTGGTCATCATTGAAATATGGTAAAGTCTTAAGTTTGACAGTTAAAATCCCTTTAAGTTAAAAAATTCTATGAGAAAAAGCATGACATTTCCATGTTCTTGTGTAACTTTTCTCAATGCTATATCAGAATTACAGTTTAATTTTTAAATTCCCATTTCCAAGTTAATTTTAAAAGGAATAAATACTGTATTTTGAAAAATTCATGTCACTGCAGTAATTATATGCTATCTATATACCAACAAGCAAAATCTACAGGGTGACTTACTGACAGAGTACAGGTATACTGGAAATAAAGGACTTACTTTCTTCATAGAAGGCTGTCCCCAGGGCCCCAAATAAAAATGCATGAACTTAAATTTCAAAGAACTTTCCATTTGAAGGTAGTTCAGAGAGCTCCTTTGTGTAATAGATTAAATGTCCTTGTACGGCCTCTTGAACTGAAGATATTAAATGTCTGTGGCCTATTTGCCCCACCTTTTCATCAGTGGTCCTTATAAAATCTTTCTAGGTCTAATAGCTTTTAATAACCCGACCTGGACTCTGTAGAACTTCCTCACGGAAAGGGACGGTTTTGTTTTGCCTACTTCAATTTGGCCACATTGACAAATTTTTCCAGAATGAATAGGAGCTGGTTCAATTAGGACTAAAGAACTGTGCTGGGAGAGAGTTATCTTGGGAATCCGTTTCTCTTTGGAGCCTTCCTCTCTCTCCCCTTAGGAAGGCTCATTAACTACCCAGGTGACTGGTTTTCTTAGGTGTGAAGTGGAATGATGCAGAGACAAAAGAATTTGTGTGTGAAAACACAGGAGATTAAAAGTGCTCTGAAAATAAAAGGTACTGTTGTTAGAAGAACTTCCCAGCCCTGATTCAAATATGGACAGGAACAGAATGGTAGCCTAAGGAATGCAATCATTCTCCCCAGGAATCCATCCGGGGAGATAGATTTGGGGGCCCAGATGCCTTTCTTTCCTGCTCATACTTGAAGGCCAATAATAGTGTTCTTCTAGGCGAGTTTCACAACTAACTCAACTTCAGGCCGCATGTCGGTGAATCCCCAATGTGAAGCCTCATGAGTAGGAAGCTGGGAAAAGAGGTGGCTCTTCTTTACAGCAAAGAAAAGTAATTTTCAAAGGTGTGTGTGTCGTCACTCCACACACAAGGGGAGCAGGCACCAGGAAATATGTTGTCATATTAGGTCATCAAGAGTAAGCTGGGAATCGAGTAAAATAATTTTGTAGTAAACATATGGAGTAGTTGGCCAGTGGTGCAAGAAATCTAAATGAGGTACCCAGACAGCTGGACAGCTTTATCTCCAGAGAGAAAGGCTTGAAGGAGAGAGTGATAAACCAGGGAGGTGGAGTTGAGATAAACCTACGGGAAACAAGCCTGCTGGACTAAATATCCTCTCTCTGCTCAGCAATTTCCACCACGGCCATTTGTTAAACACATAGCTGCTGTCTTTGATGATTATTTCCAAGTAACATCTATGTTTCTGCATAAAAATCCATTTGAATCTCAAGTCACATTTGCCAGGTGCTAGAGTCATTGTCAGCTTTGAATGGGCTGAAACTGCCGATGCTGACGAAATGCATCCCAAAAAGCGTGCTTTTGAAGTCCAGTTGGGTGAGCTTGAGGTGGAATGCTTCTCTTCCAGATGGGCTTCTATGCCAGAAAAAGCAGTGACCATGGAAGGAGGCAGGGATGCCAAGGGGTGTGGTGCCAAGGAACCCCATGAGGTCTTTTGCTAAAGCAGAGCGTTCGTTTCCTTACTGACAATTGCTCATGGAGTGAAAGAACTGAGTTTTTGTCAGCCATAGGGTTCCCTGTCCCTTTCCAGCTCCACCCAGGTTCCAATCACTCTGTCTCCATGGTCGTATTATCACTTCTTGGGGACCTGCAATTATTTCCAAGAGGAAAATCTAATGGAAGTGAGAAGAGAGTCTAAAAGAAAAATACACACGATTAATGTTTAACCAGAAGGGATTGCCTTGAAATTTAAATGGATTTCATTTTGCTCTATCTGCAGCAAATGTAACTGGGGGTGACCAGGGCATGGACAACATGACATACCAATTTTGAAAAAGAAAGGCTGTTACCATATTTTCCCATTTCACGTTCTGCGGCAGATTCATGAAATTCCCACACTGACCTGAAAATGGAAGATATTTGTTGTACCTAGGCAGTTGTGCCTCCCATCCATTGCAGCATCCGGTCAGCATTTCTAGATAGATACCTTCTATCCTGTAGAGATGGGAGTACCATTTCCAGAAATTGAGATTCAGTCCCAAATTTAGGCAAGCAGCTCAGACTCAGCAAGAGCCTTTTAAAAGTGGTAAACAAAAGGAGTAGAGGGGGAATAAAGGGAAGGGGATGCCAGGAGGGAGCTCAAAGGGGACGTTCGCTGCAATCCGTTTACATTCAATTATACCAACTCCTTTGTGCTTTTCCCTCTCACTCTGCAAAGAAAGAATGAAATATGGTTTTCATAGCAAGCTGGCAGCATTATCTCAGGATGCATATTTCTTTGCTGGGTTGGAATGCCAATAAGAGGAGAAAAAAAAGTTCCTTATTTAGAGGAAAGTACTCTGCTACAGAGAAAACACAAAACAACCAAAAAAAAAAAAAAAAAGGAATGCAACAAGTTTCTGAAACAGTTCCAAAAAAATGCCCCTTAAAGAAAACATTTAAATGAGAACTTTTTTTCTGGAAGGTAAGATTTCTCATGCTGAAAGTGACCAGTTTTCAAAAGTCTCTATGGAGAGAAATTGGGCCCAAAATGTAGACTGTTTTTGATAATTGAAGATTTTTAGAATTAGCCTCCTCTCTTTTCATTGATAAAGACAATAAACTCCACAGACAAGCCCTGCGTTAGGCACCGGGCTCTACCTACCCCTGCGCGTCATTAGACAAGTCTTTGGAAGAAAGACAAGGTTTGCTCTAATAAGTCCTTTATCCATCTCAATTGGCATGAACGGCATGGTTTCTCAAAGTAACACAGCAATAAAAGTCTATATTTCAGTGGGTTGCATGATTTTAAAGTAGGATGATATTGACTTGCTGTGTACTTATTTTAAAATAGGAAAACAGTGAAGACTATTCATTGACAATATTACAAAATTATCACGTAGCAAAAGGTCTAGTAAGTATCCCTAACCCTAGTCACAGATGGATAAAGCTGTATTTAAAAAACAAAAACAAACACAGAAAAACGTTTTAAAAGAGGGGATTTTCAAGTTACCCCCTCACTTCTAGAATGCAGAAAATGGAAAGGGGCTTGTCAATGCAAAGTTTAAACAGAGCCCTTACATGAAAAGCTATTAAAAGTAAGGTAAAAAGATAGATCAGAATAAACCAGTACTGTGTTGTTTACTTTCTCTAAATTTTTTACTCTTAAAAAAAAAAAAATGAGCCTTGGTGGCCACTGCCTGGATTTTCATTTTCAGTCCTTTATAGCACATTGGTGCCTTTTCCAGTAAATTATTTTTCTTCATGTCTTCCTTTACCCATAGTATAAAGTGCTTTTTAAATTTATTCCAAAAATGTACTCTCAGAGAAATAAGTACTTTATGAATAGTCTTTAGACTAGACCCTCATTCACTCACTCATTCATTCATGCAGTCATTCACTGGAGAGCAGCAGCCTTCCAAAAATTGCTTAATTGAGAATTTGCTCTGTTAATGAGTAAATGTAGGTCCTATTAACCTCTTGATCTTACAGACTTGTTTTGTTGTCCTTGCTATAGTTTTCATTGTGTCGGATTTTTTAAGAATTAGAGAGCCAGCATTGGCTAGGTGGCACCTCCCAGTGCTTATCTCAGAAATTCTATCCAATTCATGACACTCAGGAACTATTTCCTCTGTTCTGGAAACAAGGAAAACCATGTTTTTATCTGCAAAATTATTAGAGACCTGGATAGAAAAATACATAGAAACTTACTGGGCTTTTAAAAAATATTTTGTTTTCTTCATGTCTTTTTCCTGCTTCATTGTTTTATTATAATCATAATTTTAAAAAACCTTTGTTTTTTGTGCATGAATCAGAGTCATTATTGCTGACTGATCGTTCAATATAGATTTGCAGCTAACTCCCTGCCCTCCTCCCAAATCGTTAATTCTCCACTCAGGTTGCAACACATGCAAGGTTCTTTCTCTTTTTCCCTTGCAAGGTAAACATTGAGAGATTCGAGATTTCCCGTCTGTCTTTAGATACAGCTTATCTTTTAGATAAGTTCCTGGGAGCTGAGGTTTCAGGCTGTTTAATGTCCACCTCTTGAGTCCCAAACTTCCTTAAAGCTTTTAGATAAGCAAAAACTTTTGCAGTAATTACTAAAGGAGTGGTAGGGACTGTGGATTACTCCCCCAAGAGCTGGATTCAAATCTACCTCAATGCCCACAGGTGAAAAATCTCTTTCCTGGTCTTGGCATAAAAGTTTTGGCTCAATTCTTGAGGAAGGGCCATGCCATTGTTGACTAAAGGTAGATCATAAGAATGACTGCCAGACAATCCCTTTTTTTTGTTATTGATTGATAAATCGCCTTCGTAGAGATGGTCACAGATATGTACACACTTTCACCTGATAGTGACATTTTGTTATTCTCAAGGTTAACTTGTCATCTATTTTAAGCCTAGATTTGGGATGTCATTTCACTTAAAAATTACGAAACACCTGACAGCGTTTTTTGTCTCTCCTGCATTGTTTTCTAAAAATCAGAAAAATACCCTATTCAAAAGAAGGGACTCTGATCCCGGTAGTCTGATGGATGAGAGTACTTAAAATATTATATACAATAAAATGCATAAGGATTTCATTGGGCAAAGTGGGTTTTGTTTGTTTGTTTGTTTTTTGTTTATTTTTAATGGTGGATCTGATTCTTACGGCTTTGTGAGTGCAGTCGAAAGAATGCCTGGGCAGTTTTGACTGCCTGCGAGTAAAATTTCCTCTTCATAAAGGCGTGTAGAAAGTAGCACAATGGAATTTGGTCACACAGTTGTATTTCCTGTGGTACCTGAAGCCAAGAGTTCGATCGGGTCCATTTCAAATACCTCCTTAGCTGTGAGTTACTAAATCCTGATAGTCTTAGAGCTGTGTGACTCAGTGTGGCCCTTTGCTTGGCTAAATATGCAGGTTTCCTGTTTTCCTGTGATGTTCCCATGGATTCAGTGTTCCTGTGTTTGTGTTTGAAGTAATGGGCTGGTATGGGAGAAGAACGTGAAAGAGAAAGCAGAGACTCCTTGTGGAATAGGATAGTAGAAGTGATACAGATTAACTTTCCTTGTAATTTTTTTCATAATGAAATTACTAAAGCAATATCAGTAAACAGGAAACAAGTGAAGTGTAAAATAATTAGCACGAAAGGGAACATAATAGGTTACTTATTAAAATCCATAGATGGATTATATGACCCCATCGGGTCCAGGGACCAGAGATCATGTGACTCTGTGCCTTTCCTAAGGTGAGCACCTCAGTGCACTTTGTCAGCTTACTGGCTTCTGACATTAAATAAGCTTCAGGTATGATTTATTGAGTACCCTTTTGACAGGAACAAGAAACTGAAATCTCCCAGTCCTTGCTGAGCCTGGGCTCTGTTTTCATTACCTTCTCCAAGTATTACATTTAGTCAACCGAGTTATGTGTAGTTCTGAGAGAATCCCTGCTGCTCCCAGAAGTCATTGTTCTACTCATAATAAAATTATGCTATCAATTTGCCACAAAAGAAACACTGAAGTTCACTAAATTATTGCCATGTGTTTTGCACTAAAGACAAAGTGATACCAATTAAAAAAAAAAAAACAACCACCCCTGGATTCTTTTTTTTTTTTAACAGTGTGGGGGGAGGAGCGAGGCTGCCTCACAAGGGAGGTCGTGTCTCCCTTCTACACGTTACAATTTTCATTTTCCTTAATTAGAAAATGGCGCTTATGGAGAATGAGCAGCAGGTTTAAGTAGGGAAAGAAGAAAGATGGAAACCTGAGCTGAGCCCTAAATAATATGTCAGAAAATGACAACTTGCCTCCCACAAGACTATTTCATTTGAAAGATTTGCTAGGTTACATTAGGCTCAGATAGATTTTTCTGGAAACGGGGCCATAACCCACAGACTATAAAAATGCCCCAGTTCCAAAGTTCGGTAGATAAGTCAAATCCATACTTTGGTTCCATCATAGTCACAAGTACCTTGTAGCTCTCATTCAGGTAACAGTTTCAGGATGCCGTGTCCCTAGGGATTTGAGCATTAGTTATGATGTAAGAGTGTTGTGTTTTTAGAGTACCAGCAGGAACTCATATCCTGTGGTCTCAATTCATCTTCTACTAAATTAATTAAAGAATTGCCAATAAATTGGTCTCAGAAGGAAAGCTTGCCTATCTCACACCCTAAATAAATAACGCCTGCCAATTTACTATCAGGTTGGTGATGAAGCGAATACAGAATTTTAAGAATGATGAATACGTCAAATTCCATGACAACAGAAAGTTTTATACAATAAAAATATTTCCAGCCCCAGGCAGTAGTTCACTAATTTTAAATAGTACTTCTAATGACACAATTTTATTAAGCAATTGTGGGCAACCCCTTGCAGTGTATTATAATGAATTATATCTGTTCTGAGGAAAAAACAGGTAAAATTTCTTGAGAAAATTGGCAGTTTATGGAGATGATATGATTTCCCCAATCAGCAAATCATTAACAAAGAAAAAAAATGAGAGCTTCCAAGAAACTCTTCCGTAGCCTGACGGAAATACTGGCACATAGACCAAAATGGATCCCAAGAGAAAACAATTCTTCTAGGCATCACGACAGAATAAAATTACGTCGTGTTTTATGAATGAGAGCCCTGATCTTTGGCTATGTTTCCAACCTAGTTGATGGTTTGAAATAATCTCTGAATTGGCTATTTTTTTCTCTGGACTGTTCGGTGACAGGGATTCTTTAGAAGCACAGTGCTTAACTCTTAGTAGGTCCTTCTAACTTCTTGTTGAATTGAATTTAAATAAGCTAGAGAAAAGGCTGGGGAAGAAAACATACATGAAAGCTGAGTATGGAGGTGAGTGGGTGACCACTAGCATGCCATTTCTTAGAAGAGATTAGATTTGAAGTTCGTTTTGAATCAGAGGAAGGAAGTATTTTAGTAGTTGGATAGAAATAGTATGAGAGACCATGAAAATGGGGAAATTGAGTAAAGGAATTTGGGGGGAAACCAGCTCTCCCTAATTAGAGAAAAAGAAGTTTGCGAGTGTGTGAGGTACAGTGAGAGACATCGACACCCCAGTCCATAGGGTTATGGAGGGAATGACACGGAGGAAGATTCAATCTTCATACAAAGGATGATTCAATGTCAGTGGCATGTTAAAGGGAACTGCCTCGGATGTCAGCAGCTTGGGTCTAATTCCAGTTCAGACAATTTGTATGATCTCGGGCAATTGAGCCTTTCTCAGTATCTATTCCCTCATCCACAAAAGAATGGGGACTGGGTGATTTTTAAGGTCCTTTCATCTTTAAAAATTCTATTATTTTATGATTCGAAGCCTGTGAACTGAAAAAAAAACAAAAACTAGTCAAAGCAAGTGAGATGAAAACGATTTTAACCACCATCGTATTTTGAATTGATTAGAAGAGAGGGCAAGAAACCAGTCACAGTAGACTCTAGGTGACTTAAACAGAACCTGAATCAGAGAGTTAGCTATTAAAATAAAGAAAAAGAAACTGATTTTATCTCTATTGTTAAAAAGTGTGGCAGGATCTGGTGACTAATTCAGCATGGGGTGAGAACAGAAAAAGAAGTTACAACAACTCTGGGCTCTGTGCCTGGGGAGTAAGGGCTTGAGGATTCTTTCCACAATGACAGCAGATTTGAGTGGGGCCTGATGGTTTCTCTGGGAAGATGATCTTGTTTTCACAACAGATAGCATAAAATAGAGATGAGCCCTGTAGGGAAAGAGGTCAGAATAACAGGAAACACTGTGGGACCGCACAAGGGGAAGGAAAGGTAGGTCTGAGGGTACAGATATTATTCAAGGCCCTGAGAGCAGATGAGCTTGGCCAGAAAGACAGGGGACCTTGGTGATAGATGGCATGGGGAGGAGCTTAGGGATTTAGGGGCAAGTCCACAGTGACTACTGTTATTTAGAGGGGACTCTAAAAAAGACGACACCATATATGGTCATATAGGAGCTTCCTAAGGCAGAAAGCTGTGGAAAACAAGATATTATTCTATAATTTAAATTTTCCAATGGGGAACACCAACTAAAGTGCAAAAAAAAAAAAGTTTTACATCTATTTGTAGCACAAATAATGTGAAGGTTCAACAACTTGTAGAAGTGTGGTGTTGCACCATGAGTTTTTCTCTTTGTGAAATTCCTTAGCATCCTGCTTCCTGACAGGTCGGCAACAAAACAAAAACGACCTTCCTAATAGAGTGTTGTTGCCCTGGCCTTGAAGAGCATGGACCTTTTGCTGTGGGTGAGCACCGCTCTAAAATAATTTCCTTCCACAGTGACCATTCATACACTTTAGGCTTGTCACTTTCACAGCGATTTATAAATTTTTAAAAGGGAGCACTAGAGAAAAATGAAATACCATCTTATAAAAAGTATAACTTATTTAGCTTTTATGTAGAGGCTGTGCACAGTGCCTTATCTTGATCATTCTGATAAGCTCTTTCTTAAATCTCTTCTTGCAAGGTAGACACCCCTATTCAGGAGAGCGAAAGAACTCAAACACCAGGTCAAAGTTACTTATACAGTTTTTGCCAAAAGCCCTTGAATTTGGAGCCATTGAGATGGTCGGATCAGATGATGCCCCTACCCAAACAGTCTCCTTTATTTGTCAAGATTGTCTAAACTGACTCTAGACTTTGAGATTTGGGGGAGCCAATGACTTATTTTGTCAATTCCTGACTAACCCAGCAAGGGAGGAATAAAGTTGGAATTCATGGGTAGCTACAGCTATGCTATTTAAATATTTTATCAATGGAACATTTGTGTTCTAGCCCCACCATCACATCTGACCCCAAAACACTGTTTAATCAACAAGTCCCCACCCCAAAGCTCAACCTCTCACCCCAGTCATGCTCCTTTCAGAAGTCATACTTTGCTTTTAAAGCTCTCTAGTCACTACAATTAGTTGCACATTGAAAAGCCTTATTTTCTAAGGTTCTCTTTCCCGGTTCATCATTTGTATTAACTGTTGCTATGCCAGAGCTCATCTCTATCAAGAATTCTTTCTTGACAAAGTAACTGCTGGAGCTAAAGCTGACCCTAACAATTGTCACCCCAATAAACTTTAATTAAAAAAAAAATTCTTTCTTAAAAAAAGTGTATTCTTTTCCAGTCTTCTCATTGGGTACTACTAATACAGATGAACCCTAGAATCCCTAACAAATCTAGTTTTCAATGGGTTTGAAAATTTTCTGGAACATTTATCTTTTCCTCTTGAATGTAGTGAATGAATCGTCCTTGTTATCCACCCAGTCCTGACTATATTTGGAGTAATGCGTGAAAATTTTACAATTTTTTTCAGAAAATTGGGCATTTGTAATAACATGGAATAATATGACAGGTTGAGTCGTTTTATGAGAATATGTTATTTTGTGACTCTTAAATCTTTATTTAAAGGGGAGCATTAAATGTGGTATCAAACACAGTTGATGAAATCATAATTACAGTAGAGCTAAATTTTATAATAAATCTCTCACATGGCTCCCGGGAACACGTGCCTACCAGTATTCAATTGCGCTCACTCTTTGATAAGACTGTGCTCAGGAAAGGAGACACGATGTTTTACCGTCAACTTTATAGAAACTGTAAAACTAACTAAAGGAAAGTTTACTCCATTAAAAGAATGCACCTCCTACTTCTTGAGGGCAAAAACCATGGCCTATTTGCTCCCTGAGATCTCGGTACCTGCTATAGTACCTGGTCACAGAAGGTGCTCACCTCATAGTTGCTGGAAAAAAGGGAATGCCTAATGTCTCTATCAAAAGGTGCTCCTAAAGGGTTCTACCTGAGTGGTAAAAACTGTTCAGCAGTGCTAATACTTCATTAGAGGTAATGGGGAATTTAAAATGTAAACTAATATTCTTGTCAGTTCTGGACAGTTGCTAATAAAGTGCTTAGCTGAGCTAAATATTGGATAATTTAAATGAAACAAACTATAAATGGAAAAGGCCTTATAATTAATCTAACCTAAAACTATCATTAAAAAAAAAGAAAAATGGGGGGCCAGAGAGGGGAAATGAGTTTCACAAGGCTGCCCAACATGGGACAACCCAGTGCCCCAGTTGGTCCAGAACTGCCTCTAGTATATCACCCTGCCTCCCAAATCGTTTCATTGTAATGATTTAATTATATCCAAAAGAAAAAAGTGCATAAAAGGAAGTATCTTGATCATATAGTTTCCTTTCTTTTGTATGTAATCCCATAGTGCCATTATGATCTTGGTTTTAAGAAAAATTAAAGCTCTCTCTCTTCCTGATTATATTATTGTGTTCATGAGTATTGTGAAAAATGAATTAGTAAGAAACTGAGAATTGAGATTCTTATGTCAGGTTTTAAATAAATTTTCTTAAATAAAATACGATCCACCCAAATGGGTATATGTCATTAAAAAAAAAAAAAGACATGAAAAGACTTAAAGAATCTCGAGAAATCTTCAAAAAATTCACTTTGGATTTGGCTTTGGACAGAATTTGTTACTGATGGCTTTTGAATTGAAAAGTACTAGATGGGCAGGGAGTTTGAACAGAAACATCATAAGGCACTTACCTGAATTATTTAATAAAAGGAAGAGGTTCTGGATCTGAAAAAGATGGTACAGAATCAAAACTACCATTCAAGACTTACCAAGTAGCTCAGAGTAGTAGCCACTACCATATTGGATCTGTGACCTTGGGCTCTAACCAATTATGAAGACCCAGGGCAGCCAGTGAACAAAGCAATTACAGTGGGAGTCAAACTATTAAGGAGCCAAGAGTTCAGTAGCTTTATGTCCCTGCCAAGGTATCTCTAGAACACTATCTAATAGGAATTGAGTAATATTAACATTTCCACATGGGAGTTTACAGCAACTTACAGTATATTCTAATCCAAGCAGATTTTTCATGTTGATGACTGAGGGAGTGGTTATTTTATTTTTATATGTACTTTTACAAACATTTAAATTGAAATAACCAGTAGCATAAAATTGCCAGTGATTTAGCTGGCTATGAACTTGTAACCAAATATACTTGGAAGATTTTTTTGTCTCCCTTTAGCTCTCAGGTAAATTTCTCTGCATGACAGCATTTCATGCTAGGCAAAGCTCATACAGGAGATGAAAAAGCGTGAAGCATAACAAACATCACAAAGCCAGTACAATTTCGTGTTTATAAAGAAAAACAAGGAATGCAAGCTAAGTGGAAAGGTGCCGGTTGAAAGATATTTTAAATGCCTTCGAGTTAAAACCATCAGGGATCAGAAAGCAGAAGGGAAATTCTAGAGGCTAGTACACCAAGGAAAGAGGCTGACGAATTGCCTTGTGCACATTTTAATTAAACTATCATCTTGAGATTTTTTTGTGTATTGATTTGCACAGTACTTAAAAAAGCTTCTTTCCCCCCTACCTCCCTCCTTTGAATGTTAAAGCTTTGTGCCTTCAGCTTGACTCTATGAAAAGAAATTACTCATCTTTGGGATTGTTACAGAGGGGAAAAAAAAATCAAAACAAATGGGTGGACATGTTCTCTTCTCCTTTTCAATATGTTTAAATTTCAACTGTTCATATAATTATGCTGGCGTGTATTTCTTCCTGGCTCTAGTCATGCAGAAAAATTTTAAACATGAGAAATTGGACAACTCTAATGTGGTGTAAAATCTACTTATGCATTGTATTTCTTTCAATATTCTTTACCAATACTATGTACATTGTTAAAATTAAAAGAAAATGTTAGCTTTTATGCCCTAATGCATTTATGTGATATGCATAGCTGCCAAACATTTTATTAACTATTGAAAAGAGGAAGTTTAAAAAAATAAAATGTTAGAGACAGGGTTGACTTTAGGCAGAGGTGACAGTGACAACCATTTAATAGTAATCACCACTTATATGGCACCAATTGTGAGAGTATTTACCAACAATAATTAGTTTCCTAACACCCTGTGAGTCAGTTATTCTTCCTTCTTCATAGGAGTAAACTGAGGTATAAGTTGATGTGAATTTCACAGGGGTTTGGAAAGTCATGTAAGTAGAATCAGACAAAAGCATTATTAGGATACCCAATTCCCATGTCAAAATTGTGAAACTTCATATTCATAGGTCATAGGATTTCCCTGTTGGCCTCTTCTGAGTAAATGGAAGATTAGTGTCTATGAATTTTTTCACTCCTCCTTACCTCTGACTACTCCCACCTGATCCCCACACATAAATGCTAAACAGGCAGGACCAGGAATACTTGGCACTGGAAGTCAGAGTGTCATTAAAAGGATTCTCTCTTTCTGAGATATCAGTTGCCAAAACTGATCTCTAACCAGGCAGATTATGTAAGAAGAGCAAGATGACCTGATGGAGAAGTAAAGAAGAATTGCATGGTGTGGACATAGATGTCCTTCTTCCTCGGTGACTGCTTACATTCCCCCCTCAACCTTATATATGTAAAGGGCCTGTTCTTGTCAGTAGTGGTCTTGGGAAGTCCATCTGATTTTTAGAGTTTTGTTCTAGACCACAAGACCCTAGGGAAAACAGAATTGCTCTGATGTTGAAGCAGTGTTTCCTATCTGTTTAAGAGTGAGCTCAAGCCAACCACTTAATTTTCACAAGTAGCCCAGACTAGAAATGGTACCTAGCAGGATCACCAGTTTAAGACTCACTCTGGAATAGAACAGCCTTGCCTATCTCAGATCAGCATCCTTAAGTCTTTGTTGGAATAGCTTGTTGGTGGCAGTGATGGAGAAAGGGATTCAAAGATGCCAAAGTCAAGGTCTGCATGTGAGAGATGTTCAAAGTTTTAATGTATTTAGTAACTTTGTTCCTTGGTCAAGGTTTATTCTTTGGAAGATTAAATGTTTCCAAATTTCAAATAATCTCTCCCTACTAATAGACTAAATTTCTTTCTCCTTCACATTTGGCTACTAAGCCGCCTTGCACCACTCAAGGCTTTTCCTCGTTCAGCAATGGACTGTAATAGACTAGTTCTAAACCTCTGTTGGGTCACGGACTTCACTGAGAATGGAATTAAACCCGTGGACCCCCAGAAGAATGTGTACATGTACACACACAATTTGGCCTACCATCTTAGGTCCCTTCCATGGACCTTCTAACGATTAAACCCAAAAACAAATGAACAAAAGCAAACAACAACAAAAAAGACACTTTCCACACAAATAAGTTTGCAGGAAATATGGTAACTAATCTAAGAAAAAAACCCCAAAAAACATAATCACTGTTCCTCCGTTGGTGGGTACTTGGATTTTAAATGAATTGAATTTTTTAAATGGTAGCAGATGGTTCTCATTTTATTAGATGTTAAGTTCATAAAAATGGCGAACCATACCTTTTAGGTTGTTCTGTGTGGTATGGCCAGGGCCACACCTAGGACTGAGTGTTCTGCATGCCGCACAACTCCAGGGCCATCATGGACACCTTGCAGTCACGCTGTGATTGACACCCTCAGAGCCAGGCAATGTGGCAGCTCTCGTCAAAGCCTAACACATTTTGGATAGTGAATGGGTTAATAAACCGAAATGGCACGACCCACTAGCCTATCAGTTTTAGCAAAATGCTATTGCAGTCATTAGCCATTAAGTCTGCTTTGGCTATAATTATTCTCTTTCTTCTTAATGTTTATCTCGGTGTGTTAAAAATATATAGTACATGTCTAAATAGCCATTAGAACTTAAAGAATATCACTATTCAACATAAACTTTCCTTCTTCTGTGAGCTTTATGCAAATAAGTATCTTGTACGCTGCCTCTCAGTGATTTGTGACCACCTGAGAGCCCTGCTTCGTGAAATATCTGATTATCCGCATATCTATCTATTAATTTGTTTATCTGTCCACCTATCTATAGAAATTTTAAATGGCGTAATAACTTTAAGAGCAGTGACACTAATGTAGTATTAGATTAAAAGAATGTTACTTTATACGGGCGTAAATGTAATTTAGAGGCACTTAAAGGAAGCGCTATACTTAGCATGATTCTTGCCCAGTGAAGACAGGTTGATCCCACTCATTTTGGGATTGCTAATTTGCCGTTAATTAGGAAGATTGATTCTGTTCTGTGATGCCTAGGCCCAACCCCAAATGCATTTTTCTGGTTTCTGGAGCACTTTCCTAGTTGTCATTGTCATTGCAAATGTGTAACTGAATGTCACAGGGCCTCACGAACAAGAAGATGCTTTCTGGCTTCTAGAAAGCAAGTATCAACATTTTTCTTATTTTGTTTTATATTATAAAACTCATGCTGGTTTTATTTTAAGTAAACTGCGTTATTCGTTTGATATTTTAAAAATTGCAACACGAAAGCTGTGCTCTGATTTGAATTTCTAGTGAAAGAAACGCTTTTGTAGCAAACATTCTTTATTTTCTTGAAGCGCCCGCCTCAGATATGATGCACCCACCGAGGTTGTGCTGTTCTGTACAAAACAGCATTTATTTTTTAATATGTGAACTGTTTGTTTATCTTCCCTGTGATATATTGAGTTTGCTGCTATAAGGCTTTTTTTCCTACTCTCTTCTCTTGGCTGATGACAAATTTTAATCATTTGACTGTCCTTCACGACAATTACTTTAACTAAGATGAGTTATATTCCCTTTATTGGAATGGAGTCAGGGAATCTATCAAAACTAGTGAAAGGAAAATTCCTAGAAATGTTTTTAAACATAGTCATTAAGAATTGGCTGAACCAATACAGAAAAAAATGTGGGTACCGGGAAGTGTGAAGAAAACCACTTACTCACTGCAATTTTGATGCCCACTGTTGTCAGTAGGATAACAGGCAACTTCGAACCACATAATTTAGTTCATAGTGGTGGAAACTGGATAACAAAAACAATATCAAACCCACAAGGAAGGATCTAATTTTACTTACCATACTTCACATGCTCTGTAATGTTACAAATAAACATACCTATGTTTGTACTAAGAGAAAGGTGTACATATTATGATGAACATACATGAACAGCATGTAAATATTTACATTTAACATCAATGACCTAATCCGTGATTACTCTAACATCTTTCCTCTTCCTCAACAGCCTCAATATTTTGGCAGATCTTTCATAATTTCTTTTTATGGCTCCAAAATCAAGTTGAAAATCATTTTGATGGGCTACTTTTAAATGTGCTAAATATAACCTCAAAAAAAAAAAGAGCACAGAATATATTTTTTAAAACCTAGATACTGAGGGCATGAGAATGGGAAATGAGTGATAATGCATAAGACGAGGGCCTTTAAACATACGTGTTTGCATCTTGTGAGCCTAGCTTTCAGCCTTACGTGCTTCATAGAAGAGCCTTTGGTTGTGGCTTTCCTCGTGGCTTTGTGTTCCTTGCTGGCTGGTGTGACATCACCCAGTGTCACTGAGAATTCTTTGGTACTGTGGTAGTTCCCTTCGTATTTCTCCATATCTCTAAATGTTTCATATAACAATTCCTTTTGCAATCAACTCTACTTATTGCTGTGGTATGTTGTCTGTAGATCAATTTTAATCCTCAACTGGCTTCCTTCTTTCTTCCAGCCAGGAATCTGTTGAGTCATCACCTCTATCACCAGTGTGCATATGTTTAGTAAATTCAAATTTATTCTAATACCAGCTGGCATAAAATATGTCAGCAAACGTTTATTGAGAACCTGCTATTGTCCAAGTACCTATCATGGTGCCAGGAACTGTGCTAGGCATGACGTGTTCAACAGCAACACAAAACAGATCCTCTGCCCTCATGGACCTTTCAGTTCAGAATCAAATGTAAATAACAAAGGTACAAAATCATTGCATCCATTTTCCAGAAGTTGGAGTATATTTTTACTAGAGTTCACTGTTATAATTATGCATATAGTCCTATGCATAGAGTCTGAATTTCATCAGAAATGTATCTCCCCACTCCCGCCACCCCAAGGAGTTGGGGGAGAAAATAAAATGAAAACATGGGAAGAAAGTTGCATGCGCTAGGAATCCCTCACAGGTCAGAGCAGACCGCCATGGCCAGAGCTTGTATTCTTTGCCTTTTGGAAGAGGGCTGTCTCTGCCTCTGTCCTTTGCTGGTTCCTTCATGCGCTCTTCCACCCCACTGATTCATTACAGTGAAATTCGGTTGTTGAAAACAATGAGACATGTGTAAGTAAAAAGCCCTTGAGAGGTTTCTGTATCTGTTTTCTTACATTGGTATGAATATTTGGGCAGTTTGTCAGATAATAGATATTTATAGTGCTAGGTGCTAGAGAGATTATTGGCCAACCGAAGAGGCATAATCCCTGCCCTCGGGGAATTTCCAGTCCACTGAGGAAGGCAGGCATAATTAAATTAACGATTATTTGTCTTTACTATTAATATTTATAATGGAATAATCTATGATCTGTTGGGCACGAACTGTGAATTATTTTCTTTTTGATCTCCCTTTATAAGCAGTGCCACACGTTTTCCAAGCGCTCACCAGGGTAATGGGGCAGTCCTCAACCATACAGAACGGAGTTGGCCCACAGTGGAAAGGCAGAAGATGCCATCTTCAATTAGTTCTAGCAAAGCCAAGGACAATATTAACTATGTTGCAGTCATACCTTTCTTTGAAAAGTATTGAAGTACTTCATGTATTGGGTTGTCGGAGAAGTCATGATGCATTTTTGCAACGAAAAACAGAGAAAAAATACGTCATGACTTTTCCAACAACCCAATATATTATCGAACTGCTTCTCAGAAGAGTCTTCTCAGATAAGGGTCATATCTTTTTAAATCTCCATTTATATAAAAGGTTAGGTAACCGAGGATACACAACTTGCTTCGTATCTAGAAGAATCCGGGCTGTTATGTTGGGTTGTGGGCACCTACAGGTGGTGATTGGTACTTTTTCATAAGCTATTTCTTATGGAAGGGCAGCTAGACACAGTGGAAAGGATCGATTTTGGAACAAAAAGGATGTCAGTTTGCACGTGGTCTCACAATTAACTATCTGTTTGAACCTGAATTTGGAACCCCAGTTTCCTCATCTGTCAAATTGCAATAATGCCCTTGAATCAGAATATTGTCGCGAGAACTGTAACATTTGATAGGAGTGCTAAAAAGTAACTTTCATTACTATTGTTGTTGTTTTCATTGTTGTTATGTCACGTTTTCTACTTTCTTTCTATTCCTGGAAAGACCTTTAACATTTTTCTGCATACAGCGAGAGACTAATAAATGTCATTAATTAAGAGGTAAGCATAGAGACTGAATATCAAGCATTTCCAACATCCTTTCTGCAAATAGCTCCTCACATTGTTGTTCACATATTTTTCACAAGGTTTTTAATGCTTTTGATGATGGAATATTTTACACAGGCATTCGCAAAATAAAGACAAAGGACTGTCTCTGATAATTTGAGTATTTCATGGCTTCTGATTCCCATATCTGAGGGTGGTTGGTGTCATGGCAAAATGGTCATGAAAACCAGAAATTCTGGCCAACTCTAATGGTATTTTTTTTCCAACAGTATTTTAAGAAATTTTTCTAAGCCTCTGTTCATCTATGTTATTTATCTAACATTTAAAATTAAGCACCTGAGTTTTATAATGCATACCATTGAGGTACAAGCAGTTGACAGGATCTATTGCAGGCTTCTAAATATAGAGAGAATGACTTATTCCAGGTGTCCTAACTCATTTAAAGAAGAGAATAGGTAATATGTTCAGAGATTAAGTTAACATTAGATTCCTGAGAGTCCCCCGGTCACTTCCTGTGTCGCCAATTGTTTCTTATATTAAAATATGTTGGGCACATCCCTTTATCCCTCTCGCGCTCACATTTCTTAAAGATGTACAAAAACAGGAAAAAAGGTGATGTTAACATCAAGATGCTGTGGAAGAAGCAACACATCATACTAGGCTCTTGAAATGGCAGATAACATTTCCTCTCCAAGATGAATAAGGTCTGGAGATTAAAATAAATCATGCATAGATATCATTTTATGACCACCTCGTGTGTGTACAGTTTCTTTTTTCCTTTCACCTTATTTCCCAGCCAGAGCCTTCAGTTCCCTCTGCCCTTCCCAGTCTCCCCTTTGCTCCGGGTCCTCACCTAGCTCCCTCTGGGCCTCTCTTGTGAGACCCTTCAGCTTGCTCCTCCCTCACGCCGCTTATTCTGGATGCCTGGTTTATATACTCCGCACATCAGAGCCCCTCGTACTGCACCAGGCTTGCTCTTATCTTCAGGGGGGGCGGGGGTGGGGTCAGCCTCTTGGCAGGACTGACAGGCCTTGCAAATCTTTTGGCTGCTGTAATAAAATCTCCAGTTCCTAAGATTTATGAGGTCAAATGCATGAGAAGAGGAAACACCTACAGTTCATGAAATCGTAAAGAATGCCAAGCGCGTAGATAGGAGGAAAAGATGCCCAAATTCTTGACAGCTCAGTTTTTTTTTTGTTTTTTGTTTTTTGCCAATGTGGTTTGCGTTGTCTTTAATTTATCATCCAGGTATTGCAGGTATTCAAATGGCCCATTCCAATGCTTTTTTGGAGCTCTCGAAATATCAGTTTACATAATTAATAGAAATATACCAGCAGGTGACTGTAATGTGATTATAAAGTACAGTTCTGGCTGTTGGGTGTATTGAATACTTTTAAATGAAATATGTGGAGTGTGTGTACGCATGCAATGTGTTTAAATGAATGCAGCCTTTCCAATCAGCCAGAAAGAGAGAAAGGATGTAAATTGCTAGCATGTGTTGTTCAAAATGCAAAAGTAGGAAAGCAATATTGATCTGTGCTGTGGATGTTTATTTACATCAGTTGCACAGTGTTAAGATGTCTGGCCATAATTATCAAGCCCTGCCCACCTGTCAAACCGCAATTGGGTTATTTCCCCATTGTCTTGCGGCAGTAAATCTTCAGGTCTGGATGGGCAGTAGACAAATGGAAAAAGGCTACTTTCCCAGAACATGTAATTCATTATGGAAAACAGGTGCCTGCTGAAGATTTTTGCTTTAATGCAGACATATTTTATTATTCATAAAATATTAATGTGAGTAGTCACTACCAGAGTTGTGTGGGTTGTTTTCATGTAAAATTTTCAGTTTTAATACGAGAAGAGAAATTGTAAGGATTCTCCAAACCTTGTTTTTTGAAAAGGTAAAAAAACCATTCCACAAAGAGTTTCATTTCCCTTGCTCTCCCAAAATAGGTTCCAACGACCCTGGCTCCCACTTCCGTAATGTGTGAAAATAAGTCTGCTTTAATGTTGTATGTAGTGGATGTTCTATCCAGGGACAACCTTGTAGTAGGGACAGAGTGACCTTTCCAGAACAACAACAACAAAAAAATACACGAAATGAAATATACTTTCATTTTCCAGAAATATGCATGCAAGTAAAAATTTGACAGCCTGGAAGAACATAAGCAAATATATCTTTTTATTTGAAGATAAAAAGAAGCAGGGCTGGATAGGAAAGGGAAAAAACCTGTGAAAAAACGGATGATGCAGTTTTTACGAATAAGCAGCTTAATGTATCTTGGCACCCACAGTAAGCCTTGTAGGGGCTCAAAGTGCCTCAGGCAATCTGTGAGCAGAATAGCAATTTTATTACTTTGTCATTAAACCAATTTCACAGCAGTATTGTTTGTTAATGAGCAGCGGCAAACGAGCAAAGATGTCACACACTGGAATAGCAGAGAGATTTGTGACCCAAGCTCACAGCACTAAGATGGAAAGACCACGGCTATAAAAAAGGAAATACTTTGGGATGAAATGCAAAGTCTATACAGCAGAGCTTGTGTTTATGAGCTACCATTTTGCTAAGAGCTGTGAGAGAAATAAAGGTCTGGAAATATGCAGTTAAAACAGGGCCTATAAAATTAAAACCAAATTAAAGTATAGCAGAGGATTACTGCACAGACTGTACTCGACAAAATATATTTTAAGTGAGGAGGTGAAATCTAAATCAGTTTTGTTTGAATTTGGTTGGTATTTATGAAATTCAATAAAAAAAAGAAAAGAAAAGAAAAAAAATAACCAAACAAAGCAGCTGCCTCACCCTTCTGTGGTCCCGGAGCCATAAACATGCATCACACTGAGGAAATTCAACATGCCAATCCTTAAATAATTAGCAACTTCTTGATTCACATGGTGCACCCCTCTCTCTCCACGAAAGCCTTCTCTGTTACTTTATCTATTCGTAAAGATATTGCACATGTATAATAAACACTCAGGCGGAGCCTGATCTGCCTGAAGCCCATGAATCAAGTGCACCTAGCAGAGGCTGGGCTGGAGCTCATCATCTGATGAGGCTTTTTCTCTCTCTCTCTTTTTTTGTTTCCCTCCGTTTTTGTGCTTCTTTTCATTTTGTCTTTTATTTTTCTATTTTTGTCTTCCTTTTCTTTGGTTTCCTTTTTTTTTTTTTGGAGCCAGGGCTAGTCTTACAAAGAACTTGAGGAACAGCTTTATGAGGGATAGGAGAAACAGGGCCAGACAGGCGCATTCCTACATCCCTGCACGGTGTTCCCAGGTGAGTGCTGGATGGGCTCCCTTGCCCAGTCCATGCAGGGAAAAGTGGTTCATGCCACTGCCAGTCCCCTAGGATCAGACTCACCTCCTTCAGAAAGACGGTGGGGTGCAGGCGGGAGCCTGGTGAGATGATCAACCCATAACAGTATCTCCATTTTTTTTTTTCTTAAATTCTCTTGCTTGTCAGACTTGCTCCTGAGCCATCCCCACTTCTTTGTCAGGAAGTCTCACTCACTTGGGGGTAGGCCGATTCAATACTTTGGGCCTTCGTTACTTAAATGTCCAGAACTATGAGGTGCTTCTTCCATAGGAAGGTCCCGACAGCACCACACCCCCAGGCCCACAGCTAGTCATGGTCAAGTTTGCTATATCAGCTGGATTAAGGTTTGTGGCAAATCGATGAAGCTAACTACCATAAACTCTGCGACCACCTCCCAGTTCTCTCTCACGGACCCCCCTGTTTATAACTCAGGTTGGCTAGAGACGCGTATTTTCATCTTTTTCTCCCAGGATCCCCAGCTTGGATTATTAAGGTGTTTACTAATCTTTTAATTTGGTTTGGTTCTATTGTTTTCTTTGCTTCACTTTCTGCCAATTTTTTGAAGTAATTTTTGGACTGGTTTGGCGAAAGGGGACCCTGCAGGAAACGCTCACGGCCACGATCTCGGCAGCGCGCACAGTGGTGGGAGTTCAGCTTTAAGACTGTTCTCTGCCTGACAGGGCAGGACCCCCAGACAAATCACTGGCTGGCTCCGTGGTAGTTGGCAGCCATTCAAGACTGGTCTTGTGCCAGGAGTGTTACTAGATAGCCAGACAGATCAATTCACTCTTACATTCCCGCCATTATTTATAGCCCCGCTGTATATCTACTCTTGCTTATGAAGTAATGATTAGCAAATACAGTACACATAAAGCGTGGGCATTTGTTCTGGAAAGGGCTTTCTCCTGCTGATACTGCAGATAGTTTCACAGGTCACAGAACCTTAAAAAGGATTTAAAGGGCATGTCTTGTGTCGCATTTGTTCTTTTGAAAACGATGCTCCTTTCCCATTTTTGAGTAATTGAAGAGGATAGAAAGGTTTTCTCATTGCTTACATTTCACTGAATTCTCTGCAGCCCCTTTTCCCACAGATGTTTCAGCCAAAGCTGTACAGAGGGAGGTTACATGGCCTGGCTGGCTATTTTGCTATTTAAAAATGACTGTTTTGTGCTTCCCTTTGGAGTGTGTCAAGGTGAACAGAGCCAGAGCTGCTAGCATGTATGGCAGCATATTTGAGGTAAGATTTTTCATGTGCTGAAGGAAACGGACAGGACTCAGGGAAGACAGACTTTGGCTCCCAGTTTTGTGTTTCTTCTTGGCCATACTAAAGAACCTCAGCTAGCGGTGATCTACCAGTTTCTGTGAGGATTAGTACTATATTAGTGCATACGGGGTGTTAATACAGTTCAGAGTTAATGCTTTGAAGAACATTGCGCAGCCTGAATCCTAGGGAATGCGGGGAGCTTGGCTGTTTCTATGGGATGTATGGTGGGCATAAAGTAACGAGTTGGATACCAAGCCTGCGTTCTGTAAGCTTGGTATCAAATCCACACATGGATGGAGTCATGTTTTCCTAACAGTGACCATATATGACAAAAGAACATTAGAACAGAAAGAATAAGGGAAAGTGGCGCAGAACCTAAAAACATCAAACTTTTTGGCAAACTGCTATACTTTCATTGCTTCATAGTTGGCTTATTGGATAATGGCCTTAATTCAGGTGACATTACAAGTACCTTTTGTGCCCCCGGGCAACTGAATACATTTCGTATTGTAGGTACAACTTGTTTTCCATCTATTGCTATAGACAGTATTGTGACATATTATTGTTAAGAAGACTTATAACTCATAAGAATAAATATTGTTTGGGGGTAAGATTTTTAGTTGTTCATTTCTATTTTCAGATTTTATTGTGGGTTTATATTTCAGGAGACCTGTCTTCTAAATAATTTCAAACAAAGCACAGAAAGTGGCACTACGTCCATTACAAAGATGAGAACAACTGAGGTTTTCCAAAGGACTTACACAATTGCATACAGAATTTTAATGAGAGAAAGAAAACAAGATGAGACTGTACTCCTTTAGGATGTTTTGTTTGTTTCTACACTTTTAAATGAACTCCCATGAAACTTAACATTCAAAAAAATGAGAAGGGATGCCAGGGGTTATAATGTCGAATGAGGTGAAAACAAAAAAGCTTTGGATTCCATAATGAAATACCTCTTTACCACCTTGCCTCCTATTTTATAGCCTTTCTCAGCCTGGGAGACACTTTTATATATGCTGTCTCATTTGATTCTCACATCAGCCCTGGGAAGTAAACAAGGTCTGAGTTATTATTCGCTTTTTAAAAATTAGGAAATGCAGGCTCTTCAGTGTTTGGTGACTTGTTCATTGTTGCAAAGCTCATAAGTGTCTGGCCAGGTCTGACTGTGAACCCAACGTTCTTTAAGTCATGATGGAGGCAACATGGCCCAACGAAAATGATATTCCTCAGCTAATATGTTATTGAAGCATATTCATTTCCATATCAGTCCACAGCAGTGGCCATGGGACTGTTTGGGTAGTCTGAGAATGTCTCTCCATTCCTGACCTTTGAGGGTGAGATCTCCTACAACTAAGCTCTCACTCTTAGGAACAAAAGTAAGTCAATTTTTAAGTCTGATTTTGCTTTGGTTTTTATATTTAAGCTGCTTTTCCCTCTGCTTTCCAATTAGCACTTGAGTCTTTGTTTCTCCATTCTAGTGTTGACTATCTAAATGTACTCTGCTTGGTAGGACCACTCACATTTTATTTTATTCAACGATGGCTGGGAGGTCACGGGTATATCAGTCTCCACATTGTTTTAAGTATAGAGTTATTGCTAAGTGGTGCTGAAATATGAGCTGTGGAAACAAACCCACATGGTGGGGACATGCTTTAGGGGAACCGACTGCTTTCCCACTTCGAGTCAAGAGTAGGAAGACAAAGACAACAAGGCCAAAGCAACCTTGAACTCCGTAAGTTAAGTAAGAGACTAGGAGCCTTGTTTGTGTTTTTCTTTGAAAACCATGTGAAGATCAATTCCTTGAAATGATTCCAAACCACATCAAATAGCATACAATATCAGGAAAGCTGAGTCTGGGGGACAGTTAATGACTTATAAAATAAGCCGAGTGACTGTCTTTGAACAGAATGTATATGCTTCATGTTCTATTGGAACTGATCGTTTCTCTCTTTATTTTCCATACTTCTCCTTTTGACCCTGTGATTGATGTGATGCACGGGGCTACACAGAGTTCTTCGAGTCAGTCCTACATATTTCACAGGCACTGCGCGACATCGTTTCTTGGTGATACCTATCACTAGGGCAAACATCTCATTAAAAATTTATCGAAGGTGGTTTGGCAGCTTTATTCTACAGAGGCTGCATCCTGGAGAACTTTATATACCATTTTTGATTAATGAATAGAAAACTGACTAGATTTATTTGGCTCTTCAGGGTTGGAACTGAACAGAGTTTTATTTTTTTTCTGAGCCTCTGAGGCATACTTTTACCAACATAAGATGGGACCTTCTGTTGCATTCCAATCCTGAGTGTTGGTTAATTTTGAACCCCTACTGGTGTAGGTCCAATTGATCAGTTTCATTCTAGATAAAGGATGTAGAACAACACGATTCCACACGACTTCTGCAGAAATTTCCTTTTTTAAAAATTAAGGTCTTAGCATGTAATTTCTTAATCATTTTACTCTCAGAACACAGGTGTTTCTGAAAAAGTACCCCTTATAAATTAGATCAAGATTGTACCTCTACTTTCTTCCCTTGGCAAAAATGAAGAATAAGAGATTGTCATCTGCCAAAAGTTTGCGTGGAGGTCTTTTTTCCAACATTTGGGATCCATATTTAGAACCATCATCCCACATGTGCTCAAATTAAAGCAAGTTTTAGCAGACCTGTTTTTATTAGTCAGCAGAATGGGTTCTGCACCATTCTCACCCTCACCTTTCTAAGATTTCTGAGAATTAAAGAAAGGTAGTTACCGAAGCAAGGTCTAGGATGCTAAGTGTTTCTGGGACTTTAATTTCCAGCCCTTCTTTCGCCTTCTTTTTATTATTCCAGCATTAATACCCATGCTCCAAACACTAGATTTTTAGCTTCCATTGTCCTTGACTTCTAGGAACAATGAATAGAATAAGTATGTTATTTTTATGTACCTAAATATTTAGATGAATAATTTGTGAGCTCTGAATAAAGGCCCCCTCCCCATTGTTTCTGTCTATCCATGCCTGTATAGAGAGACAAATAGAATACCTTGAAAGATAAAACCTAACAAAATAGCTGAAAATTCAAGTTGTCTCACTTATCACTTACTTTTTTCCATTGACATTCTAATGGTAGTTCATTGTAGGTAAAATGATGACTAAGTGCAAGTTAATAACACAGATAAACTTTGAAGATCATCCTCCAATGTTCATGTGATACTAGAGTGAGTGCTATAATCGGACCACTGTACATGTAACCTAGAAACTAATTAGAATTCTTTTAATACTATTGGGAACTCTTCTAATCACCCTCTTTAAGATTAAAAAAGGGCCGGCCGAGTGG